>NC_083350.1:156362023-156675773 GCF_030254825.1 Meriones unguiculatus
TCCAAGGTTCCAGTTATGCCTGCATTCCCAGAAAAGGCACCCATTGAGGACTGCCAGCAGTGATGAGGTCTGTTCCATTCCATGAACTTCATGCCCATCCCCGGGACCCAGCTTTGCCTACAGTCCCAGAGACAATAGCCAGTAGGACCTATCTGTAGAATTCTGTGCACCAGTTCCAGGGTTTCAACTCTGTCTGCAGTCTCAGAGGTGGCATCCTTTAGAGACTACCAGAAGTAACAGCCACAGGGCGTATCTGAGAACTCCAAGCCTGCTGACACCAAGGACAACCAGATGGCTAAAAGACAGCATAAGAACACACTCAACAAAGTGCAGGGTAATATGGCACCACCGGAACCCAGCTACTCTACTACAATAAGCTCTGGATATCCTAGTTCACCTGAAGTGCAGGAAAATGACCTTAAATCTAATCTTATGAAGATGGTAGAGGTCATTAAATGGGAAATGAATAATTCCTTTAAAGAAATACAGGGAAATAGAAGAAATAAAGTAAACACAAAGAGGCAATCGTGGAGATAGAAAACCTAGGAAAGAGAACAGGAACTATGGACACAAGCATCACCAACAGACTCCAAGAAAGAATTTCAGGCATAGAAGATACAGTTGAAGAAATCAATACATTGGTCAGAGAAAATGCTAAATCTAAAAAGTTTATAATGCAAAACATCCAGGAAATATGGGACACCATAAAAAAACCAAACCTAAGAATAATAGGAATAGAAGAAGATTCCTAGCTCAAAGACCCAGAAAATACCTTTAAAAAAATCATAGAAGAAAACTTTCCTAACCTAAAGAAAGAGTTGTTTATAAACATACAGGAAGCTTATAAAACACCAAAGAGATTAAGACCATAAAAGAAAATCCACCTGTCACACAATAATCAAAAGACAAAATGTAAAGAATAATAAAAAAGAATATTAAAAGCCACAAGGGATAAGGGCCAAGAAACATAGAGGCAGACCTATTACAATAACACTAGATTTCTCAACAGAGACATTAAAGGCTAGAAAGGCCTGGGCAGATGTGATGCAGCTTTTGAGAAATCACAGATGCCAACCAGAATACTATACTAGGTAAAACTTTCAATCACCATTAAGAGAGAAAACAAGGTATTCCATGACCAAACCAAAATTAAACAATATCTTTTCACCAACCCAGCCTACAGACTATCCTAGAAGAAAAACTCCAACACAAGGAGATTATGCTCAAGAAAATGCAGGAAATAAATAATTTAACACAAGCAAAAACAAACCAAACAAGGGAAACACAAACACACACACACACACACAACCACCACGAATATAAAAATAACAGGAATCAACAATAATTACTCATTAATATCTCTCAACATCAATGGACTCAATTACTCAATGAAAAGACACAGGTTAACAGAGTGGAAGTAAAAATAGGATCCATGAATTTGCTGCATACAAGAAACACACCTCAGCAACAAAAAAAAAAATATTTTTAAAGGGTGGAA
Source organism: Meriones unguiculatus (assembly GCF_030254825.1). Lineage (NCBI taxonomy): Eukaryota > Metazoa > Chordata > Mammalia > Rodentia > Muridae > Meriones > Meriones unguiculatus. Next base: position 156,363,522 of record NC_083350.1, read on the forward strand.
AAAAAGGTTTTTTTAAACAAACAGACCCAAGAGACAAGTAGAAGTAGTTATTTTATTATCGATAAAGTAGATTTTCAAGCAGAAGTAATCAAAAGAAATGAGGAAGGGCACTTCATACCAATCAAAGGAAAAATCTACCAAGATGATATCTCAATTCTGAACATCTATGCCTCAAATACAAGGGCTCCCTCATTTGTAAAAGTGATATTACTAAAACTTAAATCACATATTGAACCCACTTCAACACCCCATCATCAACAATGGGCAGATCATTGAGACAGAAATTAAACAAAGAAACAATGAAAGCAACCAATGTTATGAATCAAATGAACCTAACAGATATCTGTAGACATCTGTAGATATCTGTTAGGTTCATTTTACCCAAACACAAAAGAGCATAACTTTTACCCAAACACAAAAGAGTATAACTTTTTCTCAGCACCGCATGAAACCTTCTCCAAAATTGACCATATGCTCAGTCACAAAGCAAGCCTCAACAAGAATATTGAAGGAGCCAAGATGGTGACTAACACACACAGTTTCTGAGCGGTGGGATACCTGATCTTCTGAGTTGGAGAATGTAAGGACCCCCAACCCAGGAAAACCACGGCGAGGCTTTCTGAACAACAGGGAACATCGCAGGAGGTGAAAACTTTGGTCTCCAGTCACCCAGAGACGTGCTTGGGGAAGGAGAGAAACTATCCTTTGTTCTTGCTGCACTCCCTTCCCCCAGACCTCCTTCCTCCTAGGCACAGTGGCACAGCAGACTCATCTTTCTCAGCGCAGACCTAACTGCCTGCGGTATACAGCTCCTGAGACGGAGCCCCAAGCCCTTTAGCGGCAGACAAAAGCCAGCAGTACTTGTCCTGGAGTCCCAGATTCGCGCAGCCGCTGCACCATCCTCCCAGGGCGCGAATCTGCTAGACACCATACTAGCTCTGCAGGATCGCCAGCACTGACAGTACAGCCCGCCCAACCCAATCCCACAGTGACAGAGAATATGCTATATACTCACCAAAACCAGGCAGAAACGTCATACAACCTGGACACACCAGGTGCTGGGCCTCCCAAGCTTAAAGAGCACAACGAAGAGATCCCAGGACTTCCCAGAAAACATTGGGACTAGCGACCCAGTCTCCAGTTACAGCGGGACTTGGCAGTGGAGCAGCACTGAACTGGCGGGGCACCACAGCCCTCCAGTTTAAGACTAACCAGGGCCAAACCAGAGAACAGAGAGCCTGGTTACCCCATCCCTGCTGAAGTGACCACCCTGAAATCTCCAGCTGCAGCAAGACCTCAGAACCTGGCAGTGACAGCAGCACAGAACTGGCAGGAACACATCAAAGAAGCAGGGCCAAACCAGAGAGCAGAGAGCCCCAGATACCAAGATCTCTGCCAAGAGACCTGCCTGTAAATGAGTGCACCCTTGAGAATCTGCAGTTCCCCAGATCCTGGGTCCTTCTAAATCAGAAGCCAGGCATCGAACCCCCCTCCCACCCACATACCCACTTTGGGAAACAGAGGGGCACTAGGGACATTGAAGTTCCTGCCCTGTGGGCCTGATTGAGGAGTTAAGACAGTTAATGCCAGAAATTGCGCTGCGATCATCATTAGCACCTGCGACATATACACTGCAGAGCCCCTCCCACACGCTCAAGGGTTCAACATTAGCCATCACTCTGTCCCTCGAGAAACTCATCCACACACACTTACACACACAGACACACACGCGCGCACGTGCACACACACGCTTGCATTTGCCCCGTTTGCGCCTGCGTACTTTCCTCCCACAGGTACAGCTAGTCCTCAGCACACGCTGAGAGTGCTCAGCTTCCTGAAGAACTCTCCAGACACCAGAGAGAGACAGCACCAGTCTGATCTGCAGAATCCAAAAACAGACAGGGAAGGTTTCAGATAAGCCAATGGCCAGAGGTAGGCGAAAGAACACTTCCAACATAAATCAGGACATCATAACTTCACCAGCAAACCCCAAAATCGATGGATACACCAATTCAGCAGAAGCACAGGAAAATGATTTTAAAGCCATGCTTGCCCAATTATTTGAGGCTCATAAGGAGGAAATGAACAAGTCTTTCAAAGAGATGGCCAGTCAATTGGAGGCAAAGAAAGAAGAAATAGACAATATCCTTAAAGAAACACAGGCAAACATAGCCAAACAAATAGATACACAAGTAGAGGAAAAATTAGTGGCATATAAGAAGGAAATAAAAAAAGAAATAGAGGCCTTCGTAGAGAGACAGGAATCCAAATTCAAACACATGAAAGAAATGGTGCAAGGCATGAAAACTGAATTAGAATCAATAAAGAAAACACAAAATGAGAAAACCCTTGAGCTGGAGAACTTGGAGAAAAGATCAGGAACCACAAAAGTAAGCATCACCAACAGAATACAAGAGATGGAAGAGAGAATCTCTGGAGCTGAAGACACACTTGCAGAAATGGATACTTCTCTCAAAGAAAAAGTAAAATCAGAAAAGTTCCAATCACAAAATATCCAAGAAATCAAGGATGCTATGAAAAGACAAAATCTAAGAATAATAGGAATTCACGAAAAAGAAGACTCCAGACTCCAAGGTCCAGAAAATATTTTCAAGAAAATCATAGAAGAAAATTTTCCCAACTTAAAGAAAGAGATGTCCATAAATATACAAGAGGCCTACAGAACTCCAAATAGACTAGACCAGAAAAGAAACACATCACGTCACATCATAGTCAAAACACTAAATCTACAGAACAAAGAAAAGATATTAAAAGCAGCAAGGGAAAAAGGCCAAGTAACATATGAAGGTAGACCTATCAGAATCACATCGGACTTCTCATCAGAAACTATGAAAGCCAGAAGGGCCTGGGCAAGTATCATGGAGACTCTAAGAGATCACAAATGTCAACCCAGACTACTATACCCTGCAAAGCTTTCAATCAACATAGATGGAGAAAACAAAATATTCCATGACAAAACTAAATTTACACAATATCTACACAGCAAACCATCCCTACAGAAGATACTAGAAGGAAAACTCCAATCCAATGAAAAAAAATTCACCCAAGAAAACAGGGCATACAGATAATGTCCCAACAAAAATGAAAAGAAAACAAGCAATGAAACAGGGTTAGATCACTGACTCCATTACAAAAGGAACTAACATGCATTGGTCACTATTATCTATCAATATCAATGGACTCAACTCACCAATAAAAAGACACAGACTAGCAGAATGGTTAAGGAAACAGGATCCAACATTCTGTTGCATCCAAGAAACACACCTATGCAACAAAGACAAACACTACCTCAGAGTAAAGGGCTGGAAAACTGTTTTTCAAGCAAATGGTTCCAGAAAACAAGCTGGAGTAGCCATTCTAATATCTAATAAAATAGACTTTCAACCCAAGTTAATCAAAAAAGATAAGGAGGGCCACTATATTCTCATCAAAGGAAAAATCCACCAAGAGGACATCACAATCTTGAATATCTATGCCCCAAATACAAGAGCACCAACATTCGTAAATGAAACATTATTAAAGCTTAAATCATACATTGATCATAATACCTTAATAGTGGGAGACTTCAACACTCCACTCTCACCAAGGGACAGATCAACTAGACAGACATCAAACAGGGAAATAAAAGCACTCACAGAATCCCTAAATCAAATGGACCTAATAGACGTCTACAGATCGTTTCACCCAAACTCAAAAGAGTACACCTTCTTTTCAGCACCGCATGGAACCTTTTCCAAAATAGACCATATAGTGGGCCACAAAGCAAGCCTCAACAGATACAAAAGGATTGAAATAATCCCTTGTATACTATCTGACCACCATGGACTAAAGCTAGACATCAACAACAACAGAAACAACAAAAAGCCGACACGTACATGGAAACTGAACAACTTACTACTCAATGACAGCTGGGTTAAGGAAGAAATAAAGAAATTAAAGATTTCCTAGAATTCAATGAAAAGGAAGGCACAGCATACCCAAATTTATGGGAAACATTGAAAGCAGTGCTCAGAGGAAAATTTATAGCACTAAGTGACTGCAAGAAGAAATTTGTAACATCACATACAAACAACTTAATGGCCCAACTGAAAACCCTAGAAAAAAAAAGAAGCAGATACACCCAAGAGGAGCAGACGGCTGGAAATAATCAAACTAAGGGCTGAAATCAATCAACTATAAACAAATAAAACTATCCAAAGAATCAATGAAACAAAAAGCTGGTTCTTTGAGAAAATCAACAAGATAGACAAACCCTTAGCCAAACTAACTAAAAAGCAGAGAGAAACTATCCAGATCAGCAAAATCAGAAATGAAAATGGGGATATAACCACAGACACTGAGGAAATCCAAACAATTATTAGGTCATACTACAAAAGCCTATATGCCACAAAATTTGAGAATCTAAATGAAATGGATAATTTTCTTGAAAGATTCCATCTACCAAAACTAAGTCAAGATCAGGTAGAAAGACTGAATAGCCCTATATCTCCCAAGGAAATCGAAGCAGTCATTCACAGTCTCCCCTCCAAAAAAAGCCCTGGACCAGATGGCTTCAGTGCAGAATTCTATAAGACCTTCGAAGAAGTGCTAACTCCAATTCTCCTCAAGCTATTCCACAAAATAGAAACAGAAGGAACACTACCAAACTCATTCTATGAAGCCATAGTTACCTTAATACCTAAACCACACAAAGACCCAACAAAAAAAGAGAACTTCAGGCCTATCTCTCTTATGAACATTGACGCAAAAATACTCAATAAAATACTTGCAAACCGAATCCAAGAACACATCAAAGATATCATCCACCATGACCAAGTAGGCTTCATCCCAGGCATGCAAGGGTGGTTCAACATATGGAAATCCATCAATGTAATCCACTACATAAACAAACTGAAGGAGAAAATCCACATGATCATCTCCTTAGATGCCGAAAAAGCATTTGACAAAGTCCAACACCCATTCATGTTTAAAGTCTTGGAGAGATCAGGGATACAAGGCACATACCTAAACATAGTAAAGGCAATCTATAGCAAGCCTATAGCTAACATCAAACTCAATGGAGAGAAACTTAAATCAATCCCACTGAAATCAGGGACAAGACAAGGCTGTCCATTGTCCCCATATCTCTTCAACATAGTACTTGAAGTCCTAGCCAGAGCAATAAGACAACTAAAGGAGATCAAGGGGATACAAATCGGAAAGGAAGAGGTCAAAGTGTCACTATTTGCAAATGATATGATAGTATACATGAGCGACCCCAAAATTTCAACCAGAGAACTCCTTCAGCTGATAAACACCTTCAGCAAAGTGGCAGGATACAAAATCAACTCAAAAAAATCAGAAGCCCTCCTATATACCAAAGACAAAAAGGCTGAGAAAGAAATTAGAGAAACAACACCCTTCACAATAGCCACTAATAACATAAAGTACCTTGGTGTGACTCTAACCAAGCAAGTGAAAGACCGGTTTGAGAAAAACTTCAAGTCTCTGAAGAAAGAAATCGAAGAAGATATCAGAAGATGGAAAGATCTCCCGTGCTCATGGATTGGTAGGATTAACATTGTGAAAATGGCCATACTGCCAAAAGCAATCTACAGATTCAATGTAATTCCCATCAAAATACCAACTCAATTCTTTACAGACCTTGAAAAAAAGATTCTCAGCTTCATATGGAGAAACAAAAAACCCAGAATCTCCAAAACGATCCTGTACAACAACAGATCATCTGGAAGTATATCCATTCCTGATCTCAAGCTGTACTACAGGGCAACAGTAATAAAAACTGCATGGTATTGGCATAGAAACAGAAAGGAGGATCAATGGAACCGCATAGAAGATCCAGAACTAAATCCACACACCTATGAATACTCGATATTTGACAAAGAAGCCAATTCCATTCAATGGAAAAAAGACAGCATCTTCAACAAATGGTGCTGGACCAAGTGGATGTCTACATGCAGAAAAATGAAAATAGATCCATATTTATCACCCTGCACAAAACTAAAGTCAAAGTGGATCAAGGACCTCAACATAAAACCAGATACCCTAAATCAATTGGAAAAAAAAGTGGGTAACAGCCTAGAACTCATTGGCACAGGAGACAACTTCCTGAACAGAACACCAACAGCACAGGCTCTAAGAGCAACAATCAATAAATGGGACCTCATGAAACTGAAAAGTTTCTGTAAAGCAAAGGATACCGTTATCAAAACAAAACGACTGCCTACAGATTGGGAAAGAATCTTCACTAACCCTTTATCTGACAGAGGACTAATATCCAGTATATACAGAGAACTAAAGAAGCTGAAAAGCAGCAAACCAAGTAATCCACTTAAAAAATGGGGAACAGAGCTAAACAGAGAATTCTCGACAGAGGAATATCGAATGGCAGAAAAACACTTAAAGAAATGCTCATCCTCATTAGCCATCAGGGAAATGCAAATCAAAACGACCCTGAGATATCACCTTACACCCATCAGAATGGCCAAGATGAAAAACTCAAGCGATAACACATGCTGGAGAGGTTGTGGAGAAAGGGGAACCCTGCTCCACTGCTGGTGGGAATGTAAACTGGTACAACCACTCTGGAAAGCTATCTGGCGCTTTCTAAGACAAATAGGAATAGTGTTTCCTCCAGACCCAGCTATACCACTGCTAGGTATATACCCAAAGTTTGTTCAAGTACACAAAAAGGACACTTGCTCAACCATGTTTATAGCAGCTCTATTTGTAATAGCCAGAACCTGGAAACAACCCAGATGTCCATCAACAGAGGAATGGGTACAGAAATTGTGGTATTTTTATACAATGGAATACTACTCAGCAATCAAAAAGGAGGAAATCATGAAATTTGCAGGCAAATGGTGGGATCTAGAAAAGATCATTCTGAGTGAAAATCCCAGAAGGAGAAAGAGAAACATGGGATATACTCTCTTATATAGACCTATAAGATATGATAAACATAATAAAATCTATACACCTAAAAAAGATAATCAATTGAGCGGACATGGGGTAAGATGATCAATCCTCGTTTAGAAAGACAGATGGGATGTGCATTGAATGTATGACAGGAGTCTACTGAGCGCATCTGAAAGACGCTAACTAGCAGTGTTTTCAAAGCAAAGACTCATGACCAAACCTTTGGCAGAGTACAGGGAATCATAAGAAAGAAGGGGAGTTAGTCTGATGGGGAAAGGATAGGAGCTCCACAAGGACCAAATATATCTGGGCACAGGGTCTTTTCTGAGACTGACATTCAACCAAGGACCATGTATGGATATAACCTAGAACCTCCACTCAGATGTAGCCTGTGGTAGCTCAGTTACCAATTGGTTTCCCAAAGCGAGGGGAACAAGGACTATTTCTAACAGGAACTCAATGACTGGCTCTTTGGTCTCCCCACCCCCGAAGGGAGGAGCAGTCCTGTTAGGCCACAGAGGAGGGCTTTGCAGCCAGTCCTGAAGATACCTGATAAAACAGGATCAGATGAATGGGGAGGAGGCCCCCCCTATCAGTGGACTTGGAAAGGGGCACAGTGGAAATGAGGGAGGGAGGGGCTGGGAGGGAATGAGGGATCAGGACACGGCTGGGATACAGAGTTAATAAAATGTAACTGATAAAAAATAATAATAATAAAAAATAATTGAAAAAAATAGATAAAGTGTAGTATAGGCCTGGGATGAGTGGGAATAGAATAAAAATGAAGAGTATGGATTTTACATAACTTACAATTCAATTGTATTATTCACACCCTCAACTGTGGTGAATTTAACCAGAGAGTGGGGGAGGTGAAATCGTGCAAAAATTGAGCCACAGATCACATTAATGAACTTTAGTGGGAGATAGGAATCTGCCCTCTGACTGATACCTGGACACTCAGTTCCCGGCAGCCTGCCACAGTGAGGGCATCTCACTCTGCGATCAGCATCTGAGAATCGGTAAACCAAGCAGTAAGCCTATGGAACAGCAATTATTTCCAACATTGAGGAAGATGCTGGTTGCACAGAAGTTATTGAAACACAGAAATATTTTTTCTTCTGAAAAGAGCCTAAGAAGGAGCATTTGCCTGTACATTACTGTGTATGTGCTGTCTTTACAATATAAGTTTTATGGAGTTTGGCTTTCAAAAAAAAAAAAAAAAGAATATTGAAATAACAACTTTTATCTTATAAGACCACCATGAATTAAAGATGGAACTAAACCACAACAGAAAGCCTACAAACTCACAGATACTGAACAACTCTCCACTCCACCAAGTTAGATATAAAAAAAAATAGAGACATTAAAGACTTTTTTAGAATTCAATGAAAATAAAGGCACAATATATACAAACTTATGGGACAAAATGAAAGCAATGCTAACAGGAAAGTTCATAGCACTATGCATCTTCATAAAGTAATTGGATAAATCACATTCCAGCAACTTAAAGCACATCTGAAGGCGCTATAATAAAAAGAAGCAAACACAACAAAAAGTAATAAATAATCAAACTCAAGGCTGAAATCAATAAAATAAAACCAAAAGAAAAAAAAATCAACGAAACCATGATGGATTTGAGAAAACCATCAATATCAACAAACACTTAACCAAATAAATAAATAGATAAATAAAGAGATAAAGGTAATAACCAAATTAGCAAAATAAGAATTGAAAACAGGGGCATAACAACAGATACTGAGGAAATCCAAAGAATCATTAGGTCTTAACTTCAAAAACCTCTCTTCAACAAAACTGGAAAATATAAATAAAATGGGTGATTTTTTGATAGATTCAATTTACCAAAGTTAAGTCAAAATCAAGTTAACAATATAAGTAGCCCTATAAACCCTAAAGAAATAGAAACAGTTTTTAAAAGGCTCCCATTCAAAAAATGCTCAGGGTCAGATGGTTACAGCACAGAGTTCTACCAGACTTTTAAAAAGGCATCATACCTATTCTCCTCCAAATATTACACAAAATAGAAACTGATGGAACATTACCAAACTTATTCTATAATGCTACAGTCACCTCGATACTTAACCTGCACAAAATTCACCCAAGAGAAAAGTTCTTCATGAACATTGATGCAAAAATATTCAATTAGAACTCTCAAACAGAATCCAAGAACACATCAAAAACATCATCATTATGATCAAGTAGGTTTCATCCCAGGAACATAGTGATGGTTTCAACATAAGAAAATCCTCAGAAAAGTTCCCTGTGCCCAGATGTTTTTTTTTGTGTTTGTTTGTTTGCTTTTTCTCTCCTTGTGTTGAGACCTGATAGACTAGGATCAGATAGAAAAGGACCTCCCCTATCAGTGGACTGGGGAGGGGCATGGGAGGAGAAGAACGAGGGTAGATGGGGTTGGGAGGGGGCCACAGCTGGGATACAAAGTGAATAAACTGTAATTAATAAAAAATAAATTAATAAATAAAAAGAAAATCCATCAATATAATCTACCATATAAACAAACTGAAAGAAAAAAAAAACAAAAACAAAAACACATGATCATCTCATTATCTTCTGAAAAAAAAAACATTGACAAAATCTCCACCTCTTTATATTAAAATTCTTGGAGAAAATAGGGATACAAGGTCCATATCTAAACATAATAAAGGCAATATACGGCAAACCTATGGCCAACATCATATTAAATTGAGACAAACTTAAAGCCACCCCACTAAAGTCAGGGACAAGACAAAGCTGTCCACCCCCTGCATATATTTTCAACATAATACTTGAAGTACTAGTCGGTGCAATAAGGCAACTAAAGGAGATGAAGAGGACACAAATTTGAGAAGAAAGAGTCAAAGGATCAATATCTGCAGATAATATAAAAGTATACATATATGCATGCATATAGATTCCTCTTCCAGGAACATCTAAAACTGTCTCTCATCTCCATACTGCATCTAGCCTTATCATTTTTCATAATTCATAATGACTATGGAATGATATACATTATTAGAATGTGCAAAATATCTGCTTGAAAACTACTTTTTTTCTTTCTCTGTGGTTTCAGAAAGCCAAGATGCCTTGCAATACACTAAAATAATATGAAAATGAACATTGTGTAATGTTTTTTTGTTCTCATTTTTTATGCTCTATTTGAATGTGTTTTTCAAATCATAGGTGTGTTATCATTTCAATTCCTCGGTGCTGCTTCTAGGACTAGCCAGTTCTAGGACTGGCTTTTGACGATTTACCCATTCCATTCGGCAGTTTTTCCTGTGCAGTAGTCGCCATTTACATTGCAACATCCTAGTGCTTATTTGTCTTGTTTTACTAAGAATTTATGTTTAAAGAAGTATCTCATAAAATAAAAATGTTGTATTACGTGATTATTTAAACATTAGGTTCTTTATAAAACTAGAAATAAGAAATTGAGATAACTGACTTTATTTTTCATGAACATTGAAATAAATGATATTTTAGTTGAGAATCTCAACTAGGAATTAGTAAATGTAAGAAATATAAACCAGCATGTGGTTTTCACCTTTTTGTTTCCTAAATTCTCTTTTTTTATTTACATATTTTTACTTATTTAGCCGTTGTGATGTGTGTGTGCGCCTTGGCTTGCATTAGAGGTCAGGCAACATGCAGTAGCCTGTCTTTCCTTCCTTATAAGGGTCCCTAGCTCAAATACAAGTCATTGCACCTGTCAGTAAGATCCCTCACTCCCTGTGCCGTGTGGCTGGCCCTTTTCATTCATTTCTTTCAAATTTACTGTGGAGATTTTCAAAGATTATACTATGAAGTGTGATAATATCTACCCCTCTTTCCCATCCTTTACCTCCTCCTACCCTTTCTCCCAAGGAATCTTCCTTCGTGTTCACGTCTTTTATATTTTCTGTCACTCTACATGCTGGAACAGTTCCACTTTCATTTTTAATTGCTGGGATTTTCAGGGTCTAGAAATGCATTTCCATTTCACTCACACATCAACTTTAACTTTTTAAATTAATTTTCAACTAGGGGATTAGGTCAAAGGTAGAGTGTTTGCCTAGCAGCTGTACAACCCTGAACTGGATCCCATTAACACCAAAACAGAAAAATAGATGAGTAATTATACATGTGTATGTATATACACTTCCACCTTGGGGAGAAAACCTACAGGTGATGGATGCATGAAGACCAACAACATTGCAGAACACCGAAGTCAGCATTCCTGGGCTTTTACTTTACCATAGAATAAAGTGCATAAATGAGTGAAATGAGATATATTCACCCATATTGAGACAAAAGTTGTAAGGGATACTTTCATCAAAAAAGATTAATTCTTTGACATCACTATTACTTGTGTCTTAACATTTGTAGAAAATTAATGGTATAAGTTTCTCATAGAAATAGCTAATAAAAGAAGGATTAAGAAGAAAAAAAATTCAGGGTGAGTTTAGTAGAGTTCCATATTGAAGAGCTGATTCACATGTAGCATTTCAGCAGAAAACAGCATAAATGTTTCTCCCTCTCCATCCCTAGGTTGTTTGTTGGAGGAAGTGAAGGGTGCTTTTAATCTATGCCAGCTTGTACTATTAGACCTGTTAGAAAAGCTCAAATTTTCTTTATGTTAGCATAATTCTGACATGACAGGATAACTAAATCTGGGGTAAAATTGTCCAGACTCTTGTATACCACCTCTAATTGTCTATAATAGTGCTAGTGTAATTAAATACATATGACTATATATATATATATATATATATATATATATATATATATATATGATGTTTATGACTAGAACTGTCATGTAGAACTGTGTTTTTATATTCAGGAAGTAATTCTTTACACATGATAGAAACAGGTGCTCTAATGTTAACATACTATCAGAAACCCCACAGGCCTCCCATTTCTGTTTCTTCCCATAAACTTGTATAATTGGACTCATCAATATATCCTTTCAGATACTACCAGATACAGAAAACTGATCTCAGAAAAATAAATAAATAAATAAAAGAAATGGCTTACATATTTTCTCAACACATTCCCGAACTTACTTTTCTCACAATAAATAAAGATAGCAGTGTGTTTCATTGGCATACATATTGACATACTGGAAGAAACATAATTCTGGAAGAAACATAATTGTAGTTAGCTCTTGCTTTTTAAAAAGGAAAGTGCAACATAAAACAAAGTAGATTCATTACTATCTTCTTAAACACACTACCTGTTTACCATGAATGCATTAGAAATGTCATAATTCTACTTTCTGAAGGCATTTTGTGAAAGATGCTTTATAGAATGAATCAGAGAAAGTTTAAGCTTTCCCGCTTAGTCCTATATAAGGTGCTTGACTAGCAAACCAAGAGTGATAGTGTATTAGATCAAAATAAATGTTCAATTATTGAAGTAATACACAGCTGAAAAAAGGAAATTAAACTTTGGTTCTCTTTTGGTGTTCCAAATTTATGAAAGGGTATGATATGGTATATTATGTACAAATCTAAATAAAGTCTGGCCTTTGGATTAATAAAGAATAATGAACAAAAAAATATCCAAAACAGACCATGGAACAGATATTGAAGGTGGATAAGATATTTCTGGACACTTGAACTACCTCTTTGAATTGGAAATTTAATTGAAAATGAATCATTAAGTAGTATACATCGAAAGTTGTATAATTTTCCTTAAATCAAACCAGCAAATAAATTATTGGGTGTCTATTACATGCAGAGCCTGTATTAGTTAATGACTGAGAATCAATTTCTGCCTAGATGATTTATACCCAAAGGATAAGACATTTGCATAGTCATGAAATTCAGATTTTGAAGGTTCTGCAGGAGGCAAGGAGACAGATGTTTAAAGAAAAACAATGCAGCCATCCTCTTCCCAGAGAGATCTAGTATGGCTGTAATGCATAGTGCCCAGATTTCACTCAAACAGTGTAGATTCTTGAATCCTGTCATTTCTAGAGGCACTGTTTTTATTTTGATGGGTACAAACAAAGAGACTCAAGACACGTGTTCTGCTTTTGCATATGAAGGAAATCTGATTTAAATATACAAATACAGAGAACAACTGAAACATGAGTGAGAGAAAGTAAGTAAGCAAAGGCGGGAAATAGAAAATAAGTATTTAATTATTGAGGGTCAGAACCTGAAACAATTATTTTACATATTCACAAGAGAAAATATGTTGTTTTCCCGACTATACTGTTTTCTTCTACTTCCGTGTGTGTGTGTGTGTGTGTGTGTGTGTGTCTGTGTGTGTGTCTGTGTGTGTCTGTGTGTGCATGTGGGGGGTGTGTGTCTGTGAATATATTAATGTCCTTTTCCAAATCAGGTATATAACTCTAAAAGATTTATTTATGCTCAGGAATAAAGGTTGAATTATTTGGTTTGTTGGTGTTTAACTTCTTAAGTTCTTTACATATTCTAGATATTAGCCCACTGTCAGCTGTAGGGTTGGTGAAGATGCTGGGCTTATATCTGAAAGATGCTCAACCTTATAACATCTTTGCTATAACCTTATAACAGCCTCAATCTGTAGGCTGTCGTTTTGTTCTGACGACAGACGACATTGTCCTTTGCTTTACAGAAGCTTCTCAGTTTCATGAGGTCCCGTTTATTGATTGTTGATCTTAGAGCCTGTGCTGTTACTGTTCTTTTCAGAAAGTTGTCTCCTGTGCCAGTGAGTTCAAGGCTCTTCCCCACTTTTTCTTTTAACAGGTTTAGAGTCTATGGTCTTATGTTGAGGTTTTTGAGGATATTAGACACTCCATATAGGATAAACATACTAAAATCTATACCTGTGAAGAAGCAAAACAACAAGGAAGACCCTAGGGAAGATCCTCATTCAGGACAAATGTGATAGACATTGGAAGCAGAGGGCAGGGAACAGGACAGGAGCCACGACAAATGGGCTCTGAAAGACTCTACTGATCAAAGTATCAAAGCAGACTGAGACACATAACCAAACTTTGGGCAGAGTGCAGGGAATCTTATGAAAGAAGAGGGAGACAGAAAGACCTGGAGGGCACAGGAGTTCCAAAAGGAGACCAACAGAGCCATGAAAACTGAGCCCTGTAAGCCCTGAAGAGAATGATACCCTGACCAAGGACAATGCAGGGAGAGAACCTAAAACCCTGGCTTAGATGTAGCCCATAGACTCAGTCTCTAAGGGAGGGCCCTAGTAAGAGGAGCATGGAGTTTCTCTGGCATGAAATAAGTGACAGGCTCTCTGATTACCTCCCACATGGGAGCAGGGGGAGGGTGCAGCCATGCCAGGCCACAGAGAAAGACAGTGCAACCAATCCTGATAAGACTTGATAGGCTCTGGTCAAACAGGAGGGAAGGAGTACCTCCCCTATCAGTATACTAGCAGAGGGGCATCGGGGGAGAAGATGGTGGAAGGGTGGGATTGGGAGGAGACAAGAGAGGGGGGCCACAGCCGGGATACAAGTTGAATAAATTGTAATAAATGATAATAAAAAAGAAAAATCACGAATAAACCTTGACTCTTTCTCTCCTTGTGGGGCTCCTGACCCTTCCAGGTCTTTCAATCTCTCTCTTCTTTCATAAGGTTCTCTACACTCTGCCCAAAGTCTGGCTATGTGTCTCAGTATCTCCTTCAATACCCTGCTGGGTAGTATCTTTCAGAGGACCTCTGTGAAAGGCTCCTGTCCTGCACCTTGTCTTCTACTTCCGATGTCTGTCCTATTTGCCCTTCTGTACGTGGTTTCAGCCTCTTCCCAAGGGTCCTCCTTGTTTAGCTTATTTAAGACTATAGATTTTAGTATGTTTATCCAACATCATATCACTAATATAGACTTATAAGTGAGCATATACCATATGTGTCTTTCTGCTTCTAGGATACATCACTCAGGATGATCTTTTCTAGTTCCATCCATTTGCCTGCAAATTTCATGATTTTCTTTGTTTTTAATTGCTGAGTAGTATTCCATCATAGAAATGTACTATAACTTCTTTATCCATTCCTCTTTTGAGGGACATCTAGGTTGCTTCCAGATTCTGATTATTGCAAATAAAGCTGCTATGAACATAGTTGAACAAATGTCCTTGTTATAAGGTTGAGCATCTTTCAGATATATATATGCCCAGGAGTGGTATAGCTGGATCTTTTTTTCTATGAATTTTTTTTTTACTTTTTGTATTAATTACAGTTTACTCATTTTGTATCCCAGCTGCAGCCCCCTTTCTCATTCCCTCCCTCATCTCCCCCTATGCCCCTCTCCAAGTCCACTGATAGTGGAGGTCCTCCTCCCCTTCCATCTGACCCTAGCTTATTGGGTCTCACCAGAACTGGCTGCATTGTCCTTCTTGAGGTAGCACTATTCATAATTTTCTGAGAAAGCATCAGACTGATTTCCAAAGTGGTTATACAAGTTTACATTCCCACCAGTATTAGAGGAAGGTCCTCCTTTTCACATCCTTTACAGCATGTGTTTACACTTGAAGTTTTGATCTTAGCCATTCTGATGGATGTAAGGTGAAAGAAATCTCAGGGTCGTTTTCATTTGCATTTCCTTGATGACTAAGGACTTTGAACATTTCTTTACGTGTTTCTCTGCCATTAAATAGTCTTCTCCTGAGAATTCTCTGCTTAATTCAGTACCTCAATTTTAAATTGGATTACTTGGTTTGTCAGTACTGAATTTCTTAAGTTCTTTATATATTCTGGATGTTAGGCCTCTGTCAGACATAGGGGTTGGTGAAGATCCTTTCTCAATCTGTTAGCTGTCGTTTTGTTCTAACACAGTGTCCTTTGCTTTACAGAAGCCTCTCATTTTTCATAAAGTTCCATTTATTGATTGTTGATCTTAGAGCCTGTGCTGTTGGTATTTTGTGCAGGAAGTTGTTTCCTGTGCCAATGAGTTCAAGGCTCTTTCTGATATTTTCTTCTAACAAATTTAGTGTGTCTGTTTCTATGCTGAGGTCTTTGAGAGGGACTTTCAGAGACTGATGAACGGAGGACCATGCATGGAGAGTGCCTAGACCCCCTGCTCAGATGTAGCACATGGGTAGCTCAGTCTCCATGGGGTCTCCTTCGTAAAGGGCAGTCTGGCATGTACCCAGTTACTTGCTTTTTGATCACTGCCCCATGAAGTGATAGCCTTACTAGGTCACATAGAAAGAGGATCCAGACATTCCTTATGAGACCAAATAGGCTAGGGTCAGATAGTAGGGGAGGAAGACCTCCCATATCAGTGGAGGGGCATAGGTGGAGAAGAGAAAGGGAGGGTGGAACTGGGAAGAGATTAGGGAGGGAGCTACAACTGGGATACAAAGTAAATAAATTATAATAAATGATAGTAGTTGTCGGGAGCCGCTCCCGCCATTACAAGATGGCGCCGGTTTCCTGCTTCCTGGTTCTTCTTGCCAAACGTTGTCTTGCGATGTACGCATGCGCCACTTTATGCTAATGTAGGTTTGGTTGTTCTCCCTATTGGAGAACACATGCTAATTGGGTTTTGTGTAGAGCACCAATCACAGACGAGCAAGTCACCCTGCTGGCTTTTTAAGCAGAGCACGCACAGGGTTCGGGGTCCTTCTCCATCTGCTTTCAAGAGCTTCGCAATAAAACTGCTGCTGGACAAATCCTCTGTTGCCGCGTCATCCTTATCGGCAAAGGCTGCGCGCGACAAGTGGTGCCGAAACCCGGGAACCTGCCGAACCCAGGGCGGAGGGACGACTCGAAGGACCCCCGACTGCTCGTCGGAGGAGGATTCAAGCCAGCAGTGTGAGGAACCGCGGTACTTTTCTGCAAGGATCGGGAAGATCCAATCTGGGTTCCAGCACGACTGACTCGGGTGGTGAAGCACGATGACCCTGCTCCTGATCCTGCTGCTGAACGGGATGCTGAGGAGCCAAGAGGTGGAAGGCCAAGAGATTCGATGGGGAATCCTGTCAGCCTTCCCTCGGCCCATGCCGGTGATGCATGATGCACAAGTCTTCCCAAGATTCTTCACACCATAGTTCAGATTAATTCCACTCGTTTAGATATTTCTGTTACACAAGGACTGTTTACTTGGATATCCTCTGCTTTCTCCTATTTTAAAGAATGGGTTGGTGTGGGAATGTTTGGAGTAACCTTGGTTGCAGGACTGCTCCTCTGTTTTTGGTTGCTCTGCAATTTTAAAAAACAGCAGCAAGCAAAAAATGTGGCTATAGTCCAAGCCATGTTGGCTGTAGAGCAGGGAGCCTCTCCTCAAGTATGGCTAAATATGCTCAGCCGTTGAGACACTGTCGGAACTAAAAGCAATCCTTACGGGCACAGGTTCCCATTGCACTAGGAAGCTGTTCTTGGCAGACCTTTGCGCCCCCCAGGGCTCAGGTTCCCATTGCACGGGGCTAAGGGCGTAAAGGGTCTCATGCACTGTGTAACCTCCTTGATCGCTGATGCTGTTGAGTCAGCAGGCTGATCGGAAAACTCATGGTGTAGTTACGGATCATTTTTGGCTGATTTTAATATAATTTTTAAGGGGGAGATGTCGGGAGCTGCTCCCGCCATTACAAGATGGCGCCGGTTTCCTGCTTCCTGGTTCTTCTTGCCAAATGTTGTCTTGCGATGTACGCATGCGCCACTTTATGCTAATGTAGGTTTGGTTGTTCTCCCTATTGGAGAACACATGCTAATTGGGTTTTGTGTAGAGCACCAATCACAGATGAGCAAGTCACCCTGCTGGCTTTTTAAGCAGAGCACGCACAGGGTTCGGGGTCCTTCTCCATCTGCTTTCAAGAGCTTCGCAATAAAACTGCTGCTGGACAAATCCTCTGTTGCCGCGTCATCCTTATCGGCAAAGGCTGCGCGCGACAAGTAGTAGTAGTAAAAAGAATAAATGTTGAATTCTGCCCCTAACTATCTGCTGGGCACATTTTAAAATTGAGATCAGGATATACCAAATTAAATGTGTGTGTGTGTGTGTGTGTGTGTGTATAACTAAATTTTATTTTTCTATTGTTTTTATTATGCATACTGGTATGTAATTTACTTATTTTTTATAACTGTTCAGTAAGAAACCAAATATCAGAAATAACTACTCCATTATCACCCATCTTTAAATAGCCATTATTTTTAATGTCCTTTAGGTATGACTTATAAGGTGAAAAACAAAACATAACAGAAAACATCCCCAAATAACCCTCTTAACCATGGATAGATGAGTAAAGTAAGAATGGTTCTTATTCAATAGTTTCAACCAATTTTGTTAAATCTTTTATATTATTATTGAAACCTATGCCACTATGATTTCTAGTCACTGACTAGCAGAAAAGCAATTGATTTACTATAGAACAAAAGATGGAGATCAAACACAGAGGACTAATTACAAACAAGGTAAAGAGGAAAGGGTATCGATGGTACTGAGTGGATGGGGTTTATATTGAGCAATCCAGATGCCCTGACTTCAATCTCCAGATCCCACATACGTGGAAAGACCAACTCTCAAATATTGTCCTCTTACTTTCATGTGCACCATGTGCAGGCCTGCGCAAGCACACATGCACACCAAAGAGCATGCGCACAAACATCACCACCACCATGACCATCACTGCCACTACCCACCACCACACATTAAAAAATGTATATTTTTTAAAAGATAGGAAAATAAATGAAAATCAGCCTTCTTAGTTCAGAAAGGAAATGTGGCATTGACTTACAATAGACGCTGACACTATGAAGAGAACTGGCTTCCTTTGGAAAGGCACAACCCTAATAATTTTTGCTAAGCTTTACTTTAGAAAGTGCCATCATATTGCTGACAAGACAAGCACCTCTCATTTTGTGCAGACAAAAGAGAAACTATACAGAAATGCACATTATTATTTTTCAGTTATGACTTAGCTTTGCTTGCTACTGGTGTTTTTCATATGTATTGGAAATCGAGGAGGTTTCTGTCACAGCTTCCAGATATGCAGAAATGCTGATAGCATATAAGAAGCAGATGTGTCCCTGAACTGCTGTCATCCGAGCACTCAAGAAACGGAGCTAGGGGGATCGTGAGCTGATCTGAGCTTTCCAGTGGAACATTATCTTAGGAAAACAAAACATATCAATGGCAAATATAAGAAGGCTAGGTACAGTATCTTCAATAATAAGTATAACAGTTACTGATAGTTGTGGTAACTCAGTGAGTAAAAGTGCACGCTACCCAAGCCTGGCAGCTTTAGTTTGTCTCTGAAACCACAAACTGGAAGGAGGTAGCTGAATCCACAAGCTGTTTTCTGATGACTATATTTTTATCTCGGCATCACTACTTCCCAAATCTATTTCTCTCTCTCAAAGAATTAATTTAATTTAAAAAAATGAAGTTATTTGTTTCTTATGGTTGTTTCAATATTTCATATTCTTTATGGGATCTTTTAATTGATAAGTTATTTATGCAATGGAGAATCAAAATATATAACCTACAGTATTATTAATTATCTCAAAATGGTATGTTTGGAGCAACAGATTTTCAAATATTTACATCATTTCATGCACGTTTCTCTATTCCTTTCTTCCACATGGGTCACCAGAAATGAAAAGCAAGGAACACCATGAGTTTTAAGACTCACTGCTTGAAACACGATAAAAATTTCTAAAATTGTCTCAAAGGAATAAATCTTATGATACGTAAGGTTATTATCACTTTTCTATTTTCTGGTCATTTTATAAGCAATAATGTAAAATATTCAAATTGTGTAGACATGAACTTGCAGTAATAGCTAACCAGCAGTGTAGCCTTTAATGACAACCAGCATTGTTGAGGTCACATCTTACTGTAAAAACAATCAATTAAGAGTGTCAGTAAATGACCTGGGAAAGTATTTGTCTGCTTAGAGTTCAGAGTACTGAATGAAATGCCAGTTTGTGAGATATCATGCCAAGGCAGATTTTAACGCATTGCTATGAGGTTCTGATGAATTTCTTTTTTTTTAAAGTTTAAGTTTTAATGATTTTATTAAAATTGTTATTAGAAATACACTATGAACATCTGAACATTAAATGTACAAAAAGTTAATAATTCATATTTCAAGTGATATCAGCACTTAATGCTGTAGTAGTCCTAGGACATTTTAATGTTTTCTAACTTTAGTGGTCTGAGGCATATAATTTTTGTTCCTTGTACTTGAATATTATATATTACAAATAAAATGAAAATTGGAATCATATGTGGGGAGAGTGGGGGTGGGAGGCCAGAAGGCTTGGAGAGAGAAGAGAAACTGAGGGTGGTGGTATCACTGAGACAAGCTGGAGACCTATGACAGGGTGGGCTCCTGGGAGGATATATGGGTGACTCTAGTTAAGACTCCTAGTAGCAAGGGTCATGAAGACTGAAGAGGCCACACTCCAGGTAGACAGGACATTTAGTGGGAGGAGGAGAACACCAATCTACCTACAAAAACTTTGCCCCGAATTCACCCTGCCTACAAAATGTGCAGGGATAAAGATAGAGCAGAGAGTGAGGGAATGTCCATCCAACGCCTGGCCCAACCTGAGACCCACCCCATAGGAGAGAGCTAACCTCTGACGCTATTAACTCCATTCTGTGGCTTAGCTATTATCTGATAGGCTCTACAAGTAGTAGATCAAAATAGATGCTGAAAATCACAACCAAACATTAGGTGGAGTGTAAGGAGCCTTGTGGAACAGTTGGGAGAAGTTTATAAGGGCCAGGAAAGAACACAAACTCCACACAAAGACCAACAGAGTCAACTAACCTGAGCTCAGTGTGGCTTACAGTAACTGAAAAATCAATCAAGGACCAGATGTAGGCCCCCTTACACTAATGCATTTCTAAAATGGAAAATTCCCAGATTTTCCTCAAAATTTGATGGTGCATTGTCTGCTTAAATATTTTCAGGGTTAATTTCTACCTCTCTTGGTCTGCATTAAGTCAGGGTAGCTCAAAGCTTCAAATTTCTCATCACTAAAATGGAAAGGAGGACCCTACTGCTTAGAAGTGTTAATAAAAGGGAGGGAGAAAATGAGCAGCAGGAAAGTGTCTCTCACAAATAAGATGCTCAGATATAAGTAGATACAGAAATTATCAGCTTAGACAGAAAGCTACATGAACACCAAGATGTAAACTATAATTCATAAAACTGTGACTAAAAGGCTGAATTTAATACATGCCAATAAAAGTAATGAGAACATATAGATTTGTTTTACTCTCTTAAATTATTTTTCCTTAAACGTGGAAGATGTCATGCTCGACCTTCAACTTACATAACTGGATTTTGGTGTCAAATGAGTTTAAAAATTAATTCAACATAAGTAAAAGTATACAATACACATGTTCAGGGAAGAGTTATAATAAGTTATGAAGAGTTATGTTAACAGGGAGCTAACATAGCTCATAGACTTTCTAAGAACCTCAAAATAAAAAATAAAAAAATAAAAAAATAAATAAATAAATAAGAAATAAAAAACTTTCAAAAACCATTTGTCTCTGGAGAATGTTTCCTAAAATTTTTGCCCAAACTTGAAAGCTTAACATCAGCATATTCCCTTTACTCTGACCACAAAGAGAAAAATATGTAGCTTTTGTTTGGATAAAGTGAAACAAATACAGAACTAAGCCAACTGGTTGTTGGTTCTGCCTAGAAAATGGAGGTGTTCTTTCTATCTGTTCTTTTCTTAGCACTCTTTCCTAAATTATTTTTTTGTGACAGTTGCCCTGTCTCTCAACTGAAGTTTGGGAAGAAGACGCAGTAAGGTTATTATCGTTGTTTTTGAATGGGGAAGTTAGGTCAGTTTTGTATCTAACTCATCAGTGATACATTATTTTTTCCTGAATGTGTCTTGGTACCACTTCCATAAACTCCAGTGGCCACCTAATTGATCATTAGATTAATAAGCTCTCTCATTTCCTATCTCCTGTTTTTCCAGCAATGTGTGAACAGGCTTTTTGAAATTACATCTTCTTTCACTTCTTAGTTTCTACAAAACAAATTAAGACAATCACAAGTTTCTCATTAATGGATCCAAACCTCACATATACAAGGCCTAGTGCCAATAGCCTCGCAGGCCTATTTACAGAGCTTACCTACTATGCAGACATGGTCTACATTCTGCTACCAAACCAGACAAGTCAATTGTCCAATTTGAATTGATCTCTGGACTCCGGTTGGCTTTTCACTCTTCTAACTGCAGTCAGCCACACATCTTTCCATTTCTCACTATTGAAGAGAGTAAGACAGTTTTATCTTACCTTACAGAGCTGGGGCTTGACAGTCACATTGAGATTCAAATCAAGACAAACTTTCCCTGCAATGAAACCCTCTCCACATTCCAGCCATGACTCTTTTAATGTCCATGTTAACTACAGTTCTTAAGCAATTCCCTTTTGAATATACATGAATGCCTGTCACATATGTATTTGGACATCTGCTATTGTGCTTTTAAATGAGAAACAGAAAAGAGCCACTGCCACAACTTACTGTTCCTGGGTGACCCTACTGGCTCCATGCCTAGAGCTGTGTGTAGATCTCAAGTAAGTCCTCAGTATGACAATTGTGTCATAAACACAGTGAAGGCATGTGTCCATCAAAGAAACTCCTCACCAAGAATGGCAGCACAGCAACACTGTTAGAGCGAGAAAACTCCCAAAACTGTTGTCCTTAGAGTACAAGTATCTTGGGAGTCAGGTTAAGTTCAATCTGTCCAGTTTGTTCTATTAGTCTTGCTTTTTATTGTGCATTTTATTCATCAGCCATGTCTTTGTATCATGTGTTACATGGATGCCAAAATGCACATACAGTTGTATGTGTGGGGCTACAACTGCATTCTGAGCTTGACCTAGAATATACAGAAAGCAGAGTATACCAAGAATTCTGTTCTGTAGCCCTAAGCCTTAAGAGCATGGATTGTTTTCTCAGTGAGTTTTTTTTTCTTTTTTCTTGTGCCCCCGGTGCCACACTAGTCCCACACTCAAATTATAGCTGCCATATCAAAGAATGTTTTCAGACCCAACAGGAGCATGAAAATAAAATTACTGCTAATAAAAACTGCATAGGACTATACTCCCAAAAGAAACTGCTCTTACATACTTTATTCTTTAATAAAATATGAGCATCCCATTGAAATTCCTTTTTAATTTTGAATGACTCAATATGAAAACCATCAGAGGAGGGCCCATACAGGAGGGGACTTCAGCAAGTTTTTGTTTGTTTGTTATTTTTTCTAATTATGTTTTCTTTTGTTTCTAGTAAAACATTAATGAGAGTTACTGAAAGTGAGGAGAAAGTCTCAGCAGAAAAAAAGAGACAATATGCATGTGTTTGGTTTTCTATTATTTGCTTATTTATTTGTTTCATTAATTGTTTGTCTATGTATATATTTTCTTGTTTCTGAAATGAGCAATAACATTAGTGTTCCTACATGAAGCAAATATGAATAAAGACAAACATGCAACCAACAAAAGGACTAAACATAATTAAAATGAAACCACACAAGACATGATGTAAAAAAACAAAATCGAGACTGACAGAGAACAAATTAGACAAAATGAACTTAATCGGACTCCCAAGACAATTGCACACAGAGCAGCGTTAATCCTGAGACAACGGAAGAACAGATATGCTGTATTGTGGAGTTGCCTACCTGCTTATATGTCTCAGTCATTTACTAAAATGCTTTCCTTTAACCAAATAGTTTTGTTACACTGTAGGACTTATTTAATTTATGTAACAACAATGATCAAGGCAAGTACAAAACAATGTATTTGTTATAATGAAATTGATGAAATTGCACTTTGCAGGATAGGAAAATTATTTTTCTTTTTATTCTTTTTTTTTAGAGTTCTTTTTATTCTTCTCTCATACATTACAACCCAACCACACTTTCCCCTCCTTCAATGCCTTCCAGTCCCTCCCCCAACCTCTGCTCTCCCCAGATCCACTCCTGTTTCCTTTAAAAACTAAAATAAGAAGATCAGGCCTCCCGGAGACATCCACCGCATATAGCATAACAAATTGCAAGTAAATTAGACACAACCCTCATCTCAAGGCTGGGCGAGACAATCCAGTAGGAGCAAAAGGGTCTCAAGTGAAGGCAAAAAGTAAGAAACATGCTTCCCTCCCCCCATTGTTGGACAACAAGATACACAGCCATATGCAGAGGACCAAAGTCAGAGCCATACACCAAGGTCTGTGTTTGTCACTTCAGTCTCTGTGAGCCCCTATGACTACTTCTTACTTGACTCTGTGGACTGTACGCTTACACACAAGATGTGTTAGGTAATCATAGTGCGAACTTAGGTAAGTGGCCGACCAATGACTGATCCAACTTGAGGCCCATGCCATGAGAGGCAGGCCATGCCTAACACTGCCTGACTGGCCTGGAACCAGAAGCAGGACAGCCCAGAGACCCAGGAACAGAACCCTACTCATAGATTGGTGCCTAGCCTCATTGTCGTCAGAGAGGCTTCATCGTGTAATTCATGGGAACAAATGCAGGAACTAATAGCCAAACATTAGGCAGAACTGTGGGAATCCTGAGGAAGAGGAGGAGGAAGGACTGTAAGATCCAGAGGGGTCAAGGGCACCACCAGAAAGATGATTATTTTAATGGCTTAACACACTAATTTAATATTAACTACAACATTTCTATTACAACTTAAACTCATTATAGAATTCATTTATTCTCTCATATGTTACATCATGATAACAGTTTTCTCTCCCTCTTCTCCTACCAGTCCATCCCTCCTTTGCCTCTTCCCTTCAAAAAAGTATGAACTTCCCAAGAATATCAACCAAACATCTCCTATCAAGTTACAATAAGACTGGGCACTTCCCCTCATATTAAAGCTAGAGAAGTCACCCCCCCCCCATAGAAGGACAACGGTCCCAAAACAATTTAAACTCTTTCTTATATTTTAGTATCTGATATTTTTTCAGGAGTGACATGGAAAACAAACATAAAATATAATTCATTCTTTTCAAAGTTTCTCACTCAATTTTTTCCCTAAATGATCAAATCCTTAAAGGAAACATAAAAATGTTCAAAACCTCATCTATTACAGTTTCTTTTACAAGAAAAAAAATGGAAATTAAAGAATAATATTCTGCATAATTATACTGTAGCTTCCAAAATTAATGAAATAGCAAGGCCATCCTTGTTGGCAGTATTACAACAAACAAAAGAATATAACAGAAATAGGCTTTTCTTGATTGTTAAAACTTGTGAAAACCGTAGATCTGATTTTTCTTCTCAGAAAAATAAGTTTGTTTATTTTCTTTTTCATTTCATTGTCTTCAAAGTGAAGGTAAATGTTGAGCCATTTTGTCTAATGCAGGAGTTGAAGTATTCTAAGTGAAATTTTGTTCAAATGTCAAAGCAGGAAAATGATTTCCTGTGATCTCATGATGGATGCAAACACATTTCTGGTTTCAAAGGAAACACAAAGTTGTGTCAGTTGTTACCTGTCCACACTCTAGTTAAGACAGAACACATTCTCCAAAACCAAACTTCCCCACAAGTTTTGATTATTTGTGTAAAGCATTTTGCAGTATAAGCATGATCCCCAGAGCAGGCTAACAGCTGTGTAGATGTCTGCCTTGGATTCAAGACGTCATAGTTTGTCTTTTAATCTAAAAGTTGTAGATATGGTAGAAGACTCATATGCTCATAGTCTAGAAGACAGAATGATCTATGTGAGAAATGTTTTCCATAGGTGATCTACTATATATGTGTGTGACAGCTAAACAGTAGTTGGCTTATATCAGTGGTCCCTCTGTGAAGATATGTACTAGCTACAATTACTAGATTCTAAAGACACTAGATACAATGCACTAGATTCTAAAGACAGGAACCTTGTCCTCAAAGAACTCATGAGGACCAGAAAACAAATCATAATGAAAATACCAAAAACCCAGTTGGGAAAAAAAAGAGACTACAGGTGGACAAGGCATTATAGGGTGTTCACTTAGGGAAAAGATGACACAGAAGGTTTGACACAAAAGAACTTGCAAAGGTGATACTTTTGTGTATGTGTGAAATATGGCCTGTTAGTGGGCATGGCTACTGGTGAGTTATATAAAGAACTTTCATCTTGAGAATGATAAATTCAAGGAATTTACATGGCTGCTATGGGTAGAAATTGTAGATGAAGAAAATGTGAAACAAAAAAAAAAGTAGCCCAAAATGTATAGAAGAAAATGGGTTGTTGAAGTACATTAAAAAAGTATTAAAGGACTTTGTATCCTATAGAAATCCTGCACAAGAAGGATTATGATGATTTTTGTTTTGCTTTTTTGTGGCAAGGGTTCTTTGTGTAACAGCCCTGGCTGTCTTGAAACTCACTCTGTAGACAAGGGTGGTCTCGAACTTGCAGAGATGTGCCTCTGCCTCCCAAGTGCTGGGACTAAAGGTGTGCATCATCCCACCTGGACGATTGTAATGATTTTATTAAACAGAGGCTGCATGTTATTAAATATATCATCTAGCTTTCTTTTATAACCCCACCATCTGATACTTTGGTTTTATTAATTGTTATTTTATTTATTACCTCTCTTCTCATCATGTCTCTTAGTTTCTTTTCTGTTGCTGTAATAGCATGACAAAAGTACCTTAAGGGAGAAGATGTTTATTTCAGACCACAGGTTAAGGTTCCATACCCTCAGGTGGGAACTGGAGGTTGATAGTCTTCTTGTTCCTTTGGCATTAAAGCAGGGACTAATGGGCTTATTCATGCACTACAATTGATCCCTGTTTTTCATTCAGTTCAAGGCCCCAGAGAAAGAGATGTGAGCTTCCTTTTCAGGCTGCAGTGCCCCAGTTTGATGAACTTACCTAAGATCATCCACATGGGCGTGGCCACAGGCTTATTTCACAAGTAATTCTAGATCTGGTCCCGCTGAGAATGAGTACTATCACACAGAACAGTTTAACTCTAGTCATCTAAAATGTCTATTCCAGCGATTTGAACCAGTTTTAGAAAACATCATTGTATGAAATTTTCCCCAATATAAGAATTTTATTGTTTAACAACATATAAAGAAAAGAATTTATGGGACTACAAGTTATCCTCATGGGCTCCTTAGACAACAAACTCACCCAGTGAAGAACATTTACACATGAATGCCAATATTCAGACATGCAGCTCCAGCTTATTCCAAGAGGAAGCACAACCAAAGGTTATATATTCCTTTGAAGGGTCTCTTCAGACACAGGAAGACAGCTGACATCATCCTCCAACCTGCATGAGTTCACAGGAGCAAACCTGCTTACAATATCACACACACACACACACACACACATACACACACACACACACACACACACACACACCCCAAAATGTGGAATTAGCTGGAAATCTACCTTTATATCAATTGTCACAGGAAAGAACATGGTATCCTACTACAAAATGTATTTTCTTTTCAGAGAAGAAAACCAGGAATGCTCGAACAACCTGGTGTGACATGTTGGCATAAGTTGCTGGATGCCACCCTTCGTGGCCTGACTCTACGCTATGGCTGGGTTTATGAAGAACATCACTGTGGCAGACATGAATGCGTGTCTGCTGAGCATATTTCACAAGGTTGTATATAATGCTGTGTCACAAAGTCTTCTTGACAAGTCTAGAGTCTCGGGCTTCCTCACTACGTAGCGCATTCTCTGTGCTTATTGAAGCTGGTAATTTGAAAAATCATCCCAGATGGAACCAAAGAGCCAGAACTAATCATTGGAGAAGTCTATTCCCCCCTTTGGTATCATTTTAATTTCTGCCTTCTATGAAAACTCAGATTTATGTCAAGAAGTAACAGGGTGTTGATTGCTGTGTGATTTGTAGTTTTCTGATTTGGAGATCAAGATGCCACTTGCATAGCTAAAAAGATTTTAAAAAATCAGCCCTTTATGTTCAGAATTTTAGTTTGACGTTTTGAATATCTGTCTGATCCCCTGCAGCTCATTGTCTTTTCACTGCAACAGGAATCAAAGGTTATTTCTCCATCATAAAAGAAATAATTTTCAGAAGTACTCTAAAGGAAACAGACAAAAATAGAGGTCAGGCATTGCAATAAACTACATAATTAAAGGAACTGAGGTGTCATTCAGCATCAGCTAGATAATTGCTAACACGATTTCAGAACATATATAACAATGCCTGGAATTTTTTCATTTAAATGTTACATATTCATAAGTGCAAATAACAAAAATCCCACTGAAATTCCCCAACTATGTTAATAAA
This sequence comes from Meriones unguiculatus, assembly GCF_030254825.1. Lineage (NCBI taxonomy): Eukaryota > Metazoa > Chordata > Mammalia > Rodentia > Muridae > Meriones > Meriones unguiculatus. The sequence continues at coordinate 156,391,654 of NC_083350.1, forward strand.
ACAAGTTGTTACCATTATTTCATGTGAAACTGAAAATAAACAATTTAAGACCCATATGATCAGAGATTTTTCAACTTGTCTTGTTGAGGTCATCTCTTTAGAAACAACTGTGTCTATCTGCTAATGGGCCGGCTATGTCTTTTCTGTCTTCACTCTACTCTCAGAATTCTGCAAGAACAAAGCCACAGTGACAACTGCAATGCACTGTACATTTAGACACTGAAGTCATGGCAATATCTATCTCATTTTTCTTTCAAAATGTTTTCATTATTAAAAAAAATAGCTCAGGGTTAAAAGGTGGCTATAGAGGACTGTGGGACAAGTTCTATTTACTGTGTGTAATAGAAACATAAATACACGGGGTGCTCATGTCAGCAGATTGAGAGGACCAGATATGCTGTTATTACATTATCAGGTCAGCCAAGAACAGAGAAGTCAAACATAAAATGTTAAAGCAAAAGGTAGCTTCAGCTTTGTCTTCTCACCACAGCAGTGACTATTTTGCATTTATATTGCCCTTCCTACAGTAGTTATGATGGTCTTTCCACCATCATTAAGCAACACTATTAGACCTTGTGACTTCAGTCCATCAAACTTCCTTTAATTTCTAATGCAGACCACTTCTAAAAATATTTGGATTGCTTTCATCTTGCTTCTCTGTTGAAGACACTGGAGGAAATAGAAAGTAGCTAAGCATAACAATAGCTAATAAAATAAAATGGTATGCAGTGGAAATCATTCTCTGTGTTGAACACTTAACACTGAAACCTAGGGCACATTTTTTCCAATATTATAATAGTTCTCCACTCTTTCTTCCCCTGTCCTACCTTTTATTGAAAATAGATTCTTATGACATATAATATATCCTGATTACAGTTTTCCCTCCCTCTACTCCTCCAGTTCCTCCCCACATTCCCTCTCAACTAGATTCACTCCTTTTGTCTCTCAGTGGAAAAGAACAAACTTCTAAGAGATAACACCAAAACATAACAAAATAAAACATCACAAGATAAAACAAAAAAATATCACATTGAAGTTGCTCAAGGCAAACCAACAGAAGGAAAAGAGATCCACATTTTTATATACTCAGAAGTCCCATAAAAACATTAAACTGAAAGCCATAATCCATGAGCAGAGGACCTAACATAGACCCATGTCTGCCCTGTGCATGCTGCTTCAGTGTCTGTGAGTGGCCTATGAAGTTTGCTCAGCTGGTTCAGAAGACTTTGTTCTCCTGTCATCCTCCATCCCCTCTAAATCTTATACTTCCTCCGCTTCCTCTTCTGTAAATTTCCCTGAGCTCTGAGGGTTGGGATTTGATGGACATATCATCCTTAAGGCTGAGAGTTCCCAGATTTCTCTCTCTCTTTGCAGAATATCTAGCTGTGAGTCTCTATATTTGTTCCTATGTGCTGCAAGAAGTAAAACTCTACTCTTAATGTTATATAGTGTGAACACAAATTAATTTACCTCCTATAAGATAGTGTGCGGTTTCTTTACTATAAGATTTAAAACATAGTGTCATTGAAAATAAGCTGCTTTGAGTTTTTAGAGAGAAATGACAATCATCACAGACACCATAGCCAGGATGATGATTTGACACTTAATCTAAAATCACTCTCTTAGAGTTGGTCAGGGCTACAGTTTTGGTGGTTTCCACATTTTCTTATGAGATGGTTCCTTAATTATCCACTCAAAAGAAACTGGAGAGAGCTAGTTCACTTTGAATTTTATTCCTATACAAAGAAATGTTCTAGGTTGATCCTAAGTACAAATATCTTAACCAGTGTTAGACAAGATTTCAGTACAAAGGAAATACCGGTTTTTAAAGAAGAATAGAACAAAACAATAAAAATATGTTAGAAGTGGATTTAGAAATTAAGAGTTTTAATTAACATGGTTGCAATCAGCTGATGGCATTAACAATCAAGAAAAATCCAAGCATCTAAACTTCATCTACTCTGATTTTCTTTTCACATCAAAATGCATCTAGGTGGGGACTGAAAAAAATGGCTGAGAAGGTAAGAATATTTAACCAGCCTGAGGACTTCAGTTTGGATCCACACTATACATGTCAGTGTCTGACTTCACATCTGGCATCACCCCACACGCTGGTGTGGACAAGAGTTGGAGGTGAGAAGAGGGACAAAGGCATGCTGGGACTTGCTGCAAAGGAAAAAAAAAAAAACATGTCTCAAGCCAAGGCAGTTGTAGTAGTTGAGGACTCAAGACCTTCTCTGGTGACATGTACATACGTGCTTATGGGTGTGCCTTCCTATACACCAGTTCACACACAAAAATCACAACACACACATAACCCCCACACATTCTTCAATGTTTCACATCCGTGTTATTTGTGTGTTCAGGAATACACATATGTGCTGAAAAGTTTTGACATTGTTCGTGACATTTTATCATTAAAATTCCAGAAAACCCGAGCTAGAGAGATGATTCAATTAAAACCCCTTGCTAATCTTGACAGGATCAGAATGTGGTTCCCAGCACACAGACAGTATCTCACAACCATTTGTAATTCCAGCTCCTGTGCATCTGTAGCCCTCCTCAGACAGCAGACCGGCACATTGGTCCACACGTATTCATACAGGCAAAACACTCATACACATAAAAATATAAATTTTGTTTTTAAAATTCTAGGACACAACGAGGAGACGACTTTGGGATATTATTCAAATTACACATATATTTCATGTCTGAAATCTGAGAGAAAAAACAATGTTCATCATTTTATAGTCCATCATTCTGCAAAAGCACATTGGTAAGGTTGTGAAAAAAAACAATAATTGAAGAGAAAAAGCTTTTAAGTGGTTGAGTATTTTTACTATTGAGCCAAACAATCACATGCATATATGTATCAACATTTTAGTGTATAATTTTAAATAAAGTTCCACTAAAAATGTCCCGCCGGTCAAGAGAATAGTCTCCTGCCTGAATGGAGGACTGTCAATCATAGGCTCAAAGGACCACCCCTTGGAAAGTGGGTTCACCTTACAGAGGTGGGTTCCCTATTAAAGTGGAATATGGAATAGTTTTCCTTTAATGAGAAAATTTTCCTTCCCAGAATTCCACCAAAGCCCTATCCCTGAGAGCCATCTTGAGGTTTGGATGATTCTATTCGTCTCCTGGAAGCTCATGTCTGAAAGACACAATGAATTTCTCATTTTTATTTTTCTGTCTCTTCCTTTAGCAGGTTGGCCCTACTCTACCTTTCTGAAGGTTTGTGTCTTCTTAGTCTTACTTGAAACTTTCCTCTCAAAAAAGAGTCTCTCCCTCTCCATCATGTGGTTGTTTCTTGTTGTCATTGTCCTCTATGTCAATTTAGAAACTCTATCTATCTATCTATCTATCTATCTATCTATCTATCTATCTATCTATCTCTTACCTGTATTTTAACCCTTTGGGTGGTTGCTAAGATTGACAGCTTGCCTGCCATGGGGATATTTTCTTTCAAATTCCAATAAATTTTTCTTCAGGCTTCTGTTTGAGTTCATTTTTAAATTATTTCATTAATTGTTTAAGAACCCCGAGAAGAGAACCTAATTTCCCTTTTATCATCTGGGGACCATACAAAGACTTGTCAAAATTCCAGCAACAAAGCGATTAGCATCATTTTTCTAGATGGTATATCACTAACTTTGAATTCACTTTTCACAAAACACATATTGACCACACTGAAATCATTTTCTTCTCTAAGATCAAAATCTCGGGAATTATTTCTTATGGTAGATAAGGCAAAACAAATGGTCAGCAAAGTTCTGCAAGGTTTACATAAGGTTATGTCAGTGTTAGAATTGTTGATAAAAGGTCCTCCAACTGAAGCTCACCATGAAGACCAGATTGGCCTAAAATGTGGAGATCCTGTAGCCTCAGGTCATGTCATTACAGGAATGCCATGTGGAGATCCTGTAGCCTCAAGTCATGGCATTACAGGAATGAGCCATCATCCTCCTTAGACACCCTCTTTCTGGAAGACTCTTCTCCTCAGGAATGATGTCATGGCCTTTATTTGCTGACCCAATCCAGGTCCAATGTTGCCTCAGTTTCTTACGCTGTTCTCACAGTGGCAAGATCTCTGTTACCCAAGTGCCCTCTGCTCTGAAGTTTCTTAATTTCCATTCTTTTAAAATGTTCAAGGATGCCTGCTGATGTCTTTACACATCAATGATATCACTTCAAAAAATTCTAGCACACAGAATTTAAAATTTAAGCTATATTTTCCCTTTACTCATACTTTAAAATTGAGGGGTTGCTGTCATTTTTTTTTTAGCAATAACTGCTAAAAAGGCTCTTTACAATGTGTCCAAGTATAGGACAAACGTTTATCTGTCTCAATTTAAATTAGTTAATTGTGTGTACGTGTGTGTAAACCTGTGTAAGCGTGTGTATTTTCTGTGTGTCTGTCTGTGTATGCGTCATGTGTGCAGATGCTCACAGAGCCCAACAGAAAGCATAGACACTTGCAGAGATGGAGTTAGTGGCAGCTATTACAAAAATTCCACATTGGAGTCATATCCAAGAGCGATGAGCTCCCTGGACCACTGAGCCATCGATTAGCTCTTTTTCTTAAAAATGACACTAGAGATGGCTCAAGATGTCGAAGCGAGGACGTGGTGGGTCCTCCGGGGCTAAATTCCGGATTTCCCTGGGTCTCCCGGTAGGAGCCGTGATCAACTGCGCTGACAACACAGGAGCCAAGAATTTGTACATCATCTCTGTGAAGGGAATCAAGGGACGGCTGAACAGACTTCCCGCTGCTGGTGTGGGTGACATGGTGATGGCCACAGTTAAGAAAGGCAAACCAGAATTGAGGAAAAAGGTCCATCCAGCAGTGGTAATTAGACAACAAAAGTCATATCGAAGAAAAGATGGGTGTTTCTTTACTTTGAAGATAATGCAGGGGTCATAGTAAACAATAAAGGTGAGATGAAAGGTTCTGCTATTACGGGTCCAGTTGCAAAGGAGTGCGCAGACCTGTGGCCCAGGATTGCATCCAATGCAGGCAGCATTGCATGACTCTCCAGTGTATTTGTAAAATATATCCATTAAACAGTCTTTGCTCCAAGAAAAAAAAATGACACTAGAGGGTTCATCCTATCTCTGAAAAAGAAAGCAGATGAGTGAGGACTGTGTATGTCATGGAGCCATTCTTAAGCTGTAGTACTTTGTTCAGAAAAGCTGTTCCACAGAAGGAAATCTCTTCTTTTAAAAAGGGAATCTGTTCTTTTATAAGCTAAATTGGCCAATTGTTTTCAACTTATGCTGTGACAACATCAATAACTAATTCCATTATGATTCTACTCTTATCCAATTTGCTCCTACAATTGTATCTTTTCACATGTGTGAAAAAATGGAAATTCTCACAAGAAGAAAAAACAGATTTGTAACAAATCTCATTAATGGAACAACCCCATTAAATCTGACATTTCTGACTGTGTGGTTTACCACACAATTTCTAACACCAATAATATTTCATGATGTATGGTATGCTTTTAAGATATTTTAGAAAAGAAAAATTAACTTTCCTATACTTATTGTCTGTTAATTAATCTAGAAAAGACAACTCACTGTTTCTGAACTTCTCTCTCTCTTTCTGGGTGTGTGTGTGTGTGTGTTGGTATTGTGGGTTGAGGCAAAGTTCCACTATATATCCTGAGATGCCTTAAAACTAAAAACTTCCAACCTTTTATCCTGTTTGGAATACAGGAATTTGCCATGTTGCCTGGCTTTCAAAACCCTTCTAAACCACATGTGATAAATTGGATAGCTTTCTTATTTTGTCAGATGCATAGATGTTTGTATTTCATATTGATTACAATATTCTACTTCATTTCAAATGTATCACAAAAACATTTCTGAGCATATTTTTTTCAAACTTTACCTCCAATTATTTTCCATGTAGAACAGAAAAATCCTTCTAACCTGATTTGAGAAAGGTAGAACTTTCCATTTGGCATTATTCCCAGCCGTCGTCTCCATAAACAGCACAAACATAGGTAATGTTTCACAAACAATTGACCAAATTTAATTACTGACTGAACTTTTCTTCTGCCATATCCAGACTGCTATTCATCCTACTTAGTGATATTTTATTTGACTTTTTTATGTTTGTTTATTGTAATTTTCAGATCGCATTCTAAATGTTCTGTTGCATGTGTATTTATTAATAGCTGACTTAATGTGGCTTTATATGAAATTCTCAGAGTAATTTTCTATTACTCATTTTCTATGTATTTTTAACAAATGAAGGCTTCTGATTTTTTTTCATGAATACTAACATTTAATGGTGTTCCTTATTACTGATAGGTTAAAAGGAATCGACCAAGCCACTATGGTGGTCTAAACCTAAATTCTCAAAGAAAATTGTGCTAAAATACAGTGGGAAATACAGGGATACAGAGAAAAAGATGAGAAAGAGAGAGAAGGCAAGAGATGGCTATATCTGTGCAGGGATTCTAGGTTATCTCATGAATGTTCCTTGGTTGGAATATCAGTCTCAGAAAAGAATCCTGTGCACAGGATTTTTGGGTTCTGTTTCTCTCCTTGTGAAGCTCCTGTCTCCTCCAGGTCTTTCTATCTCCCCCTCTCTGAACTCTGCCCAAAGTTTAGCTATGAGTCTCAGCATTTGCTTTAATACCTTGCTAGGTAAAGTCTTTGAAAGGCCCTCAGTGGTAAGCTCCTGTCCTGTTGCCCATTTTCTCCCTCTTCCCATATCTGTCCATTTACCTTTCTGAGTGAGGATTGATAATCTTATTCAGGGTCCTCCTTCTTGCTTAGCTTCTTTAGGTGAACACAATGGAATACTATCCAGGAACTGAAAAAAAGGAAATCATGAAATTCATAAGCAAATGGTGGGAAGTAGAAAAGATCACTCTGAGTGAGGAATCCCAGAAGCAGAAAGACACACATGGTATATGCTCACTTATTAGTGGATATTAGACATATAATATAGGATAAACATACTAAAATTTCTCATAATTTTTTTTTCTTTTATTTTTTTTTATCAGTTACATTTTATTAACTCTGTATCCCAGCCGTGTCCCGATCCCTCATTCCCTCCCAGTCCCTCCCTCCCTCCCTCCCTCATCTCCACCGTGCCCCTTTCCAAGTCCACTGATGGGGGGGACCTCCTCCCCATTCATCTGATCCTGTTTTATCAGGTATCTTCAGGACTGGCTGCAAAGCCCTCCTCTGTGGCCTAAAAGGACTGCTCCTCCCTTCGGGGGTGGGGAGACCAAAGAGCCAGTCATCGAGTTCCTGTTAGAAATAGTCCCTGTTCCCCTCACTTTGGGAAACCAATTGGTTACTGAGCTACCACAGGCTACATCTGAGTGGAGGTTCTAGGTTATATCCATACATGGTCCTTGGTTGAATGGCAGTCTCAGAAAAGACCCTGTGCCCAGATATATTTGGTCCTTGTGGAGCTCCTATCCTTTCCCCATCAGACTAACTCCCCTTCTTTCTTATGATTCCCTGTACTCTGCCAAAGGTTTGGTCATGAGTCTTTGCTTTGAAAACACTGCTAGTTAGAGTCGTTCAGATGCGCTCAGTAGACTCCTGTCATACGTACAATGCACATCCCGTCTGTCTTTCTAAATGAGGATTGATCATCTTACCCCATGTCCGCTCAATTGATTATCTTTTTTAGGTGTATAGATCTCATTATGTTTATCATATCTTATAGGTCTATATAAGTGAGTATATCCCATGTTTGTCTTTCTCCTTCTGGGATATTTCACTCAGAATGATCTTTTCTAGATCCCACCATTTGCCTGCAAATTTCATGATTTCCTCCTTTTTGATTGCTGAGTAGTATTCCATTGTATAAAAATACCACAATTTCTGTACCCATTCCACCGTTGATGGACATCTGGGTTGTTTCCAGGTTCTGGCTATTACAAATAGAGCTGCTATAAACATGGTTGAGCAAGTGTCCTTTTTGTGTACTTGAACAAACTTTGGGTATATACCTAGCAGTGGTATAGCTGGGTCTGGAGGAAACACTATTCCTATTTGTCTTAGAAAGCGCCAGATAGCTTTCCAGAGTGGTTGTACCAGTTTACATTCCCACCAGCAGTGGAGCAGGGTTCCCCTTTCTCCACAACCTCTCCAGCATGTGTTATCGCTTGAGTTTTTCATCTTGGCCATTCTGATGGGTGTAAGGTGATATCTCAGGGTCGTTTTGATTTGCATTTCCCTGATGGCTAATGAGGATGAGCATTTCTTTAAGTGTTTTTCTGCCATTCGATATTCCTCTGTCGAGAATTCTCTGTTTAGCTCTGTTCCCCATTTTTTAATTGGATTACTTGGATTGCTGCTTTTCAGCTTCTTTAGTTCTTTGTATATACTGGATATTAGTCCTCTGTCAGATAAAGGGTTAGTGAGGATTCTTTCCCAATCTGTAGGCAGTCGTTTTGTTTTGATGACGGTATCCTTTGCTTTACAGAAACTTTTCAGTTTCATGAGGTCCCATTTATTGATTGTTGCTCTTAGAGCCTGTGCTGTTGGTGTTCTGTTCAGGAAGTTGTCTCCTGTGCCAATGAGTTCTAGGCTGTTCCCCACTTTTTTTTCCAATTGATTTAGGGTATCTGGTTTTATGTTGAGGTCCTTGATCCACTTTGACTTTAGTTTTGTGCAGGGTGATAAATATGGATCTATTTTCATTTTTCTGCATGTAGACATCCAGTTGGTCCCAGCACCATTTGTTGAAGATGCTGTCTTTTTTCCATTGAATGGAATTGGCTTCTTTGTCGAATATCGAGTATTCATAGGTGTGTGGATTTATTTCTGGGTCTTCTATGCGGTTCCATTGATCCTCCATTCTGTTTCTATGCCAGTACCATGCAGTTTTTATTACTGTTGCCCTGTAGTACAGCTTGAGATCAGGAATGGAGATACCTCCAGATGATCTGTTGTTGTACAGGATCGTTTTGGAGATTCTGGGTTTTTTGTTTCTCCATATGAAACTGAGAATCTTTTTTTCAAGGTCTGTAAAGAATTGAGTTGGTATTTTGATGGGAATTGCATTGAATCTGTAGATTGCTTTTGGCAGGATGGCCATTTTCACAATGTTAATCCTACCAATCCATGAGCACGGGAGATCTTTCCATCTTCTGATATCTTCTTCGATTTCTTTCTTCAGAGACTTGAAGTTTTTCTCAAACAGGTCTTTCACTTGCTTGGTTAGGGTCACACCAAGGTACTTTATGTTATTAGTGGCTATTGTGAAGGGTGTTGTTTCCCTAATTTCTTTCTCAGCCTTTTTGTCTTTGGTATATAGGAGGGCTTCTGATTTTTTTGAGTTGATTTTGTATCCTGCCACTTTGCTGAAGGTGTTTATCAGCTGAAGGAGTTCTCTGGTTGAATTTTTGGGGTCGCTCATGTATACTATCATATCATCTGCAAATAGTGACACTTTGACCTCTTCCTTTCCGATTTGTATCCCCTTGATCTCCTTTAGTTGTCTTATTGCTCTGGCTAGGACTTCAAGTACTATGTTGAAGAGATATGGGGACAATGGACAGCCTTGTCTTGTCCCTGATTTCAGTGGGATTGATTTAAGTTTCTCTCCATTGAGTTTGATGTTAGCTATAGGCTTGCTATAGATTGCCTTTACTATGTTTAGGTATGTGCCTTGTATCCCTGATCTCTCCAAGACTTTAAACATGAATGGGTGTTGGACTTTGTCAAATGCTTTTTCGGCATCTAAGGAGATGATCATGTGGTTTTTCTCCTTCAGTTTGTTTATGTAGTGGATTACATTGATGGATTTCCGTATGTTGAACCACCCTTGCATGCCTGGGATGAAGCCTACTTGGTCATGGTGGATGATATCTTTGATGTGTTCTTGGATTCGGTTTGCAAGTATTTTATTGAGTATTTTTGCGTCCATGTTCATAAGAGAGATAGGCCTAAAGTTCTCTTTTTTTGTTGGGTCTTTGTGTGGTTTAGGTATTAAGGTGACTGTGGCTTCATAGAATGAGTTTGGTAGTGTTCCTTCTGTTTCTATTTTGTGGAATAGCTTGAGGAGAATTGGAGTTAGCACTTCTTTGAAGGTCTTATAGAATTCTGCGCTGAAGCCATCTGGTCCAGGGCTTTTTTTGGAGGGGAGACTGTTAATGACTGCTTCGATTTCCTTGGGAGATATAGGGCTATTCATTCTTTCTACCTGATCTTGACTTAGTTTTGGTAGATGGAATCTTTCAAGAAAATTATCCATTTCATTTAGATTCTCAAATTTTGTGGCATATAGGCTTTTGTAGTATGACCTAATAATTGTTTGGATTTCCTCAATGTCTGTGGTTATGTCCCCATTTTCATTTCTGATTTTGCTGATCTGGATAGTTTCTCTCTGCTTTTTAGTTAGTTTGGCTAAGGGTTTGTCTATCTTGTTGATTTTCTCAAAGAACCAGCTTTTTGTTTCATTGATTCTTTGGATAGTTTTATTTGTTTCTAGTTGATTGATTTCAGCCCTTAGTTTGATTATTTCCAGCCGTCTGCTCCTCTTGGGTGTATCTGCTTCTTTTTTTTCTAGGGTTTTCAGTTGGGCCATTAAGTTGTTTGTATGTGATGTTACGAATTTCTTCTTGCAGGCACTTAGTGCTATAAATTTTCCTCTGAGCACTGCTTTCAGTGTGTCCCATAAATTTGGGTATGTTGTGCCTTCCTTTTCATTGAATTCTAGGAAGTCTTTAATTTCTTTCTTTATTTCTTCCTTAACCCAGCTGTCATTGAGTAGTAAGTAGTTTAGTTTCCATGTGCGTGTCGGCTTTTTGTTGTTTCTGTTGTTGTTGATGTCTAGCTTTAGTCCATGGTGGTCAGATAGTATACAAGGGATTATTTCAATCCTTTTGTATCTGTTGAGGCTTGCTTTGTGGCCCACTATATGGTCTATTTTGGAAAAGGTTCCATGGGGTGCTGAAAAGAAGGTGTACTCTTTTGAGTTTGGGTGAAATGATCTGTAGACGTCTATTAGGTCCATTTGATTTAGGGATTCTGTGAGTGCTTTTATTTCCCTATTTGGTGTCTGTCTAGTTGATCTGTCCCTTGGTGAGAGTGGAGTGTTGAAGTCTCCCACTATTAAGGTATTAGGATCAATGTATGATTTAAGCTTTAATAATGTTTCATTTACGAATGTCGGTGCTCTTGTATTTGGGGCATAGATATTCAAGATTGTGATGTCCTCTTGGTGGATTTTTCCTTTGATGAGAATATAGTGGCCCTCCTTATCTTTTTTGATTAACTTGGGTTGAAAGTCTATTTTATTAGATATTAGGATGGCTACTCCAGCTTGTTTTCTGGAACCGTTTGCTTGAAAAACAGTTTTCCAGCCCTTTACTCTGAGGTAGTGTTTGTCTTTGTTGCATAGGTGTGTTTCTTGGATGCAACAGAATGTTGGATCCTGTTTCCTTAACCATTCTGTTAGCCTGTGTCTTTTTATTGGTGAGTTGAGTCCATTGATATTGATAGATAATAGTGACCAATGCATGTTAGTTCCTTTTGTAATGGAGTCGATGATCTAACCCTGATTCATTGCTTGTTTTCTTTTCATTTTTGTTGGGACATTATCTGTATGCCCTGTTTTCTTGGGTGAATTAGTTTTCATTGGATTGGAGTTTTCCTTCTAGTATCTTCTGTAGGGATGGTTTGCTGTGTAGATATTGTATAAATTTAGTTTTGTCATGGAATATTTTGTTTTCTCCATCTATGTTGATTGAAAGCTTTGCAGGGTATAGTAGTCTGGGTTGACATTTGTGATCTCTTAGAGTCTCCATGATACTTGCCCAGGCCCTTCTGGCTTTCATAGTTTCTGATGAGAAGTCCGGCGTGATTCTGATAGGTCTACCTTCATATGTTACTTGGCCTTTTTCCCTTGCTGCTTTTAATATCTTTTCTTTGTTCTGTAGATTTAGTGTTTTGACTATGATGTGACGTGATGTGTTTCTTTTCTGGTCTAGTCTATTTGGAGTTCTGTAGGCCTCTTGTATATTTATGGACATCTCTTTCTTTAAGTTGGGAAAATTTTCTTCTATGATTTTCTTGAAAATATTTTCTGGACCTTGGAGTCTGGAGTCTTCTTTTTCGTGAATTCCTATTATTCTTAGATTTTGTCTTTTCATAGCATCCTTGATTTCTTGGATATTTTGTGATTGGAACTTTTCTGATTTTACTTTTTCTTTGAGAGAAGTATCCATTTCTGCAAGTGTGTCTTCAGCTCCAGAGATTCTCTCTTCCATCTCTTGTATTCTGTTGGTGATGCTTACTTTTGTGGTTCCTGATCTTTTCTCCAAGTTCTCCAGCTCAAGGGTTTTCTCATTTTGTGTTTTCTTTATTGATTCTAATTCTGTTTTCATGCCTTGCACCATTTCTTTCATGTGTTTGAATTTGGATTCCTGTCTCTCTACGATGGCCTCTATTTCTTTTTTCATTTCCTTCTTATATGCCACTAATTTTTCCTCTACTTGTGTATCTATTTGTTTGGCTATGTTTGCCTGTGTTTCTTTAAGGATATTGTCTATTTCTTCTTTCTTTGCCTCCAATTGACTGGCCATCTCTTTGAAAGACTTGTTCATTTCCTCCTTATGAGCCTCAAATAATTGGGCAAGCATGGCTTTAAAATCATTTTCCTGTGCTTCTGCTGAATTGGTGTATCCATCGATTTTGGGGTTTGCTGGTGAAGTCATGATGTCCTGATTTATGTTGGAAGTGTTCTTTCGCCTACCTCTGGCCATTGGCTTATCTGAAACCTTCCCTGTCTGTTTTTGGATTCTGCAGATCAGACTGGTGCTGTCTCTCTCTGGTGTCTGGAGAGTTCTTCAGGAAGCTGAGCACTCTCAGCGTGTGCTGAGGACTAGCTGTACCTGTGGGAGGAAAGTACGCAGGCGCAAACGGGGCAAATGCAAGCGTGTGTGTGTGCGCGCGCGCGTGTGTGTCTGTGTGTGTAAGTGTGTGTGGATGAGTTTCTCGAGGGACAGAGTGATGGCTAATGTTGAACCCTTGAGTGTGTGGGAGGGGCTCTGTACTGTATATGTCGCAGGCGCTAATGATGATCGCAGCGCAATTTCTGGTATTAACTGTCTTAGCTCCTCAATCAGGCCCACAGGGCAGGAACTTCAATGTCCCTAGTGCCCCTCTGTTTCCCAAAGTGGGTATGTGGGTGTGAGGGGGGTTCGATGCCTGGCTTCTGATTTAGAAGGACCCAGGATCTGGGGAACTGCAGATTCTCAAGGGTGCACTCACTTACAGGCAGGTCTCTTGGCAGAGATCTTGGTATCTGGGGCTCTCTGCTCTCTGGTTTGGCCCTGCTTCTTTGATGTGTTCCGCCAGTTCTGTGCTGCTGTCACTGCCAGGTTCTGAGGTCTTGCTGCAGCTGGAGATTTCAGGGTGGTCACTTCAGCAGGGATGGGGTAATCAGGCTCTCTGTTCTCTGGTTTGGCCCTGGTTAGTCTTAAACTGGAGGGCTGTGGTGCCCCGCCAGTTCAGTGCTGCTCCGCTGTCAAGTCCTGCTGTAACTGGAGACTGGCTTGCTAGTCCCAATGCTTTCTGGGAAGTCCTGGGATCTCTTCGTTGTGCTCTCCAAGCTTGGGAGGCCCAGTGCCTGGTGTGTCCAGGTTGTATGACGTTTCTGCCTGGTTTCGGTGAGTATATAGCGTATTCTCTGTCACTGTGGGATTGGGCGGACCGTACCGTCAGTGATGGCGATCCTGAGGAGCTAGTATGGTGTCTAGCAGATTCGCGCCCTGGGAGGATGGTGCAGCCGCTGCGCGAATCTGGGACTCCCGGGGTACCTACTGCTGGCTTTTGTCTGCCGCTAAAGTGGTTGGGGCTCCGTCTCAGCGGTTGTATACCCCAGGCAGTTAGGTCTGCGCTGAGAAAGAGGAGTCCACTGTGCTGCTGTGCCGAGGAGGAAGGAGGTCTGGGGGAAGGGAGTGCAGCAAGAACAAAGGATCTTTTCTCTCCCTCCCCAAGCAAGTCTCCGGGTGACCGGAGGCCAAAGTTTTCACCTCCTGCGATGTTCTCTGGTGTTCAGAAAGCCTCGCTGTGGTTTTCCTGGGTTGGGGGTCCTTCCATTCTCCAACTCAGAAGATCAGGTATCCCACTGCTCAGAAACTGTGTGTGCTACTCGCCATCTTGGCCTCATAATTTTTTTTAAAAAAACCTGTTTTGTACTCTTCCCTTAATAAGTTTCATTCATACATCCTTGTGACGCACTATTAATTTTGTTGGATAAGTTTGAGGAAAGGACAAGGTACTGTGTAATGTTCTGCCATTGGTCGGGAGACAGGCACAATCTGCATGCCTTGTTGAGGCCAAGTCCAGGTTTCCAGTTCATGCTGTACAATAGGACTGCTTACACTACTTCTATCCATAGCCTCTTTGCCAGAGTAATTTATACAAGTGTAAAATGGCAGTATAAAATAATTGCTAAAACAAAATATAAATAAATTTATTTCAAAACAAATATATATATATAATAACATTTTATAACAGAAGGAAGTAAGCATGAATACTAATAGATGGATTGCTTATTATGTATAAGCATTAAATCATAATTCCATATTTGACCTCTAGGATTTCAGGATTGATGTATTTCAGGATTGATATTTTTAATTAATTTGTGTTTCTTTTTTACATCTTTAATATTTTTTTATGTTGATTACAGTTTATTCAGTTTGTATCCCAGCTGTAGCCCCCTCCTTCATTCCCTACCAACTCCAACCTCCCTCTCTTGTCTCTTCCCATTCACCTCTCCAAGTCTACTGATAGGGGAGGTCCCTTTCCATTTGACCCTAGACTATCAGGTTGTATCAGAACAGGCTGCATTGTATTCCTCTGTGTCCTGGTCAGACTGCTCTTCCTGCTCAGGGGGAGATGATCAGAGAACCAGCCACTGAGTTCACCTCAGAGACAGCCACTGTTCCCCTTACTAGGGACCCACCTGGACACTGAGCTGACATGGGCTACATCTTTGCAGAGGTTCTAGGTTATCTCCATGCATGGTCCTTGGTTGAAGTATCAGTCTCAGAAAAGACCTCTGTTCCCAGAATTTTTGGTTCTGTTGCTCCCCTTGTGGAGCTCCTGTCCCCTCCAGGTCTTTCATCTCCCCGTTCTTTCAAAAGATTCCCTGCACTCTGACCAAATTTTGGCTATGACTCTCAGCATCTACTTTAATACTCTGCTGGGTAGGGTGTTTCAGAGTACCTCTGTGGGAAGCTCTTGTCCTCTTCACTGTTTTCTCCCTTTTCTGATATTCATCCTGTTTGCCTTTCTGAGGATTGATCATCTTACCCAGGGTCCTCAATCTTGTTTAGCTTGTTTAGGTGTACAGATTTTAGTGTGTTTATCCTATATTACATATCTAATTTCCTGTTATAAGTGAGTATATACCATGTGTATCTTTCTACTTCTGGGATTCCTCACTTAGGATGATCTTTTCTAGTTCCCAACATTTGCCTGCAAATTACATGATTTCCTAGTTTTTAATTGCTCAGTAGTATTCCATTGTGTAATTGTACCACAATTTCTGTATCTATTCCTCAGTTGAGGGACATCTGGGTTGTTTCCAGATTCTGGCTATTAAGAAAAAAACTGCTACGAACATGGTTGAGCAAATATCCTTGTCGTGTACTTGAGCATAGTTTGGATATATGCCTAGGAGTGGTATAACTAGATCTTGAGGTAGCATTATTCCTAATTTTCTGAGAATGCGTCAGATTGATTTGCACTAAGGTCAGCAATCAATAAATGGGACCTCACGAAACTGAAAAGCTTTTGTAAGGCAAAGGACACTGTCATCAAAACAAAATAACAGCCTACAGAATGGGAAAGGATCTTCACCAGCCCTATCTGACAGAGGGCTGATATCTCCTATATATAAAGAACTCAAGAAGTTAAAAAGTAATAAATCAGGTAATCCTATTAAAAAATGGGGTACACTGACAGGGGAGGTCCTCCTCACTTTACATCTGATCCTAGTCTATCAGGTCTTATCAGGAGTGTCTCTTTTGTCTTCCTCTGTGGCCTGGTAGGACTGAAACACCTTCAGGGGGAGGTGATCAAAAAGCAGGCCACTGAGTTCATGTCAGATACAGTTCCTGTTCCCATGGGTTACATATGTGCATATCTCCATGAATGGTTCTTGGTTGGAGTATCAGTCTCAGAAAATATATCTGTGCACAGACTTTTTGTTTGTTTGTATGTTTGTTTTTCTTTCCTTGTGTAACTCCTGTCACCTCCAGGTCTTCTGGGAGAGGAGCATGGTGGGAGAAGAGGGAGGGAGGGTGAAATTGTGAAGGGACAAGGCAGGGGGCTACAGTTGGGATACAAACGGAATAAACTATAATTAGTTTATTAAGATAAATAAATTATAAAAAGAAAAATAAATAACATTCAGCCAAGCTTCAAAGTAAAAAAAAAAAAAGATAAAAAAATTTTCAATAGAGGTATATTGAATGGCAGAGAAACATTTAAAGAAACGCTCAATGTTCTTAGTCATCAGGAAAATGCAAATCAAAACAACCCTGAGATTTCATATTACACCCATCAGAATGGCTAAGATCAAAATCTCAGGTGAAAACACATGCTGTAGAGGATATGAATTATTTTCCATTTTAAGAATAAGTTGATATTCCCAGCAACCAATAGTTAATTATTATCTAAACAACCCAAATAAATTAAAAATAAATAAAACAATGTATAAGAAATATACATGTCTTTAAATGAACATGAATAACTCATCACAGCTTAATATTCTGAAGGAAATAATACTCTGACTTAGAATCACAATAATAGAAAGATAGATATATACATGTATACATACATGCATGAATGCATGCATGATAGCTAGATAGGTGATAGATACATAGATACATAGCTAGGTATCTATCTAACATGAATAACTCATCACAGCTTAATATTTTGAAGGAAACAATACTCTGAACTAGAATCACAATAATAGAAAGATAGATATATACATGTGTACATACATGCCTGAATGCATGCATAATAGCTCGATAGGTGATAGATACATAGATACATAGCTAAGTACATACATACACACATAAACACATACATACATATATACATACATACACACACACATACATACACACATACATACATATGTAGATGATAGATAAAATAAGAGAAATGGAGGAGTGGGGAGAGGGGAGGTGGAAAAGAACTGGGAGGAAAAGAGGGAGAAGAAACTGGTTAGGATATAATGTATGAGATTAAATAAATAAATTAAATACACACACAAAAATGTTGGAAGTTGTCTTTAACCCAAACCAAATTTTTTTATTTTAATTTTTATTTATCCACATTACATCCCAGTCATAGTCCCCTCCTTCCTCTCCTCTGCATCCCACCTTCTCTCCCTGTTTCCCCTATTATCCCTCTCCTGTTGCTCAGAGAAGAGAAGCAGCCTTCCACCACCCCAGCATTTCAAGTTGCATCAGGACTAAGAACATTCCCTTCCCATGTGGACTGGTAAGATATCCCTACCAGAGAAAAGTAATCGACAGAAAAGCAGACAACAGGGTCCATGGCAGATTCAGCCCTTGCTCCTCTTACTAGGGATATCCCCCTCCCTCATTTCCTCCCCAACCCTCCCTTCTTCCCGCATCTCCTCCCTGCCCCTTTCCAAGTCCACGGATTGTGGAGGACCTCCTCCCCTTTCATCTTACCCTGGTTTATCAGGTATCTTCAGGACTGGCTTCAGGTATCTTCTGTGGCCTAGCAGGACTGCTCCTCCCTTAGGGAGTGAGGAGGTCAAAGAGCCTGCCATTGAGTTCCTGTCAGAAATAGTCCCTGTTCCCCTTACTAGGGAAAAAAACAGTTGGTTACTGAGCTACCATGGGCTACATCCCAGAAGAGGTTCAAGGTTATCTCCATACATGGTCCTTGGTGGAGTGTCAGTCTCAGAAAAGACCCTGTGCCCAGATATACGTGGTCCTTGTGGAGCTCCTGTCCTTTCCCATCAGACTAACTCCCCCTCTAGCTCTTCTCAATGGCATTTGTGCATCCTGGTGGGGCACACGGTTCAATGTGTACATGTTGTGTGTTCTGAATGAAGGCTGTGCTGAAAGTCTTGTGATTCAACATTGGTTCCTGATGCCAAATAAACCTCAGACTCATCAGCTATATAATTTTGCATTTTGTTGTTGTTGTTGTTCTTGAAATTTTTGAAGCCTTTTTAATGCTGCTGGATTTGTCAAAGCCATTATTTTCTTTATAGACTGTCAGATGGAGTCAGAATCATCAATTAAATAAGTAACAGTGGAGAATAATCTCAATAGAGAATGCTGCTCTCCTTTCCAGGATCCAAGCTTTGAAATTTCTGTATGGCTTCCCATGTCTGACAGCTACCCAAAATCTTTAGATTTCTAGAATAAAATCATTACTAATCCTTGCAGGATTGTTCACAGGATTTAGGGTCACCTCTCAACACAGCTAGCTTTCTGTCTGCTTTGTGCTCCAGCTGGTGTGATCTGTGAACTCTGTCTTCAGCTCAGGGACATCAGGGTATTCTTTGTCCCCACTGGTGTTTCGTGGTTAGATCAAGTCCCTAATCTGAGATTATCTCTAGTCGTCTGTTCACTGAATTTCTGCTTTCTCCTACAATTCCTGTTCTCATTTTCTGAGAACAGTTGCTTCATATTTTCAGTCTAATTTTATATGAGTGAAGAGATAATATGGTATCAATTAATAGGCAGTAATTTTATATGATACTATGAAAGCATATTATTATTATTTATTTATTCAAGGTTTAAATTTTATAGTCTACTTCATCTGTCAGCAAACATTTATCAAACAGGGAGGGTAAAATGTAGATAGAATCTAATAAAAGTACACAGCAAAACCCTTTAAGATGCCATTTAAGATTTTAAAATCATGCACATAAACTCTTAACTATCTCAATGAATTTCTTCTGTTGCAATCATAAAATTCTGTACTTATCCAATTAATTTTTCATAGAGCTCAATGATTGAGGTACATAATCTGCTGACAGAGCAGCATAGATCATTCAAATAGCTTGCTTTTCAAATCAAAACCTTCTGGAGTTATCTATTGTTGATCCAATACCACAATTTAATAAATAAGATTGCTTGCTCCTTTTTGCATATTTTGCTGTTTTAATAAATTGTTTAATCATTATGCTTGCCAAGTTTTACTGACTAAGCTATATACTTTAGCTCTTGATTTTGCATATTTTATTGCTCACATTACATATTTCACAGGCTTACCTCATGCATATTCTAGACTGTTGACAGTGATTTATACATTACGAGTTATGAGCGCCAAGATCTCTTAGGCTTCGCTTATTTGTGTACTTTGCTAAATGAACCATGTATTTAAACAACCCGTAACAACTGCAAAATCATATCTTATGATCATAATATATATTCATAAACCTTGACTTGCAAGGTAGTAACTTATTATTGTTTTTACTTTTTAGTAGCAGTTTAATATTCTGCATAAAATATTTTTCTAAATTGAGTCACCAAAAGTATTTCAGATTAATAGAAAAAAAAAACTAAAAGAGCAATTATTGTATAAAAAAGCTAAGAAATTGTCATTGTGTCAACTTTATGGTATATCAAGTTACTTTTAAGTATGAAGTTAAATGTCTTTTGTAAAAATGGATAGTTTGCTTGTATAGTGTTATTTGTAAAAGAAGGTTCATACAAATAGGGAGGTGAACTAGCACAATACCACAGCCTAGGTGGCAAAAACGACAGGAAATTGTCAGAGTAGCCCTGTGTGGCCTGCTATAACCCCCTTGCCTTGTAGACTGTAATCTTCTTGGTGTGTCAACATGGCGGTCTGTCCTCCATAACAGACTTCCTACCTCTGTGAGTCCCTATGCCTTCTTATAGGAACATCAACCAAAAGCAAGCCAACTTACTAAAATAATTTTAATTTAATTACTTTAAAGACCCATCTTCATATAAAGTTATAATCTGGAGTGCTGGAAATCAGAGTTTGAACATATCAATTCAGGGAAACAATAGTTTGTGATACCTAATTTATTATTATGTCCGTGACTTGTCTTTAATAATTATTTTTGTGTCAGGTGAATAATAATATCTTAGCAAAATCACCTGCTGTTAAATTTAGTTGTTGGGCTCTCATTTTGTATTCAACTGTACCATTACGATATTTGTAGCTCCATATGTGAATACATAACCTAAAATAAATTAAAGGAATTTGAAAAGTATTCTTTTCAACTCTATTTTTTAAAATCAATTAAGTCCTATGGGACTGAGCTAAATGGCAAGAAAGTGAAAGGCATTTTATTTCACAGGTACACCTACTGGAATCCCATATAATTTTCTGTGCAGAATTCTAAAATTCTCTCTAGCTAACTTAGGAAAGGCTCATTACATGAAACATTTGTACTTAATATAAGCACTTTCTTCCTAGATTTTAAGTCTCTGATTTGAAATTAGAAACTCTCTAAAGTGAGGCCGCAAAACGCCTACTGAAAATAAATCAAGCCACAGAACAATGAAAGTACATCTTCCTCTATTTCTTTCTTCTTATTTTTCTTTTTTCGCAGAACCTTTCAACGGAGAAGAAACTGGTTTCAAACTTAAGACCTCTTGCCTGCCTTTCTGCAGTGCTGAAGATACAGGAGTTACATTTTCTGGCAAGTAGCTGTACCTCTGTACAGCTTTTAATGTTAGTGTATGTCACTTGTGATTCCTGCTTGTATACAGACTGCGATCAGTCCCTGGACACAGTCCACAGTGTTGGTGTTTTTGAATGCTTCTCACCTGACATTTTTCTATCTGATCTTCAGAATTTGTTCTATTAGCATAAAAATGTTAAAAGGCACCAGACAGCTGAGGTTACACATGGTCTTAGGTGAAAGGAAAAAGGAAAAGGATGGGTCTGTAGTTGCCCTGAATGTAGCTTTTCTTTAAGGTTTCCTGACTGATGAGCCTGCTTTCTGGAACATGGACTTATGTAGACACCAACAGTGTTTTCAAAACGGCCACAAACTCTGTGCATCTACACAGCTCTTGACTTGTTAGAATATTTTTTTTTTAATCTGAGAAGGTTTAACTTTCAGGTGTAAACATGTATAATGTTCTTCACCCAGAACAGGCAGGGTGCCCTATCCAGACTTATTATTTTATGCTGAATGTAATTCAATAGTATTTACATAATTAATAACCATAGTTGTGCATATTTTCTTCTTGGATGAATGCCATACTATGTTTTAAATGGAAATATTCTTATTTTATAGAATTTTGCATATGGAATTTAGTACCTAAATTAATTTTGTGTTGGCAATACAGAAATTTCTTACAAAATATTAAACTGGTTATTTTATTGTCAGTAAAATATATTCAAAATAAATGTAGAAACAAACAAACAAAAACAAATCTACTCAGACTCATGCTACAGCTCCAGAAGCTGACTCTCTACTGGGCTATCCAGTATGTGCCCAACTCTCTCTGTTCTGCCTATCCATCCCAAGGGATTCAAAGCCCCTAAGGCATAATTTTGTTACAATGGACCTAGTAGGCCTTTACCTCAACCTCTTTCTTTCTCTTTCTCTCACTCTCTCGTTCTTTCCCTCCCTCAGCCCTATGTCATGTGTAAATGCATGACTGTGCTTGTGTGCATCTTTGTGTGTGTTTATATGAGTGTGTGTGATGGCTTTTTATGTTTAAATAACAATATATAAAACTGGTAAATAAAAAGGAAAGTACATTTATTTATTTCAGTGTACCTAAAAGTAGGTATCCATCACTGGGCATCTTTATCTGAAGAGTGCCTCACATTACATAACGACAAAGGAGAAATTGAAATGTGTCTTAGTGTGGTGGGGATTTGTGACACCTGCTCTCAGAAGCACTAATTCAATCTCACAATTATATTAATCTCTCTTTACTCATCATCTTTTGAAGGTAACAAAGTTACATTGAGAAATATTTTAATACATTTATATGTGTATTTATGTATGCATATTCCTATGTGTGTGGGGGGAGGTAGGGGTGCATACAATCAACCAGAGGTTGAGTCCCTTTCTTGATCACTCCCCTCTTTACTACCTAAATCCCCAAGTAACCCTGAGCAATGCTTTGCCTAATCTTACCAGACAGGTTCTGCCTGGGAACTCCTTCCTATGCCTCCCAAGGCCTGAAACCACAGGCTGGAGCCCATGCTTTCCTGGGTCTTAGGGAAGTTCGGTATCCAAACTTCAGTCTTCATGTTTGTGACACATGCAATCTACCCGTTCACCCATTTCCCTACTCCCAAAATCCAAATTTCAACATATCTCTGGAAGGGATCAAATAAATTCTAACCACAAAAATACCATGTTTTCCCTTGGTCTGTTGCAGTGCTTTAAAGGAAAGAGTGAATCAGGTTACTTGTCTACCCTCTGCCTTCCAAGCAGAGCACCTCAGATGTAGAAAGAAGAAAGTCCTGTCTCACAAGCAGACAGAATACTCAACTAATGGAATAAGAGGATAAACACAGTGGTGGTTCTGATTCATATGAATTGAAAACATTCAACTAAACATGTTTACTAGGTGTGTTTTAAGTAAAATGTTTGAAAGTAACTATATATAGCTGCTTATTCTTTGGATTGTAAAATGTTAAGTAACTGAAATGATTAGTTTATACTATTTAGGATTGTCAGGAATCACATCTTTTCCACATTCTTTGGCATAATAAAAAGAAGCTGCTCTGGCATCTCATTAAGTTGCTGTCCCATAAGCAAAAATCTGGTGGATTGGTAGATCAGTTCAAATGAGACTACTGGGTTCAGCTTTGTCATTATTTCAAATGTTTTATTTACTTATATCTTTGTGATTTGGCTTGACATATGGAAAAGCAGGATTTCTTATTCAGATCCTTGGTTTAAAGGTCCACAAGGAGTATGTTTTTAGGATTTGAATGCACAATCACATTTAAATATACTTGAGTCTAGCAACCAGTGAGGGATAGAGATATATTAATAGCTGTGAAGATGATGAAGAAACAGAGAAAAGACATCAATATCCTAAATGGCATGTGCTACTATAATAAGAAAAAAAAGTGACTAAAATCAAGAAAATGCACCAAACTCTCAGATAACATATGAGAATAGTTTTCACAATCATTATAAGAAACATTTTTGTTCCCCCCCGGAAGACTTGTAATTAATTAATAATCTTCAAAGAACAGTGCTTTTATTGAAGCCAAAATCAAAGTTCTAATATAAGGTAGATTTCTTTGAGTAGATAGGTTATCCCATGAGAACAGAAAACAAAAGTCACATTAAAGTAGATTTTCCCCCCATTGGCTACATGAAAGTGGAATAATTTTGTATCTGTGAAGAGGAAAATGCAAACGATATAAATGAGACTCACTAAGCACCTATGAGCCACACTGAAAAGATTCCATTGCTCTCAAATTGTCTTCAATTTGAGCATCTAAATAAATAATGGTATTGAGGGACTATCATCTTCTGACCAAAGCAGGAAAACAACGTTAGTCTACGTTGTAGAGGAATTTCAATCAGAACATGGTACTCTGGCAAGAGATCAAATACGAAGACTTTCTAGCTCTGTGTGATCCAAATGAAATACAAACACACTTTAATCCCAAGACAGAGAAGTTCAAGGCCAACCTGATACAGAGCAAGTTTCAGGTAAAGAAAAAGTTAGGTTGAGGTGTGGTGGTAGATGCCTTTAATCTACCCAGCGCTCAGGAGACAGAGGCATGCAGATCTCTAAATCCCAGTCAGTGCTATTCAGGCAGTTCAGTTGAGAGGTACTCCAATGGAGTTGAGTTTGTGGCAATTCAGTTCCTGGAATTCACAGGCAGTTTTTACTGGGTGAGTTTTACAGGGAGAGGTTGAAGAAAGAATGAACTAGCCATAGGTGAAGACAGAAAAGGCCACAGAATGAGAAGGAGCCAGAAGATTAGAATAGATTGGTACAGTTAGTTTGAGGCCAATCTGAGCAATTCAGTGAGAAACTGGGAAAATCCAAATTGAATCAGTCATCTAGGAGTTTGAGCCAGAACACCTGTGTTAAACCAGCCAGTAAGAGTTCAGAAAGGACTAGAAAGGGTGAGCTTATCCAGTACAGGCTGTAAATTCTAGCGGCTGCAAGCACTGTAGGCCTAGATTAGACTATACGAAGGCAAGAAGCTTCCAGGACTAGGCCTGTGTTAGAAGAAGGAGACAATAATCCTCCAAGATGAGGATCACCTTGGGTGAATAAAAGTTACTTTTACATCTACATGGGAAGTCAATTTTAAAATTAATTAGTAAAAAGTTCAAGAAGAAGCATTATAGGAAAGGTATATAATTTCCTCTCAATAAAGAAGTGTACTATGTACAAATGAAAGATAAAATTTATGATAGATAAAACTGGTGCTATTGTAATTAGTTGAACAAAACAAAATTCAAAATAAATATAGTTATTAAATAATACTTAAAAGAATTCAACAACAATAAAGAATATTATATTATTATTATAACAGCCAAAACAATGGAAAGATGATAGACTGATTGATAGAGGGCTAGACTGATGATTGACAAATTATTAGAATGTAGAAATAATTATATAGAAATATTAGATAAACTGATTATTGATAGGAAGAAGATAGAGGTATGTAGAAATGCTGTTAGAGGGATTGGTTCACATGCCCACAGAAGCTGAGCATCAGAGCTAGTTATCTAAACCCTGACATGTGGATAGCACAGCCCAGTTCACAGCAAAGACATCAGACACGGAAGGATAGCAGATTAACTTTAAGCATAACTCAAAGTCCAGAGAACCTTAAAGACTTGTACAGCCACTCAAGCTCAAAGTTCAGATAGCTTATACATCTGATGTCAAAAGGAAGGTGAAGGAAGACATTGTTCAAGCACTGGAAGAGAAGAAATTCGTGTTTCCACTGCCTCCAGTTCCTGTCCAGGGACCATTTAGATGCTGTCTACTTATAATGAGGGCGGATTTTCCCTGCCAACACACTGATGCATGCCATCTCTCAGGGACAGACCCTCACCGACACACCAAGAACAGGCTTCTAAGCCTTACTTGACCTGATTAAATAGATTCATAAATTTGATTATAAAGTAAACTTTCTCCCAACACTTCTGTGACATCCCTGTGGCGTACAGTTACTACACAAAGTTAAGGAAATACTTCACAGATTAACAAGTTTTTAATCCTCAAGAACACAAATGTTCTGAACTTCGAACCCGGACTTCTCCTCTAATAGAGTAAACAGGTATAGAAACTGAATTCAACGAGTTATTTCAAGCTTGGTCCTTTGCTGTTGAGGAAACTAGTACTAATGAACACTTAATAATGGATTTGAGGAGAAAATACATGTATTTTGACAGTTGGGCTATGATTATAAATAAGAATGTTTTTGTGCACATAATTGACAATTCTAAAAAAATGATTTTGCTATCTTAATCCAAAATAACAAATTTATTATATTTGAAATGAATTATTGTGGTATTTCTAGATTTAAGTAACAGAACATAAAAGCTTTGCTTGTATATGAGTATATAGCTGTATATTTGTTCAAAGTAGAAATACAAAAATATAAGAACGTTTTTCATATATCATTAAGATTGTATTTATACATGCTAACTAATAGAAAAGATAAAAGGCCTCATTGAAGAGATAGATGTTGCTAAATATTTGAGAATATATCATTTATGCGTATGATGTAATATGTCATTCTAAGAAAACAGCATGTTCCTGAATATGAGACTATAGAAAATTATTTCATGACTCTCTCAAAGAAAACAACCTTCCTGTTTTACAGATTTCAAAGCTGACAGAGGAAACTACAATATCAAGAACTAGCAAAATACTATGAAATTACAGACAAGAAAAATAAAGACATTTTTGTCACCGAGTCAACGAAACCGACCCTAATCTCTGTCACAGAGAGAAGGTGAGGCCATCAGACCTGCAGCAATGAAGTGGTCCTTTATTACTCCCTCCCATTGTTCTGATCTATGAAGTCATATGCAAGTTGAGTAACCTTTTTGAGCCTTGAATTTCTGTTTGGCAAAATAAGAAAAAATATAATCAGTCATACAGCTGCCGTGAGACTAAGAGGGATTACAAATATAAGCGGTGGGCACTGGAGTTTTATTTGATTTATTGCTTTTCTTTTTTAAATAGATATGAATTATTGATTAACTCTCATTGCTATAATCTATTTGACAAATAGACTGAACTTCCTCATGAATTGCTAGACTTTGGAACACTGGAAAGTCGAAAGTGTACACTGTGTATTTCAGAGATAATTTTGTGTTCTTTATTGGAAACAAGAGCTTCAGGCACTGATCTCAGTGATTTTTCGCAGTCCTGAGGCAGGAAGGCCTTCTAGACAAAACAATGAAAGTACCAGCATGGAGCCATAAGAATCTTTGCAGAGAACACCTAGTACCAAGTCTCTTCTTAAGAAATATAAAATAATCCCTTATTAGTCGTGATTTTTATATATGCATATTCATTTATAACAAGTTTTATATATATCTATATCTGTATAGTTATTCCCACATTTCTTCTTCTTTCACCTCTCATTCACACTTAAAAAAAATACTTTCTATGTATATTTTTGTTACTGCTTAGAGTTGCACCTAAGCATTTAGCTAATAGTTTTGTGGCAATCTTAAATACAAAATTCTGTGAAGTACTTTTGAGAAAACATGTTTAGATGTCAAGGTATGTTTAGACATGTTTTGTAATGCTATTGACTGTAGATCCAGTGCTAATTAATCAATACTGGATGATATTTAAAATGGAAATGCATACAAAATAATGTTATATATATATATATATATATATATATATATATATATATTGTGTGTTTTCCAATTTTTTTAATATTAGTTACAGTTTGTTAACTTTGTATCCCTGCTGTATCTCACTTCCTCTTTCCCTCCTAATCCCACCTTCCCACCCTCATCTCCTCCCTGCCCCTTTCCAAGTCCACTGATAGGTGAGGACCTCCTCCCCTTTCATCTGATACTGGATTATCAGGTGTCTTCAGAACTCCCTGCAAAGTCCTCCTGTGTGGCCTAACAGTGCTGTTACTCCTTCGTGGGGGGGGGGTGTCAAGGAAATCATAAAAATGGGGGAGTTAATATGATCTGGAGAGGACAGAAGCTCCACAAGGACTAAATATATCTGGGCACAGGGGTCTTTTATGAGATTGTTTCTCCAAACAAGGACTATGTATGGATGTAACCTAGGACCTCTGCTCAGATGTAGCCTTTTGTAGCTCAGTATCCAAGTGGGTACCCTAATAAGGGGAACAGGGACTGTTTCTGACATAATGTTATATTTTTATTGATGTATTGTAATAAATGAAAGATAACATTAACCCAACTCTGCACTCCCCTTAAAAGGAATAGCAATCATTAATTAATTAAGGCACAATGTATGCCTCCTAGAACACAACTAGTATGAACAGTGAAAACTTAGTGCAGGAGTCACTCATTGAATTGCTTTTTGGAAAAAAAAAAGAATAAAGAAGACATCTTATTTGCTTAAAATTTGGTAGAGAAGACACATTAACCAAATACCCTTTAATACAGCTCTAATCAAGGAAGTCAGATATAGCTCAAGACAAAATATATAATGAAAGAAATCAAATGAGTAGAGGAATTATCAAAACAAGTTTTTACATTAATGTTAAATGAAGGGAATAAAACTGAGTTTAAAATTTCAAGTTAATAACAGATCTCTAAAAATTGATAAGATGATGTTACTTACTGTAGGGCACCTAAAAACAAACATTACTCCTTTCTCAAACCTGGATCTTCTGAAGTCTACACTGTGTTAGTATAAACTGGATATAAATGAGATAAATATAAAATTCCCAAAGCTGCATGATGTTGTACCCAATACTGGCTCATTTGATGTACCTGATACAGCAACAACAGTAACAGCACAAAAATCAATCTAGAAGTTGAGACTCCATATTATCATTCTACATGGATGAAAATGGTAAGTTCTAGGTCAGTTGTGTCTATGATAAGAAAAAATTGCAATGGTCATTGAATTTCCATTTTGTTTTGCTAGTTTTGTCTTGCCCAACTTAAGACAGAGTCTACCTGTATAATTCAGGATAGGCCCAAAGTCTTAGGTAGATAGATAGATAGATAGATAGATAGATAGATAGATAGATAGATTTAATTTTTTATATTAATTAAAGGTTATTTACTTTATATCCCACCTGTAGACCCCTCCATCATTCCCTCCCAATCCCACTCTCTCTCCTTCATCTTCTTCCTGCCCCTCTCTGAGTCCACTGATAGGGGAGGTCCTCCTCCCCTTCCATCTGATCCTAGATTATCAGGTCTCTTCAGGACTGGCTGCAATGTCCTCCTCTGTGGCCTAGCAAGACTGTTCCTCCTTTTCCACTCAGTTCGTGTCAGAGACAGTCCGTGTTTCCCTTATTAGGGAAACCCACATGGATGCTGACCTACCATGTGCTATGTCTGAGCAGGGTTTGTAGGTTATCTCCATGCATAGTCCTTGGTTGGAAAATCAGTCTCAGAAAAGACCACTGTGTCCAGATATATTCGGTCCTTGTGGGGTTCCTGTCTTCCCTAGGTCTTACTAACTCTCCCTTCTTTCATATGATTCCTTGCACTCTACCCAAGGTTTGGTTATGAGTCTCAGCATCTATTTGTAATAGCCAGAACCTGGAAACAACCCAGATGTCTCTCAGTGGAGGAATGGATACAGAAACTGTGGTACTTTTACACAATGGAATACTACTCAGCAATTAAAAACAAGGAAATCATGAAATTTGCAGGCAAATGATGGGATCTAAAAGAGATCATCCTATATCACAGAAACAGAAAGACACACATAGTATATACTCACTTATAAGTGGATACTAGACCTATAAGATAGGATAAACATACTAAAATCTGTACACCTAAAGAAGATAAACAAGAAGGAGGTTCCAGGATAAGAGGATCAATCTTCACTTAGAAAGACAAGTGGGATAGACGTTGGAAGTAGGAGAAAACAAGAAACAGCACAGGAGCCTACCATAGAGGGCCTCTGAAAGAGTCTACTTAGCAGTATATCAGAGGCCCAAAGTCTTAATTGTTGTCTTAACCTTCTGTGTGCTGAGATGACAAGTATGCCCCACTCTGCACAGCACACAAGCTAAGCTTCAAATAGCATTACATGAAAAGTTGCCCAGACAGAGTACCAACATAGACCTCATGTGATAAACTAGCGTCGAATTAAAGAAAGCAACTTTAAGAGGAAAAAGAGTGAATAAAAAAATTTATGTATTTCCATACAATAATGTGATATTATAACAGTTAGCAAAAATCAGTTTATAAATACATAAATTCATCCAGATAATTGCAAGGATCTCTTTATTTTAAGATCTTGAATATAAATTTAACCCTGAAAAAAAGTTATAAAAATTTAAACTCTACAATTTTAAGAAACTGGACCTTTTTATTTTATTAATTACACTTTATTCACTTTATATCCACCCTCCCTCCTCTCCTCCCGGT
This sequence comes from Meriones unguiculatus, assembly GCF_030254825.1. Taxonomy (NCBI): domain Eukaryota; kingdom Metazoa; phylum Chordata; class Mammalia; order Rodentia; family Muridae; genus Meriones; species Meriones unguiculatus. The sequence continues at coordinate 156,421,199 of NC_083350.1, forward strand.
CCCACCCTCCCTCCACCTTCTTCACTCATGCCCCTCCCCAAGTCCCCTGATAGGGGAGGTCCTCCTCTCCTTCCTTTTGATCTTAGTCTATGAGATCACATCAGGAGTGGCTGCATTGTCATCTTCTGTGGCCTGGTAAGGCTGCTCCCCACTCAGGGGGAGGTGATCAAAGAGCAGGCCAATCAGATTATGTCAGAGGCAGTCCCTCTTCCCATTGCTATGTAACCTACTTGGACACTAAACTGCCATGGGCTACATCTGTGCAGGGGCTCTAGGTTATCTCCATGAAAAGTCCTTGGTTGGAGTATGAGTCTCTGGGAAGACCCCTGTGTTCAAATTTCTGGTTATGTTGCTCTCCTTGTGAAGTTCCTGTCCACTCCAGATCTTACTATTTCCCACTTCTTACATAAGATTCCATCCATGCACACTGCCCAACAGTTGGCCATAAATATCTGCATCTGCTTTGATAGTCTGGACCAAATTTTTGATGGATTATTCAACAGATTGTATTCCTCTCTCTGAACATCAACACTCAAGTCTATGTTATAGGCAAAATGCAATGTTCCTAAAGACATATCTATCTCCTCAGGTACAACCCATCAGCTCTATCTTATATTTATTCTCAGACAATCTGAGAACAGAACTCTGTTAAATACTGTACTAAAAAGTTTGTTCTTGCTAAAATTAGGGGGAAAAATGAAGGAAATGAGGTAAAGGAACCTGCAAAGAATTTCAATAAATTCAGTAATATAAAGTTACCCCAATAGGCTAACTTTAAAACGGAGTAAATGTTCTTACCCAACCATTATATGGACAAGCAACTTGCTTCAAAAATGATTATTCCAATAAGCTAAAATCAATGTGGTACATCTACATAATGGAGTATTACTCTGCAATGAAAAATAAGGAAATCATGAAATTTGCAGGTAAATGGTGGGACCTGGCAAGGATCATCCTGAGTGAGCTGTCCCAGAAGCAGAAAGACACACACGGTATATAGTCACTCATTTAGACATATAATGTAGGATAAACCTACTAAAATCTGTACATCTAAAGAAACTAATTAAGAGAGAAGACCCTGACTAAAATGTTCAATCCCCATCTTGAAAGGCAAAGAGGATGGAAGAAGAAGAAACCAGCAAACAACCTAGAAACCTGACACAGAGGGCCTCTGAAAGGCTCTGCCCTGCAGACTATCAAAGCAGACACTGAGACTTATGGCCGACTGTTGGGCAGAGTGCATGGAATCCTATGTAAGAAGTGGGAAATAGTAAGATCTGGAGTGTACAGGAACCCCACAAGGAGAGCAACAGAACCAGAAAATTTGAACACAGGGGTCTTCCTAGAGACTGATACTCCAACCAAGTACCATGTATGGAGATGACCTAGTACCCCTGAACAGATATAGCTCATGGCAGTTTAGTGTCCAAGTGGGTTACATAGTAATGGGAAGAGGGACTGCCTCTGACATAATCTGATTGGCCTGCTCTTTGATCACCTCCCCTGGAGGTGGGAACAGCCTTACCAGGCCACAGAAGATGACAATGCAGCCACTCCTGATGTGATCTGATAGACTAAGATCAGAAGGAAGGAGAGGAGGACCTCCCCTATCAGTGGACCTGGGGAGGAGCATGCATTAAGAAGGGGGAGGGAGGGGAGGCGGGAGGGGCTCATGGGGGATACAAAGTGAATAAAGTGTAATTAATAAAATCAAATAAATTTAAAAAAATTAAAACAAAATCAATGTGAATACCATTTCAGAAGTAGGGGCATGGTGATTTGCATAAATTCCATGAGCTTTTGGCCAACATAGAAGACCACAGAGATACACACACATGTAGGAAACTGAAGCTCTCTCTTTCCCCCCCTCTCTCCCACAGACACATACACTCACACAGCAACACACACACAAAAAGGAACTGTACCTATGCATATCAGTTTATTAATTTTAAGTGGGTAAAGCAGACATAAGAGCTGAACAGAAAAAGGCAAGGCACTACAAAGGAAACATCAGGGTAAATAGATCTATTCAACAATATAACATGGCAAACCAACACACATATAACTGATAACACTTCAAGAACAAATAGACACATTCAGAGTCCTAGTTGAACTTTCAGTGTCTCTCTTGGGAACTCATAGATCTCTTCCAAAAAGAAATCAGAATGCCAGTGCTATGTACTCAGTTTGGATGCCATACTTGCTAAGCTTGCACCAAGTTAGGTAAAAAGAATCTTATTTTCACACGTGTGTGTGTGTGTGTGTGTGTGTATGTGTTTGAGAGAGAGAGAGAGAAAGAGAGAGTGTGTGTGTTTGATAAATGTTTCTATTGTGAGAGAAAAATAAAATAATAAATGTGAGAAAAGAAGAAAAAATTCAGCGGGAAAAGGTATCAACATTAAATAGATCATTCAATGGATGAGCATGTTTTATTTAATTACCTGTCTCATAAGAGTAATTCTGTAAGTGGAAGCATGCAAAATGAGTTTTGCTCAGTCTTGTTTGTCATTATGCAAGCAAATCTGACAGTGCTGCATTCGTCTTCCTGATCAATTCCTGACCTACATACACAGAGGTGAACATCCTATATGTTCTGAGGTGGGTGGTGTGGATTAACGTCTTACAGATAATTCTGAGCAATTAGCACCATAGACACACACCGTCCACACCCTGCAAAGTGGGTAGCTCAGAGCTTTCCCAGTATACTAGCTGCTTCTCTATTGCTATGATAAACACCATGACCAAGGAAACTTAAAGCAGGAAGGGTTTATTTGGGCTTATGTTTCCAGAGTGAATAAAGTCTTTCAGTGTGGGGAAATAGTAGCAAGCTAAGTCACATCTTGAACTGCAAACAAAAATGAGAGAGAGAGAGAGAGAGAACTAGGAATAACCCACAATCTGAAACTTCAATGTTCTCCCCCAATGACACTTCCCCCAGCAAGTTACAACTTACTGACGCAGACAGAGCCAGCAAACTGGAAGCCAACTGTTCAAACATCCCAGCCTATGGAGGACATTTTCTTTCATAGTACCACAGTGGATGGCCTTTGAGTCATCCTCTACTGAGCAATCTATAGACTATTAGAGTGGAGACACTCTTGTCTTCCAACACAGAGAAGGGGAAAGAAGAAATGTTCTCAGCGAGCACATTACAGTGTTTCCAAATGTAGCAACAACTCTGTAATGCCTCCTGTGTTTCAGGATAATGGTGACAAGTTTACATCTTTGTATCTAGTCAGCAAGTCTAAAACCCCTCTGAGAACTGATCATGAAGAGGTATTTCTTTGAACTCTTGTGGCGAGTACAATAAATACATTTTCTTTGAAAATCAAATGCATCTACTTAGTTTCACTAGTTACCTAATGTTGCAGGACTTCTTAAGGCAATAGTTTCTAGCTGTGGGCTTTGCCTTGCCTTTGACTCCCCATAGTCATGGGTGTAGAAAACATGAAATTCAGAATATATACCCATTGCTCACGTATACAAAATGACTCATATGCATGTATATTAAAGTATGCATAATGATTTGAAGTGAATATTTCAATCTTTGCAAGCTATTTAAGTGTTTCCATATGATTTGATATATTTTACAATGTATTGAGAGGTACATTAAGAAACCAAATGACTGGAATACATAAAAATTGAAGATATAGATTTGAAATGTAGAAACTGAAATTTATTCTGTGTTTTGCCACATTGCACATTAGGCACTTTTTTTCCAGGCTGCATAACTTCCTTGAAACTCTCCTGCTGCTTTTGCAGCTATTACAGTTGTCTTTGAGTATTGAATAATGACTCTGAAAATGCTTTATAGAACTTCAAAGCTCTATTGTTTTTCATTGATGCATTTATCAAACAATTTTTGAGTCCATTAAGCACTAAGCCCTGCTAGCTCCTAGGGTACAAATAATGCAAAATGGACATTTTATAATGCAGTTGGTGAGAGATAGGTGAGCTATGAGGGCCAGTGGGGATTGCATAGAATAAGTATTACATATACTGTAGTGCCCATTTTATAACAGTATGCCAGTGAAATAGAGAGTTTAGAGAAATAGGTATGTTAATATCTCAACACCACAGTAAGGTCCAAATACTTATGTAGAGGGAATATTATCAAAGTCGACTATCAACAGCAAAAGTTGGGTGCACTTAAAGAGCAATGCCCAAATAAACAAAAGAAAGATGAAGAAACAAAGGAAAGAAAGCTAATATGCTTTATTACTAAATGTTCAAATTAACAGATCATGGCAAAAGAAATGCATAAATGGAGGTAACAAGTAAATAGTGGAAATCACTTAAGAAAGTTCTTTGTGATTCATATTGTTTTTACATGCACAAGAGCTTTGACTGCTTGTATGTGCATCATGTTAATGCCTGGTGCTCATGAAGATCAGAAGAGAGTAACAGAGTCCTGGGAACTGGAGTTAGAGATGGTTGTGAGCTACCATGTTGCTGATGGGAACTGAACCTGGGTCCTCTCCAAGAGCAACAAGTTGTTCTTCACTGATGACCCATCTGTCCAGCCCCAAATAAACTTTTTTTTTTTTTAATATGAGAAGCCTTGGTAGGGTTCTCCCTTTACTAAGTACCTGAGATTTCTCACAAATACGACTAGGTTAAACGATTAAAAAATATTTTTTTTCCATATTTCCTGTCAGCAATTGCAGTGAAACTAGACTTACCAAATAAAGAAAAAGTATTTTGGTGGAATTAAAAAAAAAAAAGTTCTTTGTAACACAAGTCTGAGAGGGAAAATTTTGGTCTGGGAAAATGACTTAGTTGGTAATGGCGATTGTTGCACAGGTGTGCAGACATAAGTTCAATATGCTTCACACACATACAGCATTAGATCTGGTGCTTTGGGTTTATAATTCCATTACAAGGAGGGCACGGACCTGAGAACCCTGGGGCAACCTAGCCAGCATCAGGAGGACTCTGGTGTTACCTGGACCACACAGCTCAATAAAGAGCTCCCACCCCCAGAAAGAGATTGTATCTCAAAGGAAAGACGGAAACAACCTGAAGTAGGCCTCTGTCTTTCATTTGCATGTGCAAACATGTGCATAATATCTGCACATGCATGTGCCCAGGAACATGCACATATATCACTATTGCTCCACCCACAAAGAACCTTTTTGTTTTCTGATATCCTGAGTTTCATTTTAAAAGTTGTCTTCTGAGATTCAAGGTTAAGAAATGTTGTATATGATAAATTTGACTGGCAGGTGTATTGTGAGAAATCGCAATGTAGAAAACAGTAAGGTAGGAAGACCACCATGGGTGTGAGGCCAGTTTGAGCTACATGCTAGTTTGAGATCTCGAATGAGACTTTAAATTAAAAAAAAAAAAAAACACTCTTCGGGGGAAAAAAGACATTATGAAATATTGTATTTTCTGGCTATGAAAAAAGTGTGGTGTTAATTGTTATTTGAAACCCACAACACCCACTCTTCTACACCTGCCTTTAAAATGAAGGCACGGCACCATGGGGAAGGTGAACTGCCCAGGACTACAAGAGTAAGGAATGTGGTATTTTGCATAATAAAGAACTAGGAGCCAATCAGATTATGTCAGAGGCAGTCCCTCTTCACATTACTATGTAACCCAATTGGACTCTGAACTGCCCTGGGCTAGATCTGTGCAGGGGTTCTGGGTTATCTCTATGAATAGTCCTTGGTTGGAGTATGAGTCTCTGCGAAGTTCCCTGTGTTCAAATTTTCTTGTTCTGTTGCTCTCCTTGTGGAGACCCTGTCCTCTCCAGCTCTTACTATTTCCCAGTTCTTACCTAAAATTCCATTCACTCTGCCCAACAGTTGCCCATCAGGCTCAGCATCTGCTCTTTGATCACCTCCCCCTAGGGGGGAGCAGCCTCACCAGGCCATAGTAGAGGACAATGCAGCCACTTTTGATGTGAACTGACAGACTAAGATCAGAAAGGAGAGGAGAACCTCCCCTATCAGTGGACTTGGGGAGTGGCATGCATGCAGAGGGAGGAGGGAGGGTGGGATTGGGAGGGGAGGAGGGAGGGGCTTATGGGGGGATGCAGAATGACTAAAGTGTAACTAATGAAAATTTAAAAAAAAATAAAAAATTAAAAAAAAAAAGAACTAGGAGCCAGAGCTGCAGCTGGAAGAAGATAGGCAGAAGCAGAGGGACAGGGAAGAAGATGAAAGGGAGAGTGAATGGAGCTGGGAGACAAACAGTGAGAATGAAGTGGAGAAAGACAGCAGCAGAGAAGTTAAAGTGAGACATTACCCTGCAGGGTATCAAATCAGATGCTGAGACTCAGCCAAACTTTGGGCAGAGTGCAGGGAATGTTAAGAAAGAAGTGGAAGATAGTAAGATCTGGAGAGGACAGAAGCTCTGTAAAGAGAACAACAGAACAACAACAACAACAACAACAACAACAAAGGGGCCTTTTCTGAAACTGATACTCCAACCAAGGACCAACCTAGAACCCCTGCACAGATGTATCCCATGGCAGTTCAGTGTTCAAGTGGGTTCCCTAGTAATGGGAACAGGGACTGTCTCTGACATGAACTGATTGGCCTGCTCTTTCCTCTTTCCAGGGGGATTCAGCCTTACCAGACCACAGAAGAAGAGAAGGAAGCCAGTCCTGATGAGACCTGATAGACTAGGATCAGAAGGAAGGGGAGGAGGACCTCCCTCTCAGTGGACTGGGGGAGGGGCATGGGTAGTGAAAAGGGAGGAAGGGTGGGATTGGGAGGGAAGAGGGAGGGAACTACAGGTGAGATAAAAAGTGAATAAATTATAATTAATAAAAAATAAAATAAAATAAAAAACACTTAAGTTAACCAAGAGACTGCCCATTAAAATGCCAACAGTCTTAACCTATTTAGATATCTCTATCTTTATTATTAATAAACCTCAATTGAGATGGATCCATGAAAACCCCTATAATATTGATTATAAATATTTTTAAAATTCTCAAAAATGTTTTGCTGAGAAAACCATGAAAAATATAAATATGTTGGCCTTTATTATAGAAATATGGTAAAGAAGTTCAGAAAAGCAATTGAAAACCTGATCTTCCTGTGATCTAATAACTTCAGCTTCAGTAACTTGTATTAATCAGTTTTTATCTCTGTGACAAATAACTAAGAAAAACAACCTAAAAGCAGTAATCATTGTGACTCAAGTTTTCAGCTTTGTAGGCACCTACCTTCTACAAGCAGATTCAGCTACAGACCCATATTCAATGGTTCCTTCACCTGTGAACTCAGCACAGGTGAAGTCATCTCATCAGCTAGGGATCAGCCTACAGTATGCTGTAGAGTCCGAAACCACCATGCAAAGACCACCACTCACATATGCAATCAGCAAGACTGTTTTTACTTCCGGAAAGCAAGAATCCTGCATGCAGATGTAAACCACTTTAGAAAGTAGCAACCTTGCATGTCTGCTCACAGGCCTTTTTAGAGGTAAAGAGCAGAATTCCAGCAAGAGATAGGTAAATCTAAAACCTGATTGATGGGCATTAAGGTGAGAGACCAAAGAATTAAAAATTAGATTTTTTTTTTGAGCTATTGGTTTAAAGTTTAAAGCACAACCCTAAACAAAAGCCAGACAGATGCAAACATGTCCAGCCTCCTAAGGGGAGGAACCAGGCTTCCTGCATTCCTTTCCTGTCCATTAGAGACACAGTTGCTTGGAAACTGGCCCTCTCCTCTAGGACAACAAAACAAGGAAGCCAAACAGTTAATGGTTTGGGGGCCTTCCTCTAGCCAATCAGTTCAAAATGCAACATCCCCTTTTGTGTTTCAACCAATAGATGCTTGCTAGGCAGGAATTCCCCTGCTTTGGGTTCCCTGGAAGGAATTGAAATCTTTAACTCAACCACCTACCCTGAGGCTCTTTGCTCTCATTCACTGTGGTGGTGAGGGTATAAGCCCAAGCTATAGCTTGTAATAAAAAGATCCTCATGTGTTCTGCTATGGACTTAACTCCTGGTGGTCTTTTGGGGTCTTGTAAATCAGGCACAACATAGGCAGTTACATACATTTTTTGATTGGCCAGGACCCAGGTGGCCAGCAGATCCGATTCTTAATAAAACATATAAGGACATCAAGCACAGAAGGCCAGTCTTGAGATAAGATTTTCCACATTCCTGTGTGTGTGTTTTGTTGTTATTGTTGTTGTTGTTTTCCCAAATTCCTGGCAGCCCTCTCCTCTGATTGACTCACCCTCAGGTTGGGGATTTTTATGGTCTGTTCCCAAAACTGCTGACTTCTGGGGTCAGGCCTAGGTCAGGCCCACCTCTAAAAGAGACCAAACACAAACTGGAGTTAGTGTCCTCCTTTCATGCAAGAGGATATGGGACAAGACTTCTAACCCAAGCACGGCCAGACCTGCTTCTATAAGTGCAAAGACGCTAGTTTCGCCAGAGAAGTGGTAACACTCAGACCTGGGCTGGGGAAGATATGAAAGTCAGGTAACATGGAGACTTGAAGGTCACTGCAAATAGTCAGTTTTTCCAGGTGATCCAGAAAGCCAATGGAGCATTCTGGGAAGACCTGATTTGGTTTCTCATTTACCATTCCCTTTAACTTTTCAGAATCTGTATGGAAGTAAAGACAGAATTATAAAAATGAGTTTAGAAGTTCTTTGTAGCTATGTGTTATATAGTTTGCTTATTTTTCCTAATAGTTCTTTGCAATGTCATAGTTTTAAAGATTCATGGTCGTCACTAACACATACATTTTGAAGTTATAGTTTTTTAAAATGAAGAGATGGTTTATTTTTGTATGTATGTATGTACATTGTGTGTCTGTGCTAGTGCACACACATGCATGTAGAGGCCAAAAGTTAATACTGTATCGTTTTTGTTTGTTTGTTTGTGTGGTTGGTCAGTTAGTTTTGTTTGTTTGTTTTTTTCCCATTGGAATTTTTTTATTTTTTATTTTATTTTTTTATTTTTAAACAATTTTATACATTCACTTGTATCCCAGCTGTAGTTCTCTCTCTCTTTCCCTCCCAATCCTCCCCTCCCTCTCTCATCTCCTCCCTGCCCCCTTTCCAGTACACTGAGAGGGGGTGTCCTCCTCTCCTTCCGTCTGGCCCTAGCTTATCAGGTGTCTTCAGGATGGTTGCAATGTCCTCATCTGTGGCCTAGTAAGGCTGCTCCTCCCTCAGGGAGGAGGGAAAGCTCATGAGTTCATGTCAGAAAAAATTCCTGTCCCCCCTACTAGGAAACCCACTTGGATACTGAGCTACCATGGGCTATGTCTGAGCAGGAGTTGTAGGTTATATCCATGTATGGTCCTTGGTTGGAGAAACAGTCTCATAGAAGACCCCTGTGCTCAGATATATTTGGACCTTGTGGGGCTCCCTGTCCCCTCTAGGATACACTAATTCCTCCTTCCTTCATATGATTCCCTATACTCTGCTGAAGGTTTGGTTATGGGTTTCAGCATCTGCTTTGATACACTGCTAGGTAGAGTCTTTCAGGTGCCTTCTGTGGTAGGGTACTGTCCTGTTACTTGTTTTCTCCTATTTCCAATGTCTATCACCTTTGTCTTTCTAGATGAGGATTGATCATCTTACCCCTGGACTTCTTTCTTGTTTATCTTCTGTAGGTGTACATATTTTAGTATGTTTATTCTATCAGTTGGTTTTGGATGGTTGGTTGGTTGTTTTATCAAGACAAGGTTTCACTGTGTAGTCATAGCTCTCCTGGAACTCACACAGTAGGTCAAGCTGGCTAGAGAGTCACCAGCCTTTGCTTCTGAAGTGCTGGATTTACCAGCCTTTGCTTCTCAAGTGCTGGATTTACCAGCCTTTGCTTCTCAAGTGCTGGAATTAAAGGCCTGGACCACCACTGCCCATTTTTCTTGGGGGAGGGGGAGGGTACTGTGTCCTATACTATCACTTCCCTCAATATTTTAAAATGATTTGTCATAAACATAAGTTTATTAATTGTTAAGGAAATCGCTAAGCTCCAAGAATCCTCCTGTCTCTACCTCATCAGCACAAAAATTATAACACATCACCGTGCCTCACTTGTTCATAAATGCTGGAACTCTAAACTCAGGATCTGACTTGTTCAGTAATCACTTTGCTGACTGAGCATCATTCTAGTCCTCATATCTTTTATTTTATAATCTTCTTGTGGAACATCAAATATACTAAACTGCAGTTCACTTCATGACTATGAACGTTCAATCCAACTTCATAAAGCCTGGAAGTTTGAGTGTATTAATATCTGTAATTACTACAATAAGTACCTTGAATGACCTAGTCTGAGCTGTCCCAGACATCAGTTTTCATAATCTTATATGCTTTGCTCAGTTACAACTAATACCTTTTATGGTATGCTGATACCTTTTATGGTATTTCATTAAATATTTAAAAACTATGCACACAACACTCATCAATCATCATTTTTGCTAAATTTTCCCCATACAGTATTATTAAAAATACTCTGTAATTTACAGTGTAGCTTTTAATGCATAACTTTACCTACTTCTATCTAAGTTCTGAGAGTCTATATTTTCTTAGACTAATATATTGATCATTTTTTAAATTTATTATGTATACACTGCTCTGCCTGCATGTAGATGGCACCAGATCTCATTATAAATGGCTGTGAGCCACCATGGGGGGTACTTGGAGTTTAACCTAGGTCCTCTGGAAGAGCAGCCAGTGCTCTTAACCTCTGAGCCACCTCTCTAGACCCCCTATATGGATCATTATACCTTTATAGAAGTACACATATTGCTTAGTAGGACCATAGTATAAATACTGGTTGAATAAGAAAATATAGAGAAGTTGAGGCTGGCTATAATAACTTGACTGATTAACATGGAGTTATTTGTCGCTAAGGGAAGATAAATTTAGAGGTAAGGAGAGTCAGTCAGTAGCTGACGTTTTAATGCTATATTCTAAATAACAACTAAATACATAAGTGTACATGTTGACCAAGCATTGGTCATAAAGGGCTAAGGCTTGGGGACAGGTTAATGAACAAGAGTAATGAACAGAAGAGAAGATTATGAGAAGAATTAGACATCAAGTCAGATATCTAATTTGATGCCCATTTTGCTTTTGAAAATCTAAGAATATATACTATTCCATAAAGCAGAGGCACAGAGGGTCAGTGAGGACAGAAGATACCTCAGGATAGGGGTGTCCTGAAATAAAGAAAAAAGAAAAAAAAGCTCAATGAAAAAGCTATGCTAACTCCAGATGAAAGATCAAAGATTATATCTATGAACTGCTGGACAGCCAAGGTAGAGATTAGTCAAATATTTATTTTACCAAATATTTCACAGGAAACCAGGAAAAAGAGAACTCGATGCTCGTGTGTCATGAGACAAGATATGATAAATAAGAGACAAGGAATCTAGAAACCAGTTTCCAAGACTTCTGTTAAAAAGAATGGGACAATAAGTATGCCAGGAGGCATGAGACACGATGTTCAGGGGATTTGTTTTCTTTGCTTGTCCTCCTCTTCATCAATGTGCTTTGTTTCCATCCATCTCTTCTCCATCAGCAGTTTTCTTCCTTTTATCAGCATTCTTCCCATTTTAAATGTTGCTGCCTATTATCACTACCCACCTCCTCATTGGTGTATTTTCAATAACTACCCCCAAAGAGTACTTCTGCTGCCAATAATGAGGCTTTGCCAATGCAGTGATCACCAAAAGTCTATGCTTTATACTAAGGGTAATTGGTGGAATTATACAACCTATGCATTAGATAGGTTTTAAGCCAGGTTTTCTTGAAATAAAGATGTTTTTATGATGAAAGACCTTCCTCTATACTGGTAGCTCATGTTTGGCAACTTCTCATGCACTGGTTATCACTTCCCAGAACCCCTGCAGTGAGGATGGAGACTGGATTTCCGATCCATCCCCATATTTAACTTCTGCTGAGCCTTGTTTTCCTCAGGAGGCAAAGGATTTTTTCTTTCTTTCTTTCTGAATTTGACCTTAAGCAATATAGTCTTCGAGCACCTCTTCACCCTAGTTTGTCCTTGGTACGTGATGTCTGAAACTGCATTTGAGAAATCTAATCAGTAAAAGGAAAGATTCACAGAAGAGATTGAGGAAATCCTCCTCTGCAGTCATGCAGAAACAAGAGGTCTCTTCTGGGTAAGCAATGAGGATCAGGTATGCATCTGTGGGACCTGAATCTCCACCTGTGTGGATTCTAGCATCTCATCACCCATCTCCAACACAAACTCTCCTACATCATCCTCCTGGCAAAACAGATTTTGAATAAAAGCTTTCTAACACACCCTCTGTTGTTACAAAATGAAGCTTTTAACTAGAAAAAAAGAAATTATTTATTTTTGTGCCAAATATGAGAATTCTCATAGCTGCGAGCACTGCGTTACACTGCTATTAATACCACATTTTTACATAAAAGTGGTGTTATGTAGTTTACAGTGTGAAAAAAAAATCACAAATTATTTTTTGACAAATTCATGGGGGCATCAAGTAGGTGGATTATATCGAATTGGGAAATCTTTGCTATAAATCCCAGATGCTATCTGATGATGTTATTATTAGTATAATTGCCAGCATAGTGTACCTGGGAAGCTGGGACCGCAAATGAAGAACTTCCACTGTCACAAACCCTGTGAGAATATCTATGGATATTCAATAACTAACTGATGTGGGGCAGCTGAGCCCACTGGGCCTGGCCATATAAGAAAGGTGGTTTCAAGTAAGTCTGCATCCAACATTTAAACTCTATATTTTCATGTTTCCTGCCTCCTACTTCCTGTCTTCAGTGTGTGTCCTGACTTCCTTCTGAGATGGACTGTAACTTATAAGCTGAAATCCAGATGACTTTCACCCTTAAGTTGCTTGTGGTCACAGAAACAAAAGGCAAATGTGAAAAAGATGGATTCTTAGCTTCTGGGTTGAAAGAAGATAATAGGAAACACATGTGAAACTAGAAGAGCAGGAAGCTTTTTCAAAGTGGTTGCCAGAAAGCAAAGGCAGAGAAGGGTTCTGGAAAGGATCCATCCACCAAGATACACAGCCAAGTGACCCCCTTCCTCTAAGTAGATGCCACATCCAAAGGTTTTCAGAGCTTCCACAGTAGAATTCAAGCTGCTCTGACAATGTATCGTAAACATTTCAACTTTGTGTGTTTAAGAAAGAAGCAGTTTCCTATTGTGAAGCTATCTGACAACAATTTGGACCAAATTTGTTTAGAGGACAGAACATTGATTTGAATGTTGGTGAAATTGAATGGATGGCTTTGGTAGAGAGCCTGAGGCTTCCAAGCACCACTGAGCTCACTGTAACATCATGCATACTTCTTGCATCTCTTATGTGCCTTGTTTAATATTTTTTATTTGACGAACACACTTGTCTAAAAATAAGTAAAGGATTCTGTCTCTTTCTTCTGCTAATCACAGTTTCACTTGACTTCACTTGAGATGATATTAAAAGGAAAAATACAATATAACAGAAATGTTTTAAAACTCAGCCTTCTATGTGAACCGCTTACAGAAAAACTTTAAATCCATCACTGCCATGTTTAGACATGATAGGTCCCATTTCTCATAATTGAAGGTCTGGTACACGTTTGGTGTGCCATTTTGCAGGCGCTGAAAACGTGAAAAGGAGGTATGTCGCTGGAGAATGTAGGCCACTAGAGGTGTAATTTTGCCTTGCTCTTGATCCTATGAATCTCTCTCTGTGCTTCCTGTCTATAGCCCGCAGCAGCCTCTGCATGTGCTCCTTTTTCCATCATGTCCTGCCTTATTGCAAGAATGCTGACAAATGCTGGTGGTAAAAATGTCTGCAAACTAGGAGCCAAGTTGTCCCTCCTTCTCTTGTCAGATATAGCTCGTCAAACTAACAAACCTACATGGGAGCTTCAGATATAACTCAGAGTCCACTGAACTTATGTAGACTTGATGTCTATATGTTAAGGTTCCAAAGAGGCAGCCATTGAAGGTCACTTACTGATGAATAAGTGAACAAATTAGTTAATTGGAAGTTGCAAATAAAATAAAAATCAAGACAGTTTCAAATATTTTAGAATACATTTGCCTATTTTACTTGGAATTTCGTATTTTATTCAGCTGTCTTCAATGTTCAAGGCCTACATAAAATATTTAAATAAAAAGACAGTACACATTCATTACTTCCAATATTTCAGTTACAGCAACCTGTATGGGTTTTTCTCTGACAAAGAAGTACATTGAAATGATGACTGTGTTTATTTGCTGCATCAGCTTTTATTAATAATGCAAGAAAACTGTAACCAATAAATAATGTAAAAATAAATGAGATTTGTTTGCGTGTGTGTATCTGCTGCAGAGTTAAGGCATCTAAGGGAAATACAGCTGTCAAATATAAATCTAGGTACTATATGAGAGAACATATATATTTATACATGTATATATGCATGTGTATATCTATTAATATCTGATAATTGATGAATTTTTGTAACTCATTTGTATTACACATGGAAATCAGTTTACACATGTAATTCTTTTTCAAATATTTTTTGTGAATTGTTATTTTCTTTTTTATACTTTTACTTTTAAAAGCTATTTTTAAATTTAAATGAATTTTCATCATATTCCTTCACTCCCCAAGTTCCTCCAGATCCTTATCCCCCCATCCATCCAACTTTTAAGTTCTTTCTCAAACAAACAAACAAAAACCCAGTACAATAGCAAAATGTAGCCTCACTACCCCTTCCAAATAAAGCAAGGAAGCCCTCCGAACTGTAATCAAACACACACAAACACACACACACACATACACACACACACACAACCACACACACCTATGCAATTAGCTGTTTGTCAATAAACTTCTCCTAAATATGAAGATCTGCCCATCAGTGCTTGATATAGCCAGTGTCATTAATTTGGAGAAAATTGCTTTTCCCTGTCAATGACAGTTCCAGTTCCATTGTTAACCTTTACTATAATGACTAGGTTTACATTCATTGATACATTCATTCACTTTTTAAAAATATAACAAAATAAAATATCTTACAGAGTTAATAAAATGTAACTGATAAAAAAAATAAAAAAATTATTTTACAAAAAAGATGAAACAAAATTATAATACTGAAATCAAACAATATAGACAGAAAGAAATGAGGCACAGAGAGGCACAAGAATCAGAGACCCACTCATTCATACATTCAGGAATGAAAAAAAAAAAAAAAACAACACTAATCTGGAAGCCATGATATAAACACCGAGGACCAGATGTAGAACAATACGTGCTCCTCAAACTTTGTGAGCTTTACTCATGTTGATTTAGAGGGCCTTGTTTTCTTCAAATCCTCCATTCCCTCTGGCTCTTACATTCTTTCAGCTCTCACTTCCCCATTGCTCCGGAGATCCGAGAGGAGAGACTTTTGATGTTGATGTTGTTTTAATAAAGTTTTGTTTGTCCAAGTGCACAGCTGATTGAACATGCTCATGCATCTTCACCAGCAGCTGGGGCACCTCGACCCTTTGTTTTTCTGGTGTAAATTGCTGGGGCTCTGCTCTGAAACCAGCTTGATAAGTCCTTTACAATGAAGGGCTGCCATGGCGAAGGAATAGCAAGAGAGAGCACAGCTGGGTAATAACCTCACAGTTCAGAACATCCTTACAGAGTCTGTAGTCTGTGGCTTTGTCACCAGGACTAGATTATTGACCTTGACCCAAACTTTACCTTTGGACCACTTCTTATTTTTGGTCTTGTCACCAGACTTATTTACTGGGTCTTTATCTTTTTTGGCCTGTCTTCTTGTTGTTGTCCTTGGGGCAGCATGGCAAAGCTCAGAGAGTGGTGATTGACCATTGCAGCCTTACTATTAAGATGTCAGAAGAAAAAAGAAGATAGTTGATGGAGATATCTCATTTAGGACTGAATTTTCCAAGGTCCCCCATTCTACATAAGGTCTGGCTGTGAATCTCTGTATTTGTTCCCATCTGTTACAGGAGGAAACGTCTCTGATGATGGTTGAAAAAGGCACTGCCTTTTGAGCATAGCAGAATATCAATAGGAGTCATTTTGTCACCATATCACTATGGCTTTATTTTCCCCTTTCCTTTTCTTTCCTTTCTTTCTTTCTTTCTTTCTTTTTTTTTTTATTTTTAACCAGTATTGTTTGCTTTTGCTCAAGAACTCAAATTCTTGGTCACCCAAGTAGTGCCAGGTATGAAATGGGTCTTAAGTCAGATCAGTTATTGGTTGATTATTCACTCAAATTCTGTGCCATCATTGCCCTAGCACCTCATTTCAGGCAGGACACTCTTCTGGACAAAGGGTTTGTGGCTGGCTTGGTGTTTAGGTTTCTCTTTTGATGGCGTATAGAGAATCTTTCTGTAACAAAGGTGCTGAAACAGGGTTGAAGGATCTATGGAGACACCATGTTCAACGCGTTGAACAGGTGCTGTCTTTAGCAATGGGGCCTTGCTGTTAGTTTACTGAGAGTATCCTACAGTCTTGAGAACAACCTGTTTTTTTCAAGGGTTCCTCTCAGGCCCCTTTGGCCAAGTACTCCATTAGATTTTGAAGAGGTGAAGAAAGTTGAGAATATGAAGATATTTAGGGTGAAGAAACTGAAATTAGAAATAGGGCTGCAGCAACCATTGGGTTTAACCTGCTTATAAATACTACTGTACACTAGAAGTTTCCTCCAGAGAAAGCTTTCTCATGGACTAAAGAAGACAGTTTGTAGCTTGAATCCAAACTAGGGCACAGAGAATTGTGGAAATGTCCAATTTGTCCAATATCTCTGAACGATAAACCCATGAAGCCTCTTTTATAGGACAGGGAGCCTAGGACACACACACATAAGCTTTGAAAGGAACCTTGGCTTTCTGCTGTGTTCACAAGAAAGTCAAACTACCTAGCACTGTTGTCTGGGTAGACATCAGAGGAAAGAATTTAAATACACAAATTGATTTCTGTAGACTCCACATTATTTCTTAATTAAACGTTTCATGAAACTCACTGGTGGGCAATAAAAATCTCTAATTTCTTTTTGAAATGATGCTATTTGTGAATCCAGTGTTAATACATATAAGTCATTTCATCTGCTTCTTCGTGAGTTAATTCTGATAACTTTAAAATTTAAGAAATTTGTGCATTTTAAAGAAATGTCATAGAATTGTTTATAATATTGCTGAACATTTTAATATCTTTAGATGCTTTGTCATTTTGATGTCAGTAACTTGTGACTTTTCAAACTACTAACTTAAAGGCTTATCAGGTTTATTGATCTTTGAAAGAGTAGACTGTTTTCTATTCCACTGATGCTCTCCATTGTTTTTTTTGTTTTCTGCTCCACTGATTTCTCCCTGATCTCTATTTCTCAGTTTCTTCTACTTATTTCAACTTAAAATTTTCCATTCATTATTACAGAACTCCAGGCCAATGATTTGACAGTTTTTATACACAGTCTGTTTCTTGTAGACAACACAGAATTAGCTATGTCTTTTTTATAGATGTATTTAATTGGTTTCTTTAAAACAGTGATTTTGATCTATGTCCTATATTAACTGCTGTTGTATATTTATGAAGTGTCTCCTTCTCTTATGTGCTCTTACCCTTTTTACATTTAGGAAACCTGACTGGGTATTTTATATGGCTATCTAATCTTCTACGGTGTATAAATGAGACTTTCCTTTTATAAACCTCTAGTTATAATTGTCATGTTTTTATACACATTTATAATTAATCTGTCTTCAAATGCCAGCACACTGCTTCATGATTAGTCTAGTTCTTTTATAAAAACAGATTTTTTTTTTTATTCTGCTCTTACGTCCATCTGGACAAGGCTCTCATTATGTGGTTATGTTCAACAACCACTTCGCATGCTGATACACCATTAAAATGAATTATTTTGATTACTTACAGTAAACTAGCATTGTTGTAAACAAATATCTCTCTTTTGGATCTGCTATGTATGAGACAGTAAGCAAGTATGCTTGATCTTCACAGATTCTTCACTTTCCATCTTCTTTCTGAGACATGACAGTTACTGTGAACACTTGAAGTATTTTACCACAATCTCCTTTTCATCTCTGCTTTCTGAAAAGAAGCCTTTTGAAACTCTTTCTATAATTTTCAGACACTCAAGGCATTTCTCCCTAAGTATCCTCTGACGATTTCTTCCTTTGCCTTTAAAACTTCAGCATTCTTAAGATGATGTTTGGATTGTTAGTTTATTGTGCTGTGAACTACCCGATATCCTGCGCCCAGGTAAACTCTCAGTCCACTCTTTAATAATTTTGAAAACTATTTCTTCTGATTCAGTGCCTATCTTTTCGCTTCATTATTTTAATGATGGTGAAATTGGTTCACTCACCAAAGATGCTACATCTTTTTATTTCTCTCTGATGGCTCTTGAACTTCCTCCTTCCTGGTGGTCCCTGATGGCCTAAGGAATTTGAAAATGCAGATAGGGCTGTGATTAGGATGGAGCACAGAGGGGACAAGTGAGTAGCTCACTGCTAATGGGCTTGCCCAGGTGGACACAGCAGGCAAGGGGCTGAGGTGTAGGGGGTCTTGCCTGTCTGTCCCAAGTTGTGGTATGGGAGTGGGGTGCAACATGCTATATCTTTTTTGTTTGTTTATTTCATTCTTCCCTTGTCTGTTTGCATTTTAGTTGTAAAGTTCCCACAGTAGAATCATCAAGCTCTTAGACTATTTTCTTAAACCTTGTATACAAAGCTGATCACTCCACCAAAACTGATGTATGTGTTGTATGGTATTTTTAATTATAACAGAGATCTTTGAACTTGGGGATTCTATCTTTTCTATGGGAACCATTTGTTCTGGTTCCTCTCTGTTATTTTATATTCAATATCCCAATATTTACAACAATTTTGTATTACCAGTGTTTATTTGAATCAATACAGTAAGCAAAAGTGGAGTGCATATTTACATTATAAATTAAAGGTGAAAAATAAGAATCTAAGCTTACATCTCCAAAATAGAAAGAAAACAAATCAAACCAAACACAAAAAAGCATCTAAAAGGAGAAAGTAGAAGAATTGAAGGCATAAAATCAATGATAAAAATAATTCAACTTGAGCTCACAAGTGGGCTAATTGCTGGCAAGGTATACAGGGGCATAAAGCCCAGGAGCAGCAAGCATGCTGGCAGGAGCTGGGGCTTGGAGCTTGCCTGGGACCAGGTGTTCACAGTGGCCAAGACTCGGATCTCAACGCATACTCAGAAGTGTTTCTTCCAGATGACTGCTTTATTCTTGTCAAGCTGTTCCTGCAATAGATCTGACTTTCTGGGCTGCAGGGACTGTTAGGATAAGTAGAAAGATAAGGTGGGGCTTTATGAAGCCCACTAACTCCCCTGACAGCAACTCCAACAGCTGTAAACTGCATTCCATACCCAGTGCTTCATTTACTTCCCCAAGACTCTGCCTGCTTTCCCTGAGGCCTGCCAGACCCAGGAACACAAGGAAAGACCCTTCCACCTCTAAGCCCCTAACTGCCCATTCCTCCCTAATCACCCCCAACAGCAATAAATTGCTTCCCATACCTTGTGCTCCATTTCCTGCCCCACAATTCTGTCTATACTCCAGGAGGCCTATTGTTACCAGGAACAAAATGTTAAGCTCCTGTCTCAAGACTCTGCCCATGATATTCCCCTAGAACACACCCATCAACCTTAAACTGCCCCTCATCTGCCTGAACTTCATTCTCCAGCCCACCACACAAATTGCTTTTTTAGAACCAGGTACCCCAGGCCATGCTGGTACTAGGTACCCCAGAGGAAAGGTAGCAATTAAAACTGCAGAGGCCATACAGGCTACAGTGTGGCCACAGGAGACATTCTACTGGACCTAAAGACTAGCTAGTTACCAGTATTTTAGGCCAGTCAGACAAGTAGAAAGAGAGAAAACAAAACAAGAGAAAAACATTTAAAAAATTAAAACACCCATCCAACAAAGATAAACTTATAAATCAGACCCTAAACCTACAATAACTTCAAAGTCAACATGGATAAAAGCAAGCATAAAAACACAATCAACAGTAGCCATGGCACCACCCATCTCTCCTACAACAGCAAGTCCCGGATATCCTAACACAGCTGAAGCATGAGAAAAAGACTTCAAATCCAATTGTATGAAGACAATAGAGAGCTATAAAGAGGGAGTGAATAAATCTCTTAAAAAGTACAAGAAAATAGACTCATACAGATGAAGAAAATGAGTAAAATTATTCAAAAACTGAAAATGGAAATAGAAGCAATAAAGAAAACACACTGAGGGAATGCTAGAGATGTAAAACCTAGGGAAAAGAACAGGAGCTACAGACACAAACATGACCAGAACAGAACACAGGAGGTGGAAAGGAGAATCTCGGGCATAGAAGATTCCATAGGAAAAACAACAACAACAACAACAAAAACAAACAAAAAAAAAAAACAAAACAAACAAAAAAAATACATCTGTCAAAGACAGATAAATTAAATGTACAATGTTCCTGTCAAAAAACATTCAGGAAATCTGGGACATTATGAAAAGATCAAACCTAAGAATAATAACAGTAGATGAAGAAAAAGATTCTCAGCTCACAGGTCCAGAAAATATTTTCAACAATATCATAGAAGAAAATTCCCCTGACTTAAAGAAAGAGAAGCCAATAAACATATGAGAACCTTACACAACTTCAAATAGATTATAACAGTAAAGAAAAGTCTAGGCCACATAATAATCAATACTATCTGTAGAGAACAAAGAAAGAATATTAAAAGCTACAAGTGAAAACGGCCAAGTAACATCCAATGGCAGACCTATTAGAATTTGCCTGACCTCCCAACAGAGACTATAAAAGCCAGAAGGACCTTGATAAAGATATTTTAGACTCTAAGAGACCACAGATGTCATCCCAGATGACTCTAACCAGCAAAAATTTCAATTACTATAGATGGAGAAAACAAGATATTCCATGACAAAACCAAATTTAAACAATATCTATTCAAAAATCCAGCCCTACAGAAGATACCAGAAGGAAAGCTATTACCCGAGAAGGTGAACTACACCCACGAAAACACAGGAAATAAATAATTCCACAGTAGCAAAACCCAAAGAAGGGAAGTCTGTGCATGTGTGCACATACTATTATGTTTCGTCTCCTACCTTCGCGTGCTGTTTCCCACCAGCACAGGAGGGCAGGAGGGGCAGAAGAGGAAGGACAGAGTGTGGAAATTTGGTGAGTACGATGGAGATCAACACACTCCCAGAAACACTTCAGGGAGCCAGTTCAACTTTAATTCCAGAGAATAAAGAAAGGCTATATACCCCTTGGGGAGAATCTGGGGACCTTAAGGATAGGTGTACATAATTGGTTAAAGCTAGGCACTTCAAGGATGCTTGAGCTGCATTAAAATTGCACACTTGTATCATATGAATGAGAACACAGTATCTAATTATCCTAAGAGCACAGGGGAAGGGGGGAGCTAGCAGGGAGCTGTATCAAAGGCAAAATATCAAATGTGGTTAGGGGCATCTATGTCTAAAGACACTCTCCAGATGAGCTCAGGCAGAGAGCAGGAGGCCCTGCTGGGGAGAGAACCTTAATGTGGGGTTCAGAATGTCTATCTAGACTGGGAGGACTGCATCCTCAAACATCAGGGTCCTGCCAACACACTACCACCACCAATATCAAAACATAACAAGAATTAACAGTCATTAGTCATTAGTATCTTTCAACAAAAGTAGACTTAATTCCACAATAAAAATACACAGGCTAACAGAGTGGATGTGAAGCATTCATCATTCTTCTGCATATAAGAAGTACCCAGAATAAATAAATCACCTCACAATAAAGGGCTGAAAAAAGATTTTCAAACAAACATACCCAAGAATAAAGCTAAAATAGTCATTCTAATATCTATTAAAATAGACTTTCAACCAAATTTTATCAAAAGAGATGGGGAAGGACACTTCATACTCATCAAAGGAAAAATTACCAAGATTATGACTCAATTGTGAGTATATATGTTCCAAATGTAAGAACACCCATATTCATAAAAGAAAGATCACTAAAGCTTAAATCACACATTGAACCCCACACACTAATAGTGGAAGACTTTAATGCTCCACTTTCACCAACAGACAGGCCATTGAGAAAGGAACTAAACATTAGAGAAAAAATAGAACTAACAGTCATTTTGAATCAAATGGACCGAACAGCTATCTACAGAATATTTCATCCAAAACCAAAAGTATACACCTTCCTCCCAGTACCTCATGGAACCTTCTGACTATATACTTGGACACAAAGCAAGTCTCCACACATACAAAAAAACTGAAATAAGTTTTGTATCTTATCAGAACACCATGGGTTAAAGCTGGGCATTAGCAACAAAACAACAGAAAGCCTACAAACCCATGGAAACTGAGCAACTCCCTATTCAATGACTACTGGTCAATGAAGAAATTAAAGACTTTCTAGAATTCAATGAAAATGAACATACAACATACCTAAACTTATGGCACACAATGAAAGCAGTGCTAACAGGACAGTTCATAGCAGTATGTGCCTCCATAAAGAAATTGGAGATATCTTATATTATCAAGTTAAGAGATGCTTAAAAGTTCAAGAACGAAAAGAAGCAAACATAGGCAAGAGGAGTAGAAAATAGGAAATATTGAAGCTCAGGGCTGAAATTAATGAATTAGAAACAAGTAGAGGGGCGGAGCCAAGATGGCGACTAGCACACACAGTTTCTGAGCTGTGGGATACCTGATCTTCTGAGTTGGAGAATGGAAGGACCCCCAACCCAGGAAAACCACAGCGAGGCTTTCTGAACACCAGGGAACATCTCAGGAGGTGAAAACTTTGGTCTCCGGTCACCCGGCGACTTGCTTGGGGAAGGAGAGAAACGATCCTTTGTTTTTGCAGCACTCCCTTCCCCCAGACCTCCTTCTTCCTAGGCACAGTGGCACAGCGGCACAGTGGACTCATCTTTCTCAGCGCAGACTTAACTGCCTGGGTATACAGCCGCTGAGACGGAGCCCCAAGCCCTTTAGCGGCAGACAAAAGCCAGCGGTACATGTCCCGGAGTCCCAGATTCGTGCAGCCGCTGCACCATCCTCCCAGGGCGCGAATCTGCTAGACACCATACTAGCTCCTCAGGATCGCCATCACTGACGGTACTGCCCGCCCAATCCCACAGTGACAGAGAATACGCTATATACTCACCAAAACCAGGCAGAAACGTCATACAACCTGGACACACCAGGCGCTGGGCCTCCCAAGCTTGGAGAGCACAACGAAGAGACCCCAGGACTTCCCAGAAAGCATTGGGACTAGCGACCCAGTCTCCAGTTACAGCGGGACTTGGCAGTGGAGCAGCACTGAACTGGCGGGGCACCACAGCCCTCCAGATTAAGACTAACCAGGGACAAACCAGAGAACAGAGAGCCTGGTTACCCCATCCCTGCTGAAGTGACCACCCTGAAATCTCCAGCTGCAGCAAGACCTCAGAACCTGGCAGTGACAGCAGCACAGAACTGGCGGAACACATCAAAGAAGCAGGGCCAAACCAGAGAGCAGAGAGCCCCGGATACAAGATCTCTGCCAAGAGACCTGCCTGTAAGTGAGTGCACCCTTGAGAATCTGCAGTTCCCCAGATCCTGGGTCCTTCTAAATCAGAAGCAAGGCATCGAACCCCCCTCCCACCCACATACCCACTTTGGGAAACAGAGGGGCACTAGGGACATTGAAGTTCCTGCCCTGTGGGCCTGATTGAGGAGTTAAGACAGTTAATGCCAGAAATTGCACTGCGATCATCATTAGCGCCTGCGACATATACAGTGCAGAGCCCCTCCCACACACTCAAGGGTTCAACATTAGCCATCACCCTGTCCCTCGAGAAACTCATCCACGCACACTTACACACACAGACACACACACACACACGCGCGCGCACACACGCTTGCATTTGCCCCGTTTGCGCCTGCGTACTTTCCTCCCACAGGTACAGCTAGTCCTCAGCACACTCTGAGAGTGCTCAGCTTCCTGAAGAACTCTCCAGACACCAGAGAGAGACAGCACCAGTCTGATCTGCAGAATCCAAAAACAAACAGGGAAGGTTTCAGATAAGCCAATGGCCAGAGGTAGGCGAAAGAACACTTCCAACATAAATCAGGACATCATGACTTCACCAGCAAACCCCAAAATCGATGGATACACCAATTCAGCAGAAGCACAGGAAAATGATTTTAAAGCCATGCTTGCCCAATTATTTGAGGCTCATAAGGAGGAAATGAACAAGTCTTTCAAAGAGATGGCCAGTCAATTGGAGGCAAAGAAAGAAGAAATAGACAATATCCTTAAAGAAACACAGGCAAACATAGCCAAACAAATAGATACACAAGTAGAGGAAAAATTAGTGGCATATAAGAAGGAAATGAAAAAAGAAATAGAGGCCTTCGTAGAGAGACAGGAATCCAAATTCAAACACATGAAAGAAATGGTGCAAGGCATGAAAACAGAATTAGAATCAATAAAGAAAACACAAAATGAGAAAACCCTTGAGCTGGAGAACTTGGAGAAAAGATCAGGAACCACAAAAGTAAGCATCACCAACAGAATACAAGAGATGGAAGAGAGAATCTCTGGAGCTGAAGACACACTTGCAGAAATGGATACTTCTCTCAAAGAAAAAGTAAAATCAGAAAAGTTCCAATCACAAAATATCCAAGAAATCAAGGATGCTATGAAAAGACAAAATCTAAGAATAATAGGAATTCACGAAAAAGAAGACTCCAGACTCCAAGGTCCAGAAAATATTTTCAAGAAAATCATAGAAGAAAATGTTCCCAACTTAAAGAAAGAGATGTCCATAAATATACAAGAGGCCTACAGAACTCCAAATAGACTAGACCAGAAAAGAAACACATCACGTCACATCATAGTCAAAACACTAAATCTACAGAACAAAGAAAAGATATTAAAAGTAGCAAGGGAAAAAGGCCAAGTAACATATGAAAGTAGACCTATCAGAATCACACTGGACTTCTCATCAGAAACTATGAAAGCCAGAAGGGCCTGGGCAAGTATCATGGAGACTCTAAGAGACCACAAATGTCAACCCAGAGTACTATACCCTGCAAAGCTTTCAATCAACATAGATGGAGAAAACAAAATATTCCATGACAAAACTAAATTTACACAATATCTACACAGCAAACCATCCCTACAGAAGATACTAGAAGGAAAACTTCAATCCAATGAAAACAAATTCACCCAAGAAAACAGGGCATACAGATAATGTCCCAACAAAAATGAAAAGAAAACAAGCAATGAAACAGGGTTAGATCATCGACTCCATTACAAAAGGAACTAACATGCATTGGTCACTAGTATCTATCAGTATCAATGGACTCAACTCACCAATAAAAAGACACAGGCTAACAGACTGGTTAAGGAAACAGGATCCAACATTCTGTTGCATCCAAGAAACACACCTATGCAACAAAGACAAACACTACCTCAGAGTAAAGGGCTGGAAAACTGTTTTTCAAGCAAATGGTTCCAGAAAACAAGCTGGAGTAGCCATCCTAATATCTAATAAAATAGACTTTCAACCCAAGTTAATCAAAAAAGATAAGGAGGGCCACTATATTCTCATCAAAGGAAAAATCCACCAAGAGGACATCACAGTCTTGAATATCTATGCCCCAAATACAAGAGCACCGACATTCGTAAATGAAACACTATTAAAGCTTAAATCATACATTGATCCTAATACCTTAATAGTGGGAGACTTCAACACTCCACTCTCACCAAGGGACAGATCAACTAGACAGACACCAAATAGGGAAATAAAAGCACTCACAGAATCCCTAAATCAAATGGACCTAATAGACGTCTACAGATCATTTCACCCAAACTCAAAAGAGTACACCTTCCTTTCAGCACTGCATGGAACCTTTTCCAAAATAGACCATATAGTGGGCCACAAAGCAAGCCTCAACAGATACAAAAGGATTGAAATAATCCCTTGTATACTATCTGACCACCATGGACTAAAGCTCGACCTCAACAACAACAGAAACATCAAAAAGCCGACACGCACATGGAAACTGAACAACTTACTACTCAATGACAGCTGGGTTAAGTACAGTACAACCATGGTGTAACCCACAGTCCCAAAGAAGCTAACAACAAGAAGGGCACAAGAGAGAATATTTACATTTCTGTGAGAAGGGTATACAGAACAAACATCCAGGTTGGATGGAGGCAGGGAACCTGGTAGGGGAGGAATTGAGGAAGGGAGCAAGAGGAATCAAGAGGGGGAAAGAGGGAGGGAGAGGAAACTAGAATAGGTGGGGGTTATCTCTGGGAAGAGCTAGAAACAATGGAAACTCCCAGGAATTTACAAGGGTAACCTCACCTAAGACTCCCAGCAATGTGGGATACAGAGCCTGAAAAGGGCATCTTCTGTAACCAGAAAGGACTTCCAATGCAAGGACTGGGACACCAACCCAGCTACAAAACCTTAGACCCACAATTTCTCCCCCACTGTGATGTGCAGGGGTAAGGGTGGAGCAGAAATTGAGGAAATGGCAAACCAATGACTGGCTCACTTTAAGACCTATGCCATGAAAGACCAATCCTGACACTATTAATGATATGCTGCTATGCTTCCTGACAGGCACTTAGCATTGCTCTCACCTGATAGGCTTCACTCCAGAACTGATGGACAGATGCAAAGACCCACAGCCAAACATTAAGTGGTGCTTGGGGAAATTCTATGGAAAAAGGGACAAGGAATGATGGAGTCAGAGAGGTCAGAGACACTGCAAGAAAATATGCAGAACCAACCAACCTTGGCCCACAGAGGCCCACAAAGAGATCATCTTTGGGATGGATCTAGGCCTTCTCTACAGTTGTGTAGTTAGGTCTTCATGGAGGACTCCTAAGTGGGAGCAGGAGCTGTATCTGATTCTGTTGCCTGCCTTCAGGACCCCTTTCCCCTAACTGGTTTGCTTTGTCTAGCCACAATGGAAGATGTACCTGTTTCTACTACAACTTGATATGCCTCGGCAGGTTGATATCCATGAGCAACCTCTCTTTTTCTGAGCCTTCTCTGAGAAGAAAGGAGGACAGGAGGATGGCAGGAAGGTGAGTTGAGATGGGAAAAGGGGGCACTTGGAGGAGAAAAGGGAGGGGAACCTGCGATCAGGGAGCAAAATAAATCAACTGATAACAAAAAATTAGTGGCTTAGAAATCATCCAAATGAAATAAATCATAGATCCAAATGTAGAATTAGTGAAAGGGTAAATTTTGGTTCAAAGCATGACATTTTATTCAGCAATAAAATAGAAAATAACAATAAATAGAAACATTTGAATTAACCTTAAGGGTCTTGATTGAATGATAAACAATCTCAATGCATGACAAACTGTAAAATCTTGTGATTCGATATTCTAAAATGGCAAAACAATAACAGTAAAAATTCTGATATTCTCGATGCTATGAATACAAAGAAGAGCAGATCCTGGTGCACTGTGAAGGTCATTTTGAAGACAAGTCACTGTCTATATTTATTAAAAATGTCATAAAGTGCCATAAAACTATTACTGTATTACTATTACTCTGAGAAAAATGAACACATAACTGATTTCAGTAGCATGCGTGTATTCCAAACTCCACCAAAGCTATGTGTTAGGAACTGAGACTCAGTCAGTAGAAAGCTAAGTGCAGATGACGTTAAGAATGGATGAAACAAGATAAGGGAGGGAGGACAGGATTGGGGGGGAATATGGAAGGGGGCTACAGTTGGGATACAAAGTAAATAAACTGTAATTAATAAAAATATAATAAAAATTTAATTATAAAAAAAGAATGGATGAAACAGAACAAAGCCAGAAGTTGTCAGAAAACCATTTTTTTTTCTTGTGAAAAGCAGAGTGGACAGGTCACCCCCATTAGTCCTCACATAGCATCCATGTGTTCTTACTTTGACACCCATCTGTCAACCTTCATATCTATGAGAATTCATGTTTGCCTTGAGGCAGGCATTCAGTTTGTGGTAATTTAAGGCAGTCTAGTAGGCAAAGTAATATGAATTGGTTTTGAGATAGACTGTTGGAGTATAAATTGTATCATCAGCAAAAGACTAGAAAGTTTTTTTTGTTTGTTTGTTTTACACTATTAGCCTAGAACATTTGTGTAGCATATGTAAACTCACCATAGTTATTTTAGGCTGTTGGAATAAAGTATACTAGATTGCATAGCCTAAGTGACTTCTAGTAAGCCTGACTCTTCAGTGTCATCAAATTCTGATGCTGAGGACCAAACATAATAACATCATCATTGGGTTCAGGTAAGAGATTGCATCCTGGTTGATAGCTGGCAGCCACCCTCTTGTGTACTCATGAAAGACTTCAGGATTGGCGTAGAAGGGGAGGGACTGTGTGAAGGAGACAGAGACAGGAGGAAAGAAAATAATAGTTATCTCCTATTCCTTTTTGTGGCATTAATTCTATCACAAAGGTCGTACCCTCATGACTCTATATAAACCTAATTACCACGCAAAGGTTTTCCACTCCAAATCCTTTCAATGATTTGGGCCACAACATATAAAGTTGGGGTTAAAATTCAAGCTATAACAGCCTCAGGAACCCCGACTGAGTGCAGTGGGACTATAGACCATATTGGGAAACTAAATGACCATTTATAAACTGAAAGGATTTACTGCACAGCACATTAATCCCAGAGGAGATATTAACAATGTATGACAGCCATAAACTTGATTTGATCCTTGCTGCCAGGCTACGATTAATTGGCTTTCATCTCTCAGCTACCTTCTCAAATTTATGTCCTCTTATTTGAAGTCCCGAAGCCATTGCCCTTTTCAGGTTTGAGAAGCCTCTCTTTCTCTTGCTTCAGTCTTTTCATTTGAAGCATGTTCTTCGTACTCATCGTTTTCATATAAAATTTTGATAATGCATCTAACAGCATCATGCTCTGCCAGTGTCCATTGGATACATGGCTTGCTAGCTCAGGTTCTTGTCAGATTGCTTTATGAAATATCTTGTTTGTTTATAAAATACTCTCCATTTTTTTCCAGCTTCTCACCCATTAATGGGATGGCACATGTCCTCAGCATTTGTCAAGACAGGATGATTTCTTTTTGTCATACATATATATGGATCTTTTCCAACTTCCTTATGCAGTAATAAATAAACAACTTTGTAATATCTAGCTTCGTGATGACAACAAAGTCATGCTTGTCCTGCACAAACTATATGACAAATAAAAATGGGGAAAGAGCTGCTACCTAAGTAATGTAGACATAAAAGCTCATGCTGCCTCTGCCCCCTGAATAGCCACAGCATGAAGAATAAATATCAAGCCATCTCACTGTTGTTATCAAACTGTTTTACCTTACTAAATCACTCTGCATTTCCTGTATGCTACCTAAAATGTCTGCAAAGTAATCAGAGTGATTGAAAACTAAGGACAAAAACAAAACTTTATGATGTAAGTCTGATGCCCATGGATTAAGAGATGGTTAACCCAGTAAAGGTTTTTGCCACCAAGGATCTTGAACTAAACTTACTTTTGAAACTCACCATGTGGAAGTAAAGGAACAGTTATTACCAGTTGCTCTTTATCGTCACACGATGACGTGTCGTGGGTATCCCCACCTGCCACTTACCCCCAGCAAACAAATGAATGCAATAAAGAATTGAATCCCTAAACTAATTTTACAATTAAATGTTATGGAATTTATGCTATAGAAAAACAATTTCTACATTTTCCTGTATAACCTTAACCTAAACTTTTCTGTTTCCATTTCTCTGATCAGTTCAGACTACATGATATATTTGTTTAAGAATTCCCTATTCATAAATAATAAACCCATACACTGAACAGATACAAAGTTCCTAATGCAGTAGGCACTTTTGTAGACATGGTGCAAATCTCCATTCAGAAGAGAGCAGACATGAAATAAATATGTTTTTATAGTTAGAAAAATCTATGACAAGATGTTCAGTAAGAAAATAATCTGCTGCCAAGACTGACATGCCTGGATTGCACTATAAATAAAACTGACCCTCGCATCAACTTCCTTCATCTACGCCATAATAAACACTAATATCCCTTCCTACCTCACCAGCTAACCTCTCCAAATCATTGTTTCTTCATCGAGGAAGACATTGTGCAGCTCTGCATTAGCTTCAACCAGTTAGCCTTTATGCACAGAGAAAAATATAACAGAAAAATCCCCAGAGCAGGAGAGGTGGCTCAATGTAAGAAGGTTAAAGGGTTTGTGACAGAAGCCTGGTGACCTCACTTCAATCCATGGAAACCATAGTGGAAAAAGATAACTCACTCTTACAAGCTATACTCAGCTATCCACATGTGCTGTGGCAACTGTATGCTTGCATTTACACACACATACACACACACACACACACACACACAGAGAGAGAGAGAGAGAGAGAGAGAGAGAGAGAGAGAGAGAAGGAGACAGAGACAGAGAGATGAAGACTGAGAAAGAGAAACAGAGAAATGTTCACACAACAATGGATAGCTGACTTAAATTTTGTTTCAACATCAGCTTTTTACCTAAACCTAGAAGCATGATCACAATAGCAAAATAATGATTATTGAGGTGTTAGATTAAAAAATAAAGTCCATACTTATGCTCAGGAAAAAAGTTTGTCCCAAACATCCAGTAAATAAACAGCAGCATTTTTTAAAGTTATACAATCTCTAGTTTGACTAGGAAGGTCAGAAAACAATGTACGCATGTGTATGTGTAGCTCGAGTAAAGCTTTTAAGCGCTTTAATGTACATCATTTCCATTTGGTGGTGCTTATATCACCATGCATCAAGTAGATGAATTGAATATTGGAAATTATGAATTAAGAATTATTGTAATAGGAACAGGGACTGTCTCTAACATGAACTGATTGGCCTGGTCTTTGATTACCTCCCCCTGAGGGCAAGCAGCTTTACCAGGCCACAGAAGAAGACAATGCAGCCACTCCTGATGAGACCTAATTGACTAGGATCAGAAGGAAGGAAAAGAAGTCCTCCCCTATCAGTGGACTTGGGGAGGGGCATGCATGCAGAGGGTGGAGAAAGGGGGAGATTGGGACGGGAGGAAGGAGAGAACCACAGGGGGGATACAAAGTGAATAAAGTATAATTAATAAAGAATAAAACAAATAATTAATTCAATAGAGATGACAAGTTGTAGAGCAAGCACTCATGCCTACTCTTGTATAATTGTTAAGCATTTACTTCTACTCCAGTAAGCTACATTTCATTCAACGTCATGTCACACAATCATGTATAACAGTCATGTTATACAGACAGTGAAACGCAGGCCTTTCTATGCCAAATAACTCTGGATCACAATGTGTAGGAACATCTTTACAAGTTTTGACCAGTGAAGAAATGTATACACTTAAGGGAGGCATGTGCTTCATTTTTGTCTTGCTCCTGAGACAAATCATCTCACATTGCAAAGCCTATGGCAGCACAAAGTTCTATCTTACAGATCTGTGGATCAGAATATAATCTATGTTTTGAGGCACTGTCTCACACAAAGGAAGGCAAAGCTTCAATATAGAATCCTTCATGGTTTCTGGATCACTCATTATTAGAACAAACTATATTTCCTTTACGTTGTCGGAAGACCCCATAGTTTTCCCCAGTAGCCTCTATTTTCTTGTTTGGAATCCCTGATTATCCAAAGAAGTTTTTTTGTTTGTTTGTTTGTTTGTTTTTGTTTTTTCAAATATTTCCATTGAATGTCTGAGCCTTCAGATAGTAGCAAATTTATGCAATTATTTTCCTAAGCTCTAGTGACTAGGATGAGGTTTAATTTGTAAATATAAAACAGGAAGAAAATAGATACAGCTAACAGCATGAAAAATATTAGAACAAATTTATTGAAAGCTATACAAATATGATTGCTTTTTCGAGAGAGTGAAGGAAAACACCCTTGACTGTACCAATGGCAACCAGAGTAACCAAG
This sequence comes from Meriones unguiculatus, assembly GCF_030254825.1. Taxonomy (NCBI): domain Eukaryota; kingdom Metazoa; phylum Chordata; class Mammalia; order Rodentia; family Muridae; genus Meriones; species Meriones unguiculatus. The sequence continues at coordinate 156,453,178 of NC_083350.1, forward strand.
ACGATGGAACGGAGGAAGTTTCAGCGTGCAGCCACCTGTGAGTGAGAACCAGGAACAGAGCATCATATATTTCAAACACTTCCACTTCATCCTCAGCTCATCTATCTGTAGTGTTTCTTTCTTATGCACTAAAAATTTTCCACTTTCAATAGCTCCTACAGCCGTATTAAGCTCACTTAGAAAATTGGGGATCAGTATCCCTTCTCAGACAGACAACCTTAACCTACCTGTAAACTTTTTTTTTCTTTTTGTTTTCTCTTCACATGTTATAGTTCCCAAAGTCTTAACTACAGACTTTGGAGAAGGGAGGGTTAGTCTACTATGAGAAACTTCCTGGCAAGCCATAAAATGTACACTAGAGATTTCTTCATACTAGAAGTTATTTACCATTCTCTGGGATTTAGCCCTCTTAAAATTCTGAATAATCACTGAGTAGTATTCCATTATATAAATGTGCCACAGCTTCTTTATCCATTCTTTGGTTGAGGGACATCTGGGTTGTTTCCAGATTGTGGCTATCACAAATAAGCTGTTACAAACATAGTAGAGCAAGTGTCCTTGTTGTATGGTAGAGCATATTTTTGGTTATATACTTACAAGTGGTATAGCTGGGTCTATTCCAATTTTCTGAGAAAGCACCAGATTGACTTCCAAAATGGTTATACAAAGCTACACTCCCACCAGCAATGGAGTGGAATACTACTCAGCTATTAAAAGCAAAGAAATAATGAAATTTGCAGACAAATGGATAAAACCAGAAAAGATCATCCTGAGTGAAGTAACCCAGACCCAGAAAAACACGCGAGGTACAAAATCAATTATAAGAAGATTTTAGCCATATAGTACAGGATAACCATACTTACAAGGCATAAACCCAAAGAAGATAAATAACAAGGAGAATCAAAGTCAGGATGCATAAATCTCACTTGAAAGGGGAGATAGACTAGGAATAGCACTTCCTCAAGATCCAGCCATACCACTCCTGGGCATATATCCAAAAGAGGCTCAAGTGCTCAACCATGTTTGTAGCAGCTTTATTTGTAATAGCCAGAAGCTGGAAACAACCCAGATGCCCCTCAACTGAAGAATGGATACAGAAATTGTGGTACATCTACACAATGGAATATTACTCAGCAATGAAAAATAAGGAAATCATGAAATTCGCAGGTAAATGGTGGGATCTGGAAAGGATCATCCTGAGTGAGTTGTCCCAGAAGCAAAAAGACACACATGGTATATACTCACTCATATAGACATACAACATAGGACAAACCCACTAAAACCTGTGCATCTAAAGAAACTAAGCAAGAGAGAGGACCCTAACAAAAATGTCCAATCCCCATCCGGAAAGGCAAAGAGGATGGACATCAGAAGAAGAAGAAAACAGGAAACAACCTAGGAACCTACCACAGAGGGCCACTGAAAGCCTCTGCCCTTCAGACTATCAAAGCAGATGCTGAGCCTGATGGGCAACTGTTGGGCAGAGTGAATGGAATTTTAGGTAAGGACTATATATTATTTCAACGAGCTTTTTAATTTACTCACTTAAATTCTAGGTAACAAATATTATCATTGCTTTTTTATTTTCATCTCCTTGCTTTCTGAGCACATCTTTAGAACCCTTTTGTTCATGTAACCATGTTTACAATTTTTAAGTGTATACCTGAAATATATCGTATTTTTTAGTCTTAATACAAGATGCATGAGCCATGAAATTGCATTTATTTATTCTATAAATAGAGAAAAATACAACTATAATATAACGAGTGACAAGAGATGTTGCTTTCAAAATAGGAGATTGCTGACTGACCTTTTCCTACATTTACCATATGATTTATCATTTCAGCTGTGAGCCATCTTTATGACAAGCAAATTCCCTTAAAATGTGTATGACATTTAACTGGCCAGAGATATTTGTCATTGAATAATTTAATGTCATCTCTTATTGTTTCAATTCAAGTGGTTGAACTAATTTTTATTTGCAATGGAAATTGCAGATGACTCCCATTATATCGTTAAATGTCTAAATACTTTCAAATTTAAATGAGTTTGCTTCCAGATTGTCAACATAAGGAAGCAGGCCAGCGGGGTTGAGATTAAATAGCTGATTAAATCCTATAATAGAATACATTTACTGTATACCACATGTCAGTTCTTGCTTATTTTCAAGCTTTTGTGAATCTTATATGGTGCCCTCTTAACAGCTCTGGTTATAAATTAATTTCAAGTAATTATCAGTTAAGCTTCTTGGACTGATATGGCTATTTCTTACCTTTTTGTCCCTTAACCTTTGACCCTCTCTACTATATCTTCCTTAGCCTTCTATATACATTGCATTGATAAATGATCTTAAGGTTTATTTTTTAAAGCTACATACAGTATTTTATTTATTCACATGCCTCTGTTCTCTATGGTTTTCGTAGTTATTATGTGCTATTAAACCTAATTTGCTACTTCTATGGAAGTAGACTTCTTTAATACCACTAAGTTCTTTATATAGTGCTTTTTGGATAGTAATAGCTTTTTAAAAATTTATTTCTTGGAAATGCAAATCAAAACCACCCTGAGATTTCACTTTACACCCATCAGAATGGCCAAGATCAAATTCAAGTGACAACACATGCTGGAGAGGTTGTAGAGAAAGGGGAACACTCCTCCATTGCTGGTGAGAATGTAGACTTGTACAACCACTCTGGAAATCAATCTGGCTCTTTCCCAGACAACTAAGAATAGTACTTCCTAAAGATCCAGCTATACCACTCCTAGACATATACCCAAAAGAGGATCAAGTACACAATAAGGACATTTGCTCAACCATGTTTGTAGCAGCTTTACTTGTAATAGCCAGAAGCTGGAAACAACCCATATGCTCCTCAACTGAAGAATGGATACAGAAATTGTGGTACATCTACACAATGGAATATCACTGAGCAATGAAAAATAAGGAAATCATGAAATTTGCAGGTAAATGGTGGGATCTGGAAAGGATCATCCTGAGTGAGCTGTAGACATACGGTATATACTCACTCATATAGACATATAACATAGGATAAACCTACTAAAATCTGTACACCTAAAGAAACCAATCAAGAGGGAGGACTGGCTAAAATGCTCAATCTCCATCCAAAAAGGCAAAGAGGATAGACCTCGGAAGGAGAAAACAGAGAACAAGTTCGGAGCCTGCCACAGAGGGCCTCTGAAAGGCTCTGCCCTGCAGATTATCAAAGCAGATGCTGAGACTTAGGGCCAACTGTTGGGCAGAGTGCATGGAATCTTATGAAAGAATTGGGAAATAGTAAGATCTGGAGAGGATAGGCCCTCTACAAGGAGAGCAACAAACCAAAAAATCTGAGCACAGGAGTCTTTCCTGAGACTCATACTCCAACCAAGTACCATGCATGGAGATAACCTAGAATCCCTGCTCTGATATAGCCCATGGCAGTTCAGTGTCCAAGTGGTTTCCATAGTAATGGGAACAGGGACTTCCTGTGACATGAACTGATTGGCCTGCTCTTTGATCACCTCACCCTGATGGGGTAGTAGCTTTAACAGGCCACAGAGGAAGACAGTGCAGCCACTCCTAATGAGATCTGATAGACTATGATCAGAAGGAAGAAGAGGAAGACCTCCCCTCTCAGTGGACTTGGGGAGGGGCATGAATGGAGAAGGAGGAGAGAAATTGCCATTAGGAGGGGAGGAGGGAGAAGTTTATGGGGGGGATACAAAGTGAATAAAGTGTAATTAGTTAAAAAAAACGCAACATGAATTAAAAAAGAAATACAATAAACATAAAAGGATAGGATCCTTATAGCTTAAAAAAATTATTTCTTTCTGGTATGTTTGTTGTTACAAAAAATTGAAATTGCAGAGAAAATTGTGTGCGTGAGAGAGAGAGAGAAAAAGTAAGAAAGACAGAGAGGATGAGAGACTGACTGGTAGATAAATCTGAAACTCATTTTTGCCTTTACATGGAATGGAATGATTCTGTAAGTTATATGCTTATAAAGTGTGATGTCAAGTAATTTTATGTTTGCTCATACAAAAAATATAATCTATTTAGACATTGTGTCATTACTTCTCCCAATTTCATTGTTTATGAATGAGCCTTTCAATCTTTCTTCTGGTAAGTCTCTATGAATTACTAAGCCCACATAGCAATCCTACAGGTAAACTTAGCCCATCTTTGGTTTTCCTCAATCATCTCTTCTAGTTATCAATCTCCATCAGCATTACACCTTACACACAGGAACAATCATTTTGCTGCTTCTCCTTAGAATATCATCCTATTTTATTTCCTTCTTCTTTTGATGTTAGTAAGTGTAGGTATTAAGAAAAATAATATTATACAAGATATTATTGCCTTACACAGTGTATGAATATAAAAGGCTTTCTTTCTCCTCCTGTGTGTGCTCTCTATGTATGCTTCTGTGTGTTTCTCTGTGTGTTTTTATGTAGATATACCCAAGTGTTTCATGAATTAGAAATTATGTGTGTTACACCTATCCATTGTCCATTTGTTGATGAAAACCTAGCTCGTTCCAGTTCATTGCTATTATGAATCATGCAGCACTAAACAATAATTGATAAATTATAAGAAAAAAGTTTACAGAAATCTGAAAGAATAATGTGAAATAATGTGACCCAAACTCAGAAAGACAAGAAGCATGTTTTTCTATATGCAAATCATAGTTTACAAAGTATACATAGTTATATGTAGATGTGTATAGAGTCTTAAAAAGCAGAAAGTAGAGCAAGTAAATATGAAACGCTGTGCTAAGGAAGTAAAGAGAGGCAAAAATATTAGTAACATAAAAGAAAAAAAGGGAATGGAGGTTCACAAGCAGAGATCAGGTTGTAGAGATGTGGAAGAAATGAAGAGGTTGAAAAATCTACTAAAACACACTTTTTAAAAATACTGCTCTATCCACCCCCCAGGGGAGGAGCAGTCCTGTTAGACCACAGAGGAGGACTTTGCAGCCAGCCCTGAAGATACCTGATAAAACAGGGTCAAATGAAAGAGGAGGAGGTCCTCCCCTATCAGTGGACTTGGAAAGGGGCAGGGAGGAGACCAGGGAGGGAGTGTGGGGTTGGGGAGGGAATGAGGGAGAGGGATATAGCTGGGACACAGAGTGAACAAAATGTAACTAATAAGAAAAATAAAATTAAAAAAAAGAAAGAAAAAATACTGCTATAATAATATCTAATATTGGGCATATTAAGTTCAAATAAAATAATAAATAAATCATTAATAAATATAAGGCTAATGACAAGGTAAAATTACTGTTTTTGTAAGTGGTCATGTGGGCTCTACTCATTAGCATTTATGAAACTTTAAATATTTTGGCATAGTTTATAAGAGATATATATCAGATAATTCTGAACTACCATATAGGTGCTAGGACCACCAGAAGAACAATTGCTTAGCCATAAAAATATTCAACCAAGTGTCTGGATACAAAATTAACTCACAAAATTCAGTAGGCCTCCTATATATATGCAAATGACAAATGGCTTAAGAAAGAAATCATAGGCACCATTCACAACAGCCTATAATATTATAAAATATCTTGGGGTATTCTCTCCAAAGCAAGCAAAGGAATATATGATAAAATCTTCAGGTCATGGAAGAAAGAAATCTGAGAGGATATCAGAAAATGGAACTATCTTCCATGTTCATGAATCAGTAGAGTTAACATAATAAAAATGGCCAACCTACCGTGGTTTGAGTAAGTATGGCCCCTATAGACAGACTCATGTGTTTTATCAGAAGTGGCACTATTAGGAGGTGTCGCCCTGTCGGAGTTGGTGTGTCCTGGTTGGGGGAAGTGTGTAACTGTGGGGGTTAGCCTTGAGTCCCATATGCTCAAGCTATGCACAGTGTGGCTCATAGTCTCCTTCTACTGCCTATAGATAAAGATGTAGAACTCTCAGCTCCTTCTCGAGCGCCATGTCTGCCTGCGTGCTAACATGCTTTCTGCCATGATGATAATTGCCTAACCCTCTGAAACTGTATGTCAACCCAAATTAAATGAATTTTTATAAGATTTGCTGTGGTCATGGTGTTTCTTCACAGCAATAGAAACACTAAAACATCACCAAAAGTAATCTACAGATTCAATGCAATCCCCATCACAAATGTAACACAATTCTTCACAAACCTTAAAAGCACCATTTGCAGCTTCATGTAGAAACAGGGACACACACACACACACACACACACTCACACACAGATCATTATAAAATTCCAGAATAGTAAAATATATAATTTCTGGAGGTATCACCACCCCTAATTTCAAGTTGTATTGAAAGGAAAAAACAAACAGACAGACAAAAAACAAACATCATGGCCTTTACACACAAACCAACATGGTGATCAACTGAATCAAAAATTGAAGACCGAGACATAAGCCCACACACCTATGGCCAAATACACAGAGTAGTAGTGGCACACCTCTTTAACTCTAGCACTTGGGAGGCAGAGGCAGGAAAATCTCTGTGAATTTGAGACCAGCCTGAACTACAGTGTAAGTTCCAGAACAGCTAGGGCTACACAGAGAAACCCTGTTTCAAAAAACAAAAAGAAAACAAAGAAACAAGCATACAAAAAAGAAGCCAGATATACACATTAGAAAAAGGACAATTCAGCAAATGATGGTGCTCAAACTGATGGCTATATATAGAGGAATGCAAATAGATCTGGACCTAGCATGCTATACAAAACTCAAAAACACAGGCATCAAGAACCCAAATATAAAACCGCATACAATTAACCTGATAGACGAGAGAGTGGGGAATAACCTTGGATACATTGAAAAGGAGACAACTTTCTGAACAGAACACTGTTAGTACAGGAACTAAAAATAATAACAGTAAATAATTAACAGTAAATGAACTGTTAATTTCTTTTCTTTCTGAAATTGAGTCTCTTCTGCAGGATAAATCAATAAGAGAAAGCAGCAGCCTACAGAACGAGAAAATATTTTTATCACTACACTTCTAATAAAGGGCTAACATCTAAAATACATAAAGAACTCCAAATATCAATAAAGTGGATGATTGGAATAAATAATGGGGACAGAAATAAACATAATTCTCAATAAATATAACTCAGATGACAAACACTTAAAGACATGTTCAACATCCTTAGTCATCTTGAGAAATAGAAAAGAAAATACTTTGATATTGCATCATACACCTGTCATAATGGCTAAGAAAAATAAAAATACAAACAGAAACAAAAAACAAGTGACAGATCATGCTGGCCAGGATGTGGAGTAAGGGAAACACTCATGTACTGCTGGTTGGAGTACAAACTTGTACAAACACTACGGGCATGGGTGTTTGTATTCCTGTATCCCCATAAGGAAGATGGGAATGAATCAATTTACCTAGAGAAACAGCTATGCAACTCTTGGGTGTATATCCAAGACTATTGAGGGTGGTACCATCCCTGGACTGGTGGTCCTGGGTTCTATAGGAAAGCAGGCAGAGCAAGCTAGGTGGTGCAAGCCAAAAAGCAGTCCGGTTCCATGTTCTCTACATCAAATCCTGCTTCAAAGTTCCTGCCCTGTTTGAGTTCCTGTCCTGACTTTCTTCAACAATAAACAGCAATATGGAAGCATAAGACAGATAAACCCTTTCCTTCTCAACTTGCTTTTGGTCATGATGTTTCATCACAGCAATAGAAACCCTAACTAAGACACCAAGCAATAACTGGTCTGACTTATGGCCCACTGCATGGGCTAGAAGCCATACCAGTCACTACTTGAATGGCCAAGAACCTGAAACTAGATAGTCCAGGAAAAAATAACAATAGTCAAAAAAAAAAAAAAAAAAAAGCAACAAGCAAGCAAACAAGCAAACAGAGGGACAGATAGATGTACTGGTAAAATAACTCAACCTATAGATATTTGGCTATACTCATGTATCGGTGGCTTGTCAGCCAGCGTTAGAGAACCTTCCTTCTACAGCAGATGGGAACAAATATAGTGACCTACAGGCAGATGTTACATAAAGAATGAGAGACCTTGGAACACTCATCCTTAAATGGGATTTCTCCTTCAAAATTCCTCCATTCAGGCCTTATCCTGTAGAAGTGAAGGCAGAAAGAATATATGATCCAGAGAAGATGGAGAACACAAGAAAACAAGGCCATATAAATCAACACGAGCAATATTCACACAGGGCCTGCAGCTTTCTGCACCACATCCTTTGCATTTATATGTGACTTCATATATGATTTCCAGTTTAGTGTTTTTATGGGATTCGTGTGTGTGCAAACAAGTGGGTCTCTGGTTCTGGTGCTTTCTCTTGGGTTTCTTTCTTTTGGTTTGTCTTGCACAACTTTGATGTTACAGATTTTGTTTTATCTTATCATATTTTTATTTCAATATAGATTTAAAAATGAATAAATGGGATGAATTAATTAATTAATGAAACCTTAGCAACTACAGTAAAGATTAACAACTCACTGTCATGTAAATCTCCTGGAAGAGGGAAAAGGGTTTTCTATAATGGAATGACACTGTGTATATCCGCCACTCCAGGACAGGTCTCACGTTCAGGAGTAATTACCAACAAATAATGGACTCCAAAATTGCTTGTTTGTGTGTGTGTGTGTGTGTGTGTGTGTGTGTGCATGTTTGTAAGTGTGTATTATTTTTCTTACAATTTATTCAATTTGTATCCCATCTGTGGCCCCCTCCCTCATCTCCTCCCAATCCCATCCTCCCTCCCTCTTCTCTCCCTATGTCCCTCCCCTAGTCCACTGATAGGGGAGTACCTCCTCCCCTTCTATTTGACCCTAGTTTATCAGGTCTCACAAGACTGGTTGCATTGTCTTCCTCTGTGGCCTGGCAAGGCTGCACCCCCTACGGGGAGGTGATCAGGGAGCCTATCACTAAGGACAATTAATGGACAGGACCTGAAACCCCAGATCAGATGTAGCCTATAGAGTCAGTTTCCAAGTGTGGTCCCTAGTAAGGGGAGCAGGAGTTTTCTCTGGTATAAACTCAGTGTCTGTTTTCTTTTCTGATTTTTTTCCTTTCTTTATTATTATTACTTTTTATTTTTTTATATCAATCACAGGTTATTTTCTTTGTATCCCAACCATAGCCCCCTCCCTCATTCCCTTCCAATCCTACCCTTCCTCCCTGTACTCCTCCCTGCCCCTTTCCAAGTCCACTGATAGGGAGGTCCTCCTCCCCTTCCATCTGACCCTAGCTTATCAGGTCTCTTCAGGACTGACTGCAATGTCCTCCTCTGTGGCCTAGCAAGACTGTTCCTCCCTTGGGGTCAGGTGGGGAAAGAAGCCAGTCATTGAGTTCATGTCAGAAATAGTCCCTGTTCCCCTAACAAGGGTAACCCATTTGAGCTACCATGGGCTATATCTGAGCACGGGTTCTAGCTTAAATCTATACATGGTCCTTGGTTCAACAAACAGACTCATAGTAGGCTCCCGTGCCCTGATATATTTTGTCCTTGTGGAGCTCCTGTTCTCTCCTGGTCATATTAACTCCCCTTTTGATTGAATGATTCCCTGCACTCTGTCAAAAGTTTGGCTATGAGTCTCCAATTCTGCCCTCTGAGGTAGACTCCTGTCATGTTACTTATTTTCTCCTACTTCCCATGACCATCCCATTTGTCTTTCTAAGTGAGGATTGATCATCTTACTCCGGGTCCTCTTTCTTGTTTATCTTCTTTAGATATACATATTTAAGTATTTTTATCTTATCTTATAGATCAATATAAGTGAGTATATACCATGTCTGTCTTTCTGCTCCTGGGATACCTCTCTCATGATGATCTTTTCTAGATCCTACCATTTGCCTACAAATTTCATGATTTTCTTGTTTTTAATTGCTGAGTAGAATTCCATTGTGTAAAAGTACCACAATTTCTGTATCCATTCCTCCATTGATGGACATCTGGGTTGTTTCCAGGTTCTGACTACTATGAATAAAGCCACAACAAACATGGTTGAGCAAATGTACTTGTTGTGTACTTGAGCTTCTTTTGGAAATATGCCTATGAGTGGTATATAGCTGGATCTTGAGGAAGCACTATTCCTAATTGTCTGAGAAAGTGCTAGATTGAATTCCAAATTGGTTTACATCCCCACCAACGATGGAGGAGGGTTCCCCTTTCTCCACAACCTCTCCAGCATGTGTTGTCACTTGAGTTTTTAACCTTTACCATTCTGATAGGTATAAGGTGAAATCTCAGGGTCCTTTTCTATAATGGAATGACACTGTGTATATCTGCCACTCCAGGACAGTGTGTGCATCTCTCTGATGGCTAAGGATGTTGAGCATCTCTTTAGGTGCTTCTCTGCCATTCTACGTTCCTCTACAGAGAATTCTCTGTTTAGCTCTGTTCCCCATTTTTTAATTGGATTGCTTGATTAATTGCTTTTTAATTTCTTTAGTTCTTTATATATTATGGATATCAGCCCTCTGTCAGATATAGGGTTGGTGAAGATCCTTTCCCAGTCTGTAGGCTGTCATCTTGTTCTGATGACAGTGTCTTTTGCCTTACAGAAGCTTTTCAGTTTCATGAGGTCCCATTTATCGATTGTTGCTCTTAGAACCTGTGCTGTTAGTGTTCTATTCAGGAAGTTGTCTCCTGTGCCTATGAGTTCTAGGCTCTTCCCCACTTTCTCTTCTTACAGATTTAGGGGATCTGGTTTTATGTTGAGGTCTACCAATCTTTTCTGGATTTATTTGGTTACAGTGTAATGCTTGATTTTTTTTTTTTTTTTTTTTTGCTGTTGTTGTTCATTTCTATTTGTGTGTAGCATTTTGTTGTTCAGATTATGGGAGTTTTGTTGTTCTAAGATTTGTTTTGTTTTGTTTTGTTTTTTGTTTTTTTTGAGAAAGAACTTAAAGTTGGGTGGGTAGGGAGGAGGAAATGATCAGGACAAACTTGAGAGAGGGAAAAATTGATAAAAATTTATTTAAATTTAAAATTGTTTTAAAATAATAGAAATAATGAATAAGTAAAAAAAAAGACACAATGAAAACAGGAGAGATGAAATATCTGACTTCAACCAAGACATGTACTGAATTTTCACATCATTGTAATACTTATGTTAAATCTGGTCATTATGTTCAACAGGCTGACCATTCACTTAATTATTCCATTATGTATTTAAAAAGTAAAAGAAGCACATAATAATTAAGTACTGAACATAAAAAAACAAAAATACATGGAGGTGATTAATTGGATAAAAGGAGGATAAATGACATATTTGTTTCTGAGTTATCTAAAAGCCGATATGAAGTGAGTGCTACTAGTTCATTTGCCAATAGCATTTTTACTGAAGGGCACAGACCTCAGAGTCAGTGAATATTGCTAATGATTCCATACTTAATAAGGTGATAGCCTGGGAAACTTTGTAGTGTCCTGAGATGCTTCCGGTGATTTAGAATAACAATGAATAACTAAAAAAAAACTCATGAAAATTAAATGTCTACCCGTTTATTCACTGTTTCTTCACAGTTAAAATGGAACCTATATAAGAGCTCTGTATATTGCTCTGTTATTTTAGAAATCTAAATTCTAGTTCTGCAGAGAAGAAAACAAATCTTTTCTTAGACATTGAATTATGCAATAGATAGTCCATGTCTTTGCTATTAAAAATGAAATATTTTCTTGTAAGTGGAAAATTCAACCTTAAATTTACATTTATCTTAGAAGACTTACAGTAAGGAAAGGGAAGGGAAAAAAGTGTTATCATTCTCATTTCTAAAAGAAAACATGCTCTTCTCACTGAATATTTAAAGCAATTGAAATTGGACACGTCCATTCATCCATCAAAGGTAAGCTCTTGCTAATCTTAAGAGTTAGACAATGGATCATTTCACCCTTTTAACTAAGATCATTGAACCTAGAAAAATTCTATCTTAGCTTTTACATTCAGTCCTGCTTTAAGCAGTGCTAGATATCCAATCCACGCACAGTCATTCTGTGGCTGTCAAGAAGAATATGGCCTATTCTGATACATGCCGGAAGAGATGGAGATGAGCAAGTCAGATAGCAGCCCTGGTGAGCATGACACACTTACTTATCAGCTGCAATAGTAAAGTAAGTTTTCAGTCACACTTTGGAGTGTAGTCAGGGTACTTGAGAATGGGTAGCTGTCAAAAAGTTACATTTCAGCTACCCTCATGATTAGGCAAGTTTTGTGAAAAATAAATATACCGGTGATAATTATTCACACTTTCTTTAGATCAGAGTGGGAGGGTGGGGCAATTGTTTGCCACCTGTTTTTGTAGCATTTGAACTGTAATTTCATAACTATCAAATATTGACAAAATGAGCAAACTTCATTCCTTATTCTATATATAGTATAGTATATATTGATATGAATTAAATTAATCACTATTTGGGTTTCATTTTAACTAGAAAACAAAACAAACAAACAAACAAAAAAGAGAATGTCAATTTCTCTTGGTTGTAGTAAAGGTTACTGTATTATTAGTTCAGAGCTTGGAATGATTGCCACTTGATGATTGCTTGCTTATATACCTTTCTAGTGGATTAATTAGATGGATACAATGAAATGGTTCATGTAAAAAGCATCCTCCCTCATTGCAAATTCAACAATATTAATCTTTATCTTTATGTGCTTTTCCTGTAAGAATTGACTTGAAAGGAGGATTCCAATAATTCAGATTGAGAGAAAGAATGTTTCATACACATTTTGCAAATAAATAAATAAATAAATAAATAAAAAGATATACATCTATAATAGTTGTCTGAGTAATATATTTTTCTTTGCCTGCCTGTCAGTTAATTGGTTGATTTTGTCTTTTCTTTTTTCAGCCCTTTTGTCTTTGTATACAGGACCCCAGCTAAGATGTGCCTTACCTTGTAAGGGGAGCAGGGGCTATCTATGATATGGGTTCAGTGGGCGGCTCTTAGACCTCCTCCTGGGAGGGTGGGGAGCAGCCTTACCAGGCTACAGAAGAAAACAATGCAGCCAGTTCTGATGAAGCTAGTCAGATAATAGAGCAGCAGGACCTCCCCTATCAGTGGACTAGGGAAGGGGTATAGATGAAGAAGAGGGACTGAGGGCGGGAATGGCAAGAGATGAGGGAGGCAGATACAGCCAGGACACAAAGTGAATAAATTGTAATAAATAATAAAAATTTTAAAAGTAAATAAACATAAAAGAACCCATGTGGTGATAGTTATGTAACAATAATATGATACTCTCATAGAAATATGCACATAGAGAAATATGCACTGGAGTATGAATTTATCCTTTGATGTGAAGGTAACCCAACCTATTGGGAAGAAATTTACACAAACTGCAAATGACCTTGGGAGAGGAATGGGACTTGGCAGTGAGCAGACACTGCAGGCCATGGACAGAGCATGAGATTAACAATAGCACTTGCCTAGAAATAGCATGGTCACATGAATCTATTACAGCGGTAACTGAATATCATTACTCAGGAGGAAAACAGTGTACTTTATCTGACTTTTGAAATGGGAATTTAGAAAATCATGTTATAAGAGGCCTTGCAGGATACCCAACTTTCCCGTATACCCAAGTTAGAGAAATCGTCAAAAGTTTGAGCTTTTGACTTAGCTATTCAGACATGTTCCATATATTCAAGCTAGCAACAATTAACTTCCCAAATAACCACATAAGACACTAGTTTTCAGCTTGATATGTATTGATTTATTCATCTTGTTTGGTTTGTATGAGTGTGTGTATCTGTGTGTGTATGCACTTCCATGCGTTTGCCGGTGCACATGTGTGGGCACAGGTGGATGGAGGTGAGAGGGTAAGGACCTGCACTTCATTTCCCAGGAGCCTTTCTGTGAAGGAGGATCTCTAGTGACCTGGAACTTGCTGGCATTCTGGGCTCCCTGGCCCAGGAGCATGAGAGATGCTCCTGTCTCTGACTCTTCAGAAGTGGGATTGGAAGCATATGTGATTATGTGTGGTTGCCCCTACTACTATTATTATTATTATTATTTTCAATGCAGTTTATTCAGGAACCTTGAACAATTATCTGACCCTGGGGAAAGCCAGCGCACAGCTTAAATAGCCTCTGGGTAGCCAACCCAGGCGTGCCACGTGGGCAATGCAGATAGGTCCACATACATGGAAGCAAGCCAGATCCTCAGCCTTAGCCAAATGTGGAATTGTTCCTGACAGAGAGCACTCACCATCGGGAAGGTGGAAGGTGGAAACCAGCTCCGTCTTTAAGGCACAGCATTCCGCAGCTCTCTACAGTTCCCCCTTTTTGTTTTAGACGCATCAGGCAAGAGTAGAGGTCTGATCTCTGATATTAGAAATAAATTGGGACTTTGTACCGATGTTCATTTAGGTGTCATCCACCCAAAGAGCATCAGACCCGTCCGATACCTTTTTCTCAGAGGCGGGACCTGGGGCATCAACCCGCATGCAATCAGACATGCTCTTCTCTGGGTCCAAAGCGGCTGACCCTGAGTGCAGTGCTTAGCCTCGCATCCTGAGCGTAACATTTTAGCTTTTTATGGTAGCCAACCATGCTTGGGGCGAATGTCCTGCTTCAATGGCTGTAAAGGCCTGAATGATCATGGCTGCATCACACTGTTGTGAGACTCTAATCTTGCATATATACCACAGGCAAACCAAGAAGACCAACACAAGAAGGCCTGCTAACGCTCCCATGCCCGCCCATTCCTTCAGATGATTCATGGCTGCAGCAATCCATGATGATAATCCTGTGGCTAGTCCTGCGTCCATTTTGGTAGAATTTACTGTGACAATGGCCACTCTCAGCTGCTCCATCGTAGTATCGAATTCTCCAGTCCAATTACCTAAAATATAGCTCGACAATTGTTTAGACAGATTTGCAGCACAGGAAAAATTCTCATGTTATATGCTAGTGACTCAAAGTCTAGCATATTTTCATTGACAGCCAAGTTGAGCGATTTGCCATAGGGTATCAATTTGCTCCTGCACGAGGTCAATCCTCTGATTGAACACCATCAAGCTTCCTTTTAGTTGAGCATTAATTCCTTTATGTACAACTAAGACCTGTTTGTCTATATCCCCCATTTTTATTCATTATTAGCCAGATAGAGCCAAGTAATTGTGGTAATGATACTTGCTTTTTTGCCCAATGCTGGAATGCTAGTAAATTTAGGTATGCCCTGGTTACTCGCATGCCTCACTGGGTGCCTGTGCCTGTTGATGCCCCTCACTCTATGACTCTCTTCAGACAGAAAAGGGATCTTGGAACTACAGCCACCATTGTTACTACCATCTCATTGGCGGCTGTTGGAACTACCACCGGGGCATTAGCCATGACTGCTCAGACCCTGAATAATCATATTATTATTTTTTTTATCCACTAGTTTTTAAGTTGGCAAGCATAATAATGGGGTGAGCTAGGGTGTTTCCTTAAATACTTTGTATTTTTGCTCAGTCTTTCCCATTGCTCCTCCTGGCCACCTTCCCACATCCTGCTGATAGGCTTTCAGTCCCCTGCATTCCACTCTTGCATCAGAAATTTTCCACTACTCTCTTTTACACTTCAAATCCTCGTTAGGATTCCAGCATGGATAAGCAACAGACACCTGAGTTTCTACCACTAGCTAAGGAGCTAACAGCAGTTGATGCTTGCCAGGGCATGGAGAATCACTTTTCTTTGAGTATATGGCCACTGGCAGCTTGCCCATGGCCGCATGCATATAGGAAGCACTGACTGACCTGAGTGAGCTACAGCTTTTTAAAGAAGAAAAAAGCAAGGAAGAAAGAAAGGAAAAAGAAAGAGAGAGAGGAAGAAGGAACAAAGGAAAGCAAAAAGAAAGAAAGGAAGAAAGAAAGACAAAGGAAGGAACAAAGAAAGAAAGGAAGGAAGGAACAAAGGAAGAAAGGAAGGAAGGAAGGAAAGAAGGAAGGAAGAAAGGAAGAAAGAAGGAAGAAAGGAAGAGGAAGGTAAAGCTATGTTAGGCATTAAGGAGATTTGGAAATATAGGGTACCATTATGATCAAGGTATGTTGTATTTGTGTATTAAATTTGAAAAAAATAAATTAAAAGGTATTGGAACAGTTTTACTATAAGTAACAGGCTGGCCTTGAAGTCAGAGATCCAGCTGCCTCTTCCTCCTGAGGTTTTGTTGCTGTTTTGTTTGTTTTATTTTTGTTTTTTGTTTTTCCTCCTGAATGCTGGAACTGAAGATGTGAAAATTAACTGAAAACTGAAAATGTATTTTTAGAAGTTCTTTTGTTTCCTTTCATGTTCTCCTTCCTAATATTATGACAAACCCTTGTATATATAATTAAAATTTTAAGCACTACATATGAGAGAAAATTATTTGTTTGTCTGTTATTTATTTATTTATTTTGAGTCTGGTTACACATTACATATATTTTACTGCAGTTGTCCTCATTTCAGTCCTTGACTAAAAATAAGTTTCATTATGCATGTAAAAAATATTTCCCTCACCAATTCATGTGTTGCATGTCCTCTAGGCTTGTTCAGTTGCTTAACCATTGTGGACAGGATAACAATAAAATCTGATGGACAAATATCTCTATGAAGTTCAGTAATATTATCTTTCTGAGTAAGATACACTTGGCTCTATTGTTTCAAGGCCATGGAATTTCATTCCTCAGTGGGTGGGCTTATTTCTTATGCTATTAGAATATTTTTTCAGAAAGTGCTTAATTATGCCTACAAGTTAAAGTGTTTCCAAGTTGCAAGTCTTTTGTTAAAGACTCAAATACATTTTTACATTGTGAGCTACAATGATCGAATTTCACCCTTCTGCTTGAAGTATCCAGTTTTCCAAGCACCATGCTTAGAAAAACATTTTCTATGTAGACATCTTTGTGGTAGTAGTTATATAGATTTTTTTTCTGGGCTCTTTATCCTGTTCCATTGCTCTACATGGCTGATTTACCTCTGGTATCACAATGTCATTGCTGTCATTGTCACTATGGCTCTGTAGTATAATTTGGATTAGTTTTTATATTTTCAGGATCGTTTTTACTGTTTAGAACTGCTTTTTTTTTCAGATCTTTTGTGTAACAATTTAGGAGTGCTTTTTATGGCTCTGTGAGGAATGTCTTTAGAGTTTTGATGGTGATTATGTTGAATTTGAAGAACACTTTTAGTAAGTCATTTTTCACAATATTGATTCTGTCTGTCATGATCACTGAAGGCCCCACTATTATCTAGTGCCTTTTTCTTAATGTTTTTATTATAGACTAAGTTTCACCTCCTTGATCAGATGTGTTTCTAGGCATTTTGTTATCTGAATGGGATATATTCTACTTCCTCACCTAGTTTGTTATTGATATAGGAAAGACCTACCATGTTTGCTTGATGATTTTACATTTTTTTTTACTTTATACTTCAATGTATTTTTTATCATTTAATATAAGAGTTCTCTTGTGGAATTCTAACAATCATTTAAATATACTTTGTTTTCTACAAATAGAAATAATATTTGTCTTTGTTTCCACTTTCCCCTGTCTTGTTTTTCAGACTAAGACTTCAGTTTCTAAATTCGTTATAAATGACACGAGTAATTTACTTTCCTTATTCCAGATTTTAATTAAATAAGCTGAATTTTTCTTTATTTAGTATGATGTGCATGGGTTTGTCATATATAATCTTTATCAGACTGAGATGCATTTTCCTACTCAAATTCATGACAGTCTGTCTGTATCAGCCTGCCTGGTGCTAGGATGATGTTCATGAGCCACAATACACTGCTCTGTTTTTAAATTTAAACAAATTATCTTTATGATGATTCTCTTAGATCCTTTCATCTAAAACCTATATAAAATAAGAGCTGTGTTATTCGATTTCAACAAATAATAATTACAGTCTATGCAAAATATCTCAGAATGAATTATTTTCATCAATAGGAAGCATCTTGTATGCTGGTACTGATGAAAACAGGAGGGCAAAACTATGAGTTATCTCAAAGAATCATTTGCAGAAACAGCAAATTATAAGGAAACAAAACATGCTTTGATGAGAGAAATGCTTCTGTTATACTCTACATCACAATACTTATTTACTTTGGGGATATTGCTTTCTTTTACATTCAGTGTTCTGCATTTGTACAGTACAAAATTATAATAACCAATTCTATGGGTCTTTGTAATATTCAAATGGATATTGGGTCACTGGTCTATAATATAAATGAATGCTATTTTGTTATTGTTTAATACTTCACTATCATTTTGCTATAAAACTTTATGGTCTTCCATCTCATTATTTTTCATACATATGTTTGTATATATGTATATGTTCTGTATTTGTTGCTTGATCTTGTTATGATTTAAATATTCATATCAAATTTTGGCTTCTGATTCTGGGTCACTGCAACCAATAGTTTCATTTTTGAGATAACAATGCCTTCAGACATCAGGAGTAGCATACATATCATGAAACCATATGTCACTTCTCCGTTGGTTATATGCTCTAAGACAAGTGTAAGGGGATTTTGTGGTGTGAGCCTTAAAGAATGTGCTCACATTTACTGACATAAGGCTGGTAAGTCTCGCTGGATTGCATCAAGACACATGACAAGCACACAAGTTATGCGATGCTTCTGGCAACACAGCATGACACACTGTTTTACAGGAAGCTTTTTGTAGGCAGGAGTGCCCTCTAAAATAAAAATGAAACTAGAAAAATATAAACCATACATAAGATGGCAGAGACGTAATATAGAAAACATTGCAAATATTTTAGAGTATATGATAACAGGTGATTATGTACATAAAAGTCTGCTAAATATATAAGCAAATATGATACTTATTTAGTTGTCATGATCCACTGTTTTCTACTATCAAAACTGTAAACTTCCCGAGGGATCTGTACACAATGGCCTTGTGTGCTTTCATTAGAAAAGTGGCACAGCCAGTGTTTTACTCGAGAACTACCAAAATCACACAACGGATGCATGGTGACGTGACCTTCTGACAGCTATGATGTCACTGAGCCATAGCAATTTCTCAGTCACTCAAGATCGATTACCTGTCACTGATGAACATGACGTAATGAGCTGAATGACTAGGCTAGCCTCTTTATGGAGTAGCTTAATTCGGATTTTCCTGTCCAGTATGTGCCTTTCCTTTTTGGTGACCACACTAACATATTCATGTTCTTATTGTCTGTGGATCTCAAGACCATTGATGCTCTCTCCATGGAGAGAGCAGAAAGAGACATTATGGGATCTACTCACCAGTTCCATTGATGATGGAACCAGGAAGTGGTGTGAATGATTTCTGTGTATACTTATCATGGCTGCAAAGAGTGACAGGGAATAGAGAAAACTCTGGCAAGGAATCCACTAGTCATCAGAAGCGGCACTCTGAGTGGTAAAAGAAAATGCTCAAATGCTAGCTGTTTCAGACCTAGCAGCCCAGTATTCTTCTTTTATAAATGGAGATGCTTTAGACCTAGAAGTCATCAGTTCAACAGACATATTTATTGTTTCCCATTGTTATTTTAATTTAATGTTGTTTTGCAACACAATGGGTAGAATTGGAATTAAATTGTGAAGAGTGTGAAAGGAAAACATGTTAGATTGTTGTAGCAGCCAAATAATACTGTTGCCAATATATTTACACTTAATTATAAGACAGTTTTATTTTCCTCCTTCAAATAATTATTAAAGGAATATCATAAAATGTCGCATTAATAAGAAGATCTATGGTTTCGGTCTTGAGTCTTCATTTAGAAATTTAGCCTTCCAGCAGCATAGATCATGATAATGAAAAAGCATTATTTTGCTTTATGCTTCTTGCTTAATAAGCACTGGAAAATGAGAACTGTGTGTACTGCAAGAACCACAGGGTGTCTATGCAGGATGCTACCCAAATAAAGGCTGCCAAATTTTTCAAAGTTGCATTTTTAAGATATGTTACAAAACTGCATTAATCATCACAAATACCTGTCTAGGTATGTGTTCCCAGCCCTTTCTCTCTGTATTCCATCATTGGGGCGGTTGCAGAGTTACACTAAGTAGCAAATAATACTCTTCAACTTTTCAAAGCGAGAATAGAAAAATATTTAAGGGCTATAGACACTAACATAACAACATGCTTAAGTGGAAGTTTCTCTCATTGCCATTTCATTACTCCTTTAGGTTCTTAAGTAGTTTTTAATTCTTGATTAAGCCAATGAGGAAGGGCTGATGCACTGTAAAAACAGACCTGTGTTTATTCCATCAGCACGTTAACATTGGAGGAACATACCAGAGGTCTTCATTTGCTCACATTACAAATCTGGAAGTCTTGACTAAGAATCAAAGCAAGAACCCCAAACACACTAGATAAACATTTTCCTGTGAAGAAAAGTTTTGCATAGATTTCCTGAAATCTTTGAATTTCAGAACTTTGACAAAATGTGGGGTAAAAACCCAGGCTGAGGAGATTAATTTTGTGAGCATCCACAGGCCTACCACAGAGGGCCTCTGAAAGATTCTACCCAGGACGGTATCGAAGCAGATACTGAGACTCATAGCCAAACTTTGGGCAGAGTACAGGGAATCTTATGAGAGACAGAGAAAATAGAAAGAACTGGAGAGGACAGGAGCTCCACAAGAAGAGTAACAGAACCAAAAAATCTGGGCTCACGGGTCTTTTCTGAGACTGATTCTCCAACCAAGGACCATGCATAGAGATAAGCTAGAATCCCTGTTCAGATGTAGTCCTTGGCAGCTCAATGTCCAAGTGTGTTCCCTAGTAAAAGGAACAGGGGCTGCCTCTGACATGAAATCAGCAGCTGGCTTTTTGATCACCTCCCTCTGAAGGGGGAGCAACCATACCAGGCCACAGAGGAAGACAATGCAGTTGGGCCTGATGAGACCTGGTAGGGAGGATCAGATGGAAGGGAGGAGGATCTCCAGCATCAGTGGACTTGGGGAGGGGCAAAGGAAGAGAAGAGGGAGGGAGGATGGAATTGGAAGGGGACCAGGGAGGAGGCTATAGAAGGGGTAAATTTGAATAAATTGTGAAAAAAAAAGAGCATCCAGGCCTGTCAATAGTGACAACGGCCAGAAGAGGGAGATGAAGCAGGCCTGAAAGTCAGGCTCCCCTTGAAAAGACTGTATCTATCCTGTGTTTTCTTGGGTGTAGTTGATCTCTTTGGTTTGGAGTTTTCCTTCTAGTATCTTCTGTAAGGCTGGTTTGCTGTGCATATATTATTTAAATGTAGTATATTCTGGAATATTTTGTTTTCTCCATCTATGTTGGTTAAACATTTTGCTGGGTATAGTAGACTGGGTTGTCATCTGTGGTCTCTTAGTGTCTGCATGATATTTGTCCAGGTCCTTTTGGATTTCACAGTCTCTGTTGAGAAGCTGGTGAGTATTGGCCATTGAGAAATACTAATTGTGGGTTTTCCCAAAACGGCACAGCTATGTAAGCCTTGGGGCTGTGGGAACCAAAAAAGAAACCCGTTATTTATTTATTTATTTGTTTGTTTGTTTGTTTATATCTAGTGGGTGGAATGTTTAGAAGTAAATAGATCTTCTTTTTCTGCTCCCACCCCCAAATCTAAGATTTATGTTTATATCCATATAAAACAGTGTTTCAATGCAGCACTGCAAGTATTTGGAATTCAAAATCATTAGACAATTGTGAAATGAGTTGTTCCTTAGGAAAAACAATTTGGATGGGAGTTACTTTTTAAAGTTAGTAAGATGGAAAATTCAACACGCATTTGAGTTTGAAGACTATCTGGGCCCAGGACTAATAGAGGCCAGATGTAAATCTCAAGCACTATTCCAAAGATGTGATCCACGTTGTTTATTTTTAAATTATTTATCTTATTTTTAAAATTAATAATTAACATTACTTCCACCTTACCTTTCTTACCTCTGAACCATGCCATATAACCCTCTTTGCTCTTTTTAAATTTCATGTCCTCTTTTTACATTATTTGTTGTTACACACTCACACACACATGCAAGTCTGTATATGAATGGTTATGTTGCTTAAATGAAATTTTCTTCTCATAGCTCACAATGCTCCCTCCAAGAGCCAAAGACCATCTAACAAAAACTCTAGGCATGAGGAGCCCTTTTTTGGTCAAGATTGTCTAAGAGACTCCACAAATAATGTAAACAGTTACTATTGCCCTTGGCTATCTTTTAGAGATGGAAGGTACATTTCTACTGCTAAAAACAACGTGTATGTCAGATGCCCAGAGTTCCCTGAGCTGGAAAAGACTTGAATGCCTCATCCCTGAGGACTGGCTCTCAGTTTTCCAGAAAGTGCTATGCAGCTTCCAAAGGAGACAAAAACAAACAAACAAACAAACACCCCACAACATCTAGATGTCTTATCTAGCAATAAGCCAATAAGGCGTCTTACTTTTGAAAAGCTGTCTTTCTCTTTCCCAGGGCCTTGTAGACATAGCTAGGTTGGCTGTCTAGTGAACCCCAGGGCCAGCCTGTCTCTTCTTCTCCAGTGATAGCTTTCTGAACACACACCACAAGAGCTGCCATTTATAGGTGGCTCTAGAAGTTAGACTCATGGCTTCACACTTGCAAGGAAATACTTTACTGACCAGCCATATACTCAGCCCCTAAATTACCATTTCGATATCCTACATTAACATCATTATTTTTCATACCTTGAAAATATCACCAATTAAAAATATTGAATTGCAATGGTAAGATTAATATTTGAGACAATTTAGTTGGTGGTTTGTTCCTTTTCTATTTTCAAGTGTCCCACACATTAATAGTACCAGCATGCCCTGCATAATGAAACTACAACCCAAATTTTCGAAGGTCCCCAGGTGACTGGGCAGCAATGAAACTGGAGAGGCCACTTTTATTCTGTGGGATGACTTTCTTCCCACTCATTTGCTAACAAAATCCACATTCTGTTCACATTTTGGGTGGCCATGTTAATTATGATCCTTTTCAAGCCCCTGGGGACAAAGGTTGATTACACTAAGCCAAGCATGATAATTTAATTTCCCTCGCCTCCATCTATTTAAACACAAGCTTGTGAGTCAGCCCCATGCAAGCCCTAGCAACCATTTTAAGGGATTATGGGAAAATGTTGGAAATGTACAAAGAAGAATCGGTTAGCTCTTTGTTTGCTGTGGTATTTTCTACATGTGGGCAGTATCTGAGACGCCAGCATGCCTCCTGGTACAAGAAGGAAAAGGCTAAGGAATAGCACAGGAGCTGCAGTGCAGTCTGTGGAGGTAAAGCTCTTTCCTCTGGCCCAGGACCAGTTGAAGCCAGCATTCTCAGCAATAAGGCAATGGACTTTCTTGTTAATTCTTTGTTTTCAGTCAGCAACTCTGTTAATTATTCTAACAGATGCACCGACTTACAGTTCACAGCAATCGTAACATGAGCCACATTAGATGACTTTACACCACCATCTTTTCAATCTACAGAAACTGTAATGGCTTGAATTTGTTAGCAAATTAGAGATAGATGATGAGAAGTTTCCCTAAGGCAAGACATCTTCTTCACAGATATTCTTGCTGAATTAGGATTGAGGTAAAAGAAAGATTTCATATACATGTTATATGTACATATATTATTATGTATGTACATACACACGCATATAAAACAGAGAGACAGTCTGATTTCAAGAGGATGTAAGGCGAGTACATGGGAGGGATACAAGGAAGAAAAGGGAAGAAGTGAAATGACATGATCTTATATTTTTATATTTTGAATTTTTAAAAAATGTTTAACTGAAAAGTCTTTAAGATGTGAATTGAAACTGTCTCTCTTAAAATTATAGTACAAAATAAAACTAAATGATATGTGTTTAGCATACCATTTGAGAAAATTTAGTGTAACAAAAAGTGTGCTTTCAGAGCTGGGAAGGTAGGTCAGGGCCTATGTTTGGCTCCCCAGCACACACATGTAAGAGTGCATATCATTGTGGTGCCTACACTAAACAGGAGTAGAGAGGTGGATTTGGGATGCTTGGTGGCCAGTGGGCCTACCTATAATGCAAACACCAGCTGTGAGAAGAGACTGTCTCAAGAAATGAGGTAGAGAGAGATATACGAAAGAACCTGCTGATACGTGTGCAGAAGCAAATATACATACATACATATTTCTGTGCACCCCACAAATAATGTTTGCCTACAGTATTTGAATTTTTGTGTGTGTGAACATTATTTAATACTTTCATCTTACCACATGAAAAATAAATATTGTGTAATGACTAAACATTACAATAGTACAAATGTACTACAATTAGATCAAACTTAAAAGTGGATCCTTCATTTATTCTGGACAAACTGGAGATCTCAGTAGGTAAAGATACATAGGTCACCTTTAGAGGAGATAAAGTAGAATATTTTCGTAAAAAGTTTACTGGACAGAATTGATTTGAAATATTGTAAAGCTCTTTAGGGCCTTTTTTTTTGGATTTGGGAAATCCTCATACATTTTAGCACACTAAGTTTTCCTTTGCAGCATATATGTTCATCTTACTTATTTGCCTGTAATAATTACTGTTTATGGAAGTGTGTCTATGACTCATTTCAATACTTCCTGCAGAGTTAGCTTTGTTATTTCAGAACCTTGACATTTCCCTTTAAAATTCTCAGTGTAGGCCTGGGTACAGTTATGAGACCTATTAAGGAGAGAAGCAACTCTCACAAATTGTTCTTTGACCTCCAGATGTCCAGCATGGCATGCATGCTCATACCCTTACTCTCTCTACAATAAGTAAATAAATGTCATTTTAAGCTCTTTTTGTAAAAAGCGTAGTCTCTTTCCTTTTCTCTTGAACTGTGTGCTTATGACAACTTCCATCAATAGAGTGTAAAATAAATATGACATGTGAGTCTAGATGATTCGAAGGTCAGGTTCCTGTCAAATGTTACTGTTTTCTTAGTATACTTTCACTAGAGAGCAACCACTTAATGCAAAGATGGCCAGGGTCCGTAAAGAAGCTCGTATCTCTTAGCCAACAGCCAGCATCAACCATGACACAAATGAGAGATGTCTGGGAACTCAGGAACTCAGCTTCCATATTCTCCAGCATAAAACCTATACTGTTCAGTGATCTGTACCCTAGGAATGTTCACTAAGTGAATTCTTATCTCATGATTCTATGACCATAACAAATGGATAATTTATGCCAATAAGTTTTGCTATGTTACAAATGAATTAAATGTACTGTCATAAGTCTTAAAAAAAACTTATTCAGCAGATCTAAGACTAGATGGCTTGTTAACTGATCTATGAAAGAAAAATGTTCCCTATGTCACATAAAATAAACTTGTGTTCTGATTCTCTCATTCTTTGTCAGATTCTGTCACCCCTCTGGTACAGTTATCCTACTTTCATAAATAGAGATAAATATTCCTATTTCAAAGTCGATCAGATAATGTGTAAATACTAAAAAATCCAACCTAATGTTGAGCACATAGTAGATGAGAAGCAGATGGTGACGAATTGCAGCAGCACTTTGGATAACCAGTAACTTTTCGTAAGAATAATAGTGTTTACTAGTGTGCACTCAAGTGCTTACTGTGATGAAGAGTTGGGGTTTTATGTGAGCATGCTCAATTGAGCATGCCTTTTCATGGATGCTTGGGATTTGAACTCATGTCCATGTACTTGCGTAGCAAGGACACTGCTCACTGAGTATTCTCCTTAATCCAAACTCCTTTGCTAACAAGTAATGATATACATTTTAGTCCATTTCTCTCCAAACAGGCACTCATATTGTCATACACTATTTTTTGTTTGTTTGTTTGTTTTTGTTTTTTTTTTGTGAGTAGAAAAGACTTATCAAGGACTAGAAACTCTTTCAGATTTTGATTTCAGGTCTTCTGTTGATATGCCAGGAAGTGTACAAAATTTCTATTTTAAATTTGTTGAGAAGCTTCTTATTAATGTTGCCTAGTATAGCTGTAGCATTTAATATATTTCACCTACAATGTACAATATTTCATATTTCTCCAGTTTTACTAACATATTTTATCTTTCATTGTTCTGTTCCCCTTAGCTTTTTACTAGCAATACAGACATGTGTAAGGTGACAGTAACAAGTGGATTTTATATATTTTTTCCTTATTAATGTTGCTAATCAACTTTACTTTTCATTTACATGTCTTCTTGGAAATATCTTTGTAATTTTCAATCAAGTTACTGGTTTTTGCTATTAAGTTGTACTTCATATCTTTTAGAGATCAAACTCACAGATGTTTTTTGTTTCTTTGTTTTGTTTTGTTTTCTACTGCAATGATTTCTTTTTCATGATACTGGTTCCTTGTCAGTACTGAGACTGTGTTTTAATGTCATTACCGCTGCCTGTTTATTGACTGGATTGTGGGTGTGATGTCTAAAAATACATTATCCAAATCAATGTGGAGAAACGTTCCCTGTTTTTCTCAGGACTTTCACAGTTCCAGGTCTTCTGTTTCAGTGTTTACCTCATGTTGACTGGTTATATCTCTGATGTAATATATGGGTCATGCCACTCTTTTTAAAGTAGGCATCCAGTTTTAACAACATCATTTGTAGTAGAGACTATTCTTGTCTTACTGTATATTCATAAAATCTTCATCAGAATTTCACTGAGTGTATATCCACTGCTTAATTTTTGAGCTTCCTATTTTGTTTCTTTGGTCTGTTTGTAACTTTTTCCAGTCGCCAAACATTACAGTTTCTGTTGTATTTGGTTATTAATATTTACTCTTAATTATCTTTTAGTAAAACTGCGGTTAATCCTAAACAGCTGTATAACCAAATCACCACACAGAGACTAGCATTTATTCAGTTAACCTAGAACACAATGCTGGGCAATAGTTACTCCATCCTAAACCTCCAAGCCTGCAGAGTCCCTACCATTCAGATTCAGCCATTATACTTGCTTTTAGTGATATCTTAGGTCCGGTTCATTTCTCCACTTTGTTCCAAGACCTCTGTCCAGCTTCTCCTCTTCCAGCCTCTTCTCTCCTCCTCCTCTCCTCCCACTTTGAACAAGGATGCCCCACCCTATCCTCTCCATTGCTCAACATTGTGGCTGGTTGTTTTAATTGACAAACTGGAGAACAAATGGTGGCATGTTTACACAAACTTGAGACAGGTGATGCTTAGAGTAAGTATCACAATGCAATGTCCCGATTGAAACCAGATAGTTGGGGAGAGAGATCAGCATTTGAATGAACAAGGGTAAGGTATATACATTCCAAAAGAATATTATACCAACAAGTTTCATAGCTTTGTAACATATTTTAAGATCAGAAAATTAGAGATTTCTAGCTTTGTTCTTTTTCAATATTTCTTTTACTACATGGGATAACTGTATGTTACATATGAAATTAGATCTTTTCCTTATGTAGATTAAATATTACTGGCATTTTGATGAAGAATATGCAGAGTTATTCATACTGGGAACACTTTGGAATATTTTTCTCCTAATCCAGGCAAACAAGGTATCTTTCCGATGTTTTTCTATTCCTTAATATATATCATTAATATTTTGTAGCTTTTACTATATAAGGATGTATAATTAAATGGTTCAATAGGTAAGGATGGCTTTGATGAAAATTCCTTGTAAATTGTGCTTACTAAAAATTCTTAGGGCACAGTATGTCTTCAAATATTTCAGAAATGATCAAAATGTGATAATATTCATTATTAAATTGCTATATATTTTCCACAGTCAAGATGTTCAAAGTTAAGGATCAATTCAAGTTACAGTAACAATGACAGTTAGCAACTACTAAATGATGTAATTATATAAATTCAATGTGATACAACCTTTGTTAATTTATTACATATAATATAGCATATAATATACATGTTTAACAATAAGAAAGAAACACCACCTAGCCAATCACATGTTTGCTGCTGAAGTATAAGGAGTTGAGTTCAACCTTCAACACCTAAATAAAATAAAAGTCAGACATGGTAATAAACACCTGTAATTCCATAGTTAGGTAAGCAGAGGCAGGCACATTCTTAGGAATCCTTGGCACTCCTTGACCTGGGAAAAGTTCATCCCACAAAATTACATTGTTCACCAGCTCTTGAGGACCAACAATGCTTATCAACCAGCCTCCCCCTGCACAGGCACAGCGACATACACATCGGGGGAGTTAACATGCATATACTTGTATCCCAATATACCAGATGTATTTAAGATGAAAAGCATTAATTGAGTTTCTATATGTAACAATATAAATTTTGTTGATAATGTCTCAAAATATTACATTAGAAATGAGTTATTTCTGGACTTCACATATGAAATGATCAGCATGAGAAGAAAACTGTATGCAGACGTGTGCTTTGCAGAAAAATGTGGCCATCTGGAGTAACTTTCACAGCATAAGCCAATAGTTCTGCTTTGATTTTCATTACAGGTCTTTCACTGAAACCCCTCCAGATGAGCAGGGAGCTGGGAAAAGAAATTAGTGGCCATTCAAGGACATGGCTCTGAGACAATTCTATTCTATTAGGGTGTACACAGACTTCCCGAAATGTGTGATTCGGTGTTCCCAAAACGTGGCCTTCTCAAGACCAACATTTATTCAGATCACAAAATGGAGAAAGAAAAACAAACAAACAAACTGAAACAACAACCACAAAAACTCTGGGTCGCTTAAACCACAGCCTTAATGTCTGAAAAATCTTAGCTGAAGAAAGGCTTCGCCTCCATTGTTAGCTCATGTTGAATGGATAATTCAGAGTGAAAGCAGTCACAGCATAATTATTAAATTACATAAAATCAAACGGTAGCTGCTTTAGCCAAGTGTCTGCAGAAGAAACCATCACACACCGCCCCCATGCCCTGCTCTTCTGTCTGCTTAGATAGTTATTTGCTTGTGCAGATATTTCTAAGCTATCACCACACTTATTCTGGCAACATATTTATAACCTTCTTGATATGCTTGCTCAGAGCAGTTTTACTTCAGGCAACTCAGCTTTTGTTCTGATCCTTCTCCTTTTGTCCTGAAAACTGTGTGCAAATGACAGGCAAAGTCCAAAGTCACTGCCCTGAAGACAGACAGGGGAGAGGGTAGAAAGGAAAGAGGAAAGAATGGCAATTATCAAATGCTTGCTTCAGTCAAGGCCATTTTTACTACTAAGAGATTTCTGAGTTTTAATGCCTATTGTCATTATCAAGATTAGCTTGATGTTGTGTTTTTATCATCTGAAGTCACACGACCACATACCAGCAGAATCACAGTCAACTAGTGTGTTGACTCTAACTTCATGTATTTATACACATAAAGAAAGAATTATAAAAATTTAAATCATCCTTAAGAGACAAATCAAATTCATGGTGTCCACTGCACTTGGGTGACACAAATAGTTTTTGCAGAACTCTCGGCTACTAAACATATCTTTCAACGTCATATCTTTCCACTTGTTACCGCAGAGTCATATTTTAGTAGACCCCTTTCTAGGCTGACTTGCAAAAGAAATCTTAGCCTGAAGCTCACTGCTTGGAAATGGGCCTCTCCTCTGATTAGATTCACACTAAAATCCACCACATGTCAAATCGACTTAAGAATAAAAAGTCTTATCCACAGAGTTTGCCTGAATAGCTTATCGATTTGGATTTAAAAAAAAAAATAGTGAGTTCAGCAAAATAAGAAAAGCAAGAGAACCGATAACTTAAGCTCAAATGGTTTGCTCCTGAGCTGCACACAGTCACAAATAGAAGAGGAGGCTCTCTGTCAGCATAACAGCGCGTGTTGGGGCACGCTGTATTTTCAGCTCCTTACTGAAGAGGAAATCAATGCTGCCACTTTCTACCCAGCATTGCCTGAAATATTCATGGATTTTTTTTTCTAGAGGAGGCCAATTTTGATGTACAAAATTTATATTCTAATTATCTGTATATACAGTGGTACTCTATTTCTGAAGAAAATAATCAAGAATAACAAAACATTTTTAACTGCTCTTGGATCTTAACGTATACATAGTCATATGCTGTGTTTTTCTTTATTCAAATCTATAGTATGGCTCATAGTTTTATGAAATTATCTATACATTCAAGTAAGGCAGAACATTATTGTTCATCAGGACAAAAAAAAATTGTCACAGAGACCTGAAGCAATGAATTCTCTTGAAAATTATCTCAGTTACACATTTACTCAACCTATAGCCTTTCCACATGAGAACATATGACTCTACATACACAGCAAACACATAATTTGATCCAAAGGAAATCTGTCTTTCCCTTTCCTCATATCACATCTTCTTAGGCCCATTGTTAGCACAATTAGAATTCCACAGAGGATGCAGTATCTTGTTCCTGTACCTACAGTTACCAGCTACGTAGGTGGCTGAGACAGTGGGATCACAGGTTAAATGCCCACCTTCCTACCCCAAAATACATCAGAAAAGGCTGGCCATGTCACTGAGTAGTAAAGTAATTGCCTAGAATGGGTTCACTATGCCGTGCTGCATGAAGTTCCTAATTCCATACCTTAAACCCCGTGTGGTAAGTTAAACATAAACACGCTAAAACTGAAAAATCATCACTATCACTTTTTTTTGGTGCAGTTGTTGTAATAAACAATATCCTGCCATGTCATTCCTGTTGTTCTAGCACAGAGATGGTTATTGTTGCTGAGAGGACAGTATATGACAGATTTTTAACACCCGAGGCATCTGAGTGTCAAAAATAAATCTGAGAAGTAAGTGTAAACTAAGTTATTATGTGATTTAAGGCATGGCTATAGCTAAGACATAAATATACATGATCATAATTGGCACATCTTCAGAAAATGTATCCAGTTATTGACCAGGGAACAAGTAGTAAATAGTAGAGGAGAACGCTTTCTTAGAAGCTAATAAATACCTTTCTCAATTCTGTTTTGTTAAAAATGAATGACTCAGTTTTGTTTTTACTACAGGTCTAAACTTTACATTTTCACCACCCATATCATTTATCTTGTTAATTCATTTATATTTCATTATGTGAAATTTATTGGCATTTGATGAATCGGATGTAAAAAGGCAGAACTATATAACTTGCTATTTTATACATTCTTATCTTTTGAAAGCCTATGGGAAATGAAGATTGGATGCCATTATTTGAGATGCAGTTGCCATGGGAACCAAGAAACACACTACTGCATGCCACTGTTCAGACACATTTCAATATCTAGAGTGATCTGCTGTGTTAAATGCATGTCTTTGTGTGGCTTTAAATGGGTACAACCCAGTCTTCATTTCTTTTTAAAATCAAGCACCTGTTCTATTGCTAACATGAAGTTGTGTTTAAAGGAACAGCTATGAACATGTAACAGGTGAGTCACTGGAAGACATTCTAAAACATTTTTTTAAACTTGAAACTTGTGTAAATACACTGTTGCAAAATATATTTACCTACCACAAAATATGGTAGCAAAAAATAAATCTCTGAACAACTATAGTATTCAGTTACTATTAAATGACTGTGTGAGATTAACCACTTTGTAAATTATTTTGAGTCTTGTCTCTAAGCATGACCCTTTCTCATGTTTGCATCAGTTACAGCTCCAGCTGCTGTGTGATGTCTATCCCAGGTTCTTGACAAGCATAGCATATTTCTAAACCAACAAGTTAGTACTACTGAGACCGTCTTTTGCACATAACTCTCTGAATTCTGATACATCAAACTAAATAAGCAGGAGATCCACAGATGAGAGTCTGCAAGCCATAATTCTGACAAGGGGGTAAAGACCAAACTACACATGAGTCTCAACTCAACAGTAAGAAAACATGAAACCCAAAGGAAAACAGACAAAAGACCCAGGTAGTTACACAACCAAAAAGGTTTCAGTAAGCACATACATGAAACAACAGTCACCAGTCACCCACCTGTACTCATTTGTAGCACAGAACCCACAATTGTATAGGCAGTCACACATGCTTCAATAGCTATTACCCAAAGGATAAAAACATATGTGCTGAATGTTGGAAATCTGTGCAGACAACGGTATTATTTCTATGAAAATTGCATGAAATGTGATTTGATTTTTTTTTTTTTGAGAAAGTGTTTCCCTGTGTAGCCCTGTCTATCCTGGAACTCACTCTGTAGACAAATCTAGCCTTGAACTCACAGTGATTGGCCTGTCTCTGCCTCTCTGAGTGCTGGGATTACAGGTATGTGCTAGCACGCCCAGCACATTTTTTTAAATGTGATTTAAAAAAAATTAGTCATATAACCTCCCAGGTAGGAGGCATTCCTTGTGTTACTGCACTTCATGTTACAGTACCATTCAGACACCAGTTTGTTTGTTTGTTTTTTAATTATAGGTTCATATCAACCTTGTACCATTATAAGTCTGTTGCTATGATTTTTTTTTGTTTTTGTTTTTTTGCTTGTTTGGTTTTGTTGTTTAACAGAATGTGCTAACTTCGTGCCTCTGTGTCACGGATTGGGAATCCTCACAATATTTCTAATTCTGTTACTATTACTCTATCTGTTATGATGACCTGTGCTCAGTGACCTTGGATGTTACTGTTGTAATTATCTCAATGCCTCCCATTGTTATTGTAGGATGGGAAACAATGTTGTGTTTTCCCCCAGCCTTACACTGAAGAATTTAAGTTAGCCTGGGTGACTCCATTTTGAAACGAGGAGCCATCTTGACCAGGAGCTGAATTCAGATACTAGGAAATATCACAGAATGTGCACTTGGCAGAAAACAAAGTTAACTCTCCTACCAACAGCCTGCAGGAAATATCACAGAATAAATACTTGATAGAAAATAGAGACAATTTCCCTGGCAATAGTTAATGAGAATCGGTTGGGAAAATTCTCCCCAATGTTCCAGATGTAGTTTAGAAGAATGGCAATTGTGATTATGTAGAAGGTCACCTCACCCTTATGGCTTTTATCCAATCCTGTAACATCAATGTGTGAACCCCCGCCCACTTGCTGTCATGGAAACCCCCTGCTTGCATTTTTCCCTTTGAAAACCCTGCTCACCAAGGGCTCAGGGTCCCACTTCTCTACTGTTGTGTCGATGAGACTTGGGTCACAAGTTCGATCACTTGCATAATAAAGCTCTCTTGCTCTTGCATAGAGTCATCTCCTGGTGGTCTCTGAAGGTCTCATGACCCTAGCACAACAATACCAGCCACCCCATACACCTCCTACACTGTGCTGTGACCTCTCTGTTCCCCAAGGTACAACAATATTAAGAATCAAGCCAGAGAACAAGCCAATAGTAACTTCCAAGAGCATAAGCTTAGAGCAAAGAATGCTGAAGGCCAACAGAGACTGAGAACCAGACCTCTAGTGCCATACAAGGATGTTGTAACTGCAAAGGCAAAGCTCATGAAGAAAATAAAAATCACTACTTAGTGAGATCATAGGTGTTATCTAAGGCTGTGAATCAGACTTTCTCTACATTGGGAACATTTCAGTGGCTTAAATATAAAATCAAATGAGCCATTCTGTATTCACTCATATTGAAGCTAGAATTTGGAAGCCATCTGAAGTTGTACTATGGGGTTTGATGAGTAAAACCATCTTCATGACACAAAACTCAAGGTGACACAGAAAATGCTTTTATAAAACCTCCAGCAAGTTACCCCTAAGATTTAATTAAGATAACTCTGAAGGTGACTACAATAAACAACAGATTTCAAGGTCAATGAAACAGTCTACTGTTGAAGGTATATAAGATGGAGACTTTTATATTTGGAAAAATCTCTACATCTGTCCCCAGTAATTCTCAGGACAGAATATTCTTTGTCGGGGTAATGTACATAGTGACTAGATGTTAACTCTCATTTTCTATTCTAAAGACCTAAGGTGAATAATTGTACTAAGTTTACTCTGCCTGTGCTCTACAAATGCTAGTAGAAAGTCTGTTTACCAACACATTATTTATTGTATGATTGCTGAATATGTAAAGTCTACTGTTGAAATTTACTGCATAGAAAAAAATAATTACTTTCAAAATATCACTTCGCATTAGCAGTAGGAACGTGACCCCTCAGTAGTTCAACCGAGAAGTGTACAAATAACAGTGTTTTGTGGCTCCTAACACATTTAACCTGAGGTCCATGAGTCAATGACTAAAGTTGTCTTTCAAGTCTTCTTAGTAAAGAAACATATTTCAGAGGGTCCAACTTCCATAGACAGTGATTTCACTGATGGATCTAACAGAGGAAAATCGAAATGATTCTGTAAAGAATTTACAGTTTTACATTTGTGATGCATGAAAGAGGCCAAAGTTTTTCAATATTAATGCAGGTTAGAATAAAATGATGCCAAATCTCAAGGATCACTTTGAGGAACTTAGGACTTCAGCTGACAAAGTAACTGCAAATATTAAATAAGCAAAAGGATAAAACTCAGAAATAAAAGCCAGATGAAAATAGACTGTGGCTCTCATGATGACATTTCCTGAGTAGGGAGTTTTTCCTTACAAATGAACAAAGAATTGGTTCTTCAAGATTAAGTCTACCTGATGTGAGTATACCATGATCAATGTTGAAATGAGCATTTAGGTTGAGAAGCTTTAGGTGTAGGTGTTTTGTAGATGTATCAACTTGAATTAGTATAGTAAGCCCAAGATCGTTGTTCTCTTTATTTGACAAGTTGTGAATCTGTGTAACATCAGTATCTACAGAAAAAAAAAAGAGAGAGAGAGAGGGAAGTTTCTTTGATGAAGGGTTGTTTGCATTGTATATTTGTATATTCCTAGTTTCAGTTCAACCTTTACTATTCTAAAATGTTTGTGTGTCTGTGTGTATATGTGTGTGTGAGTTTATAAAAAGATGAGAACATTGTGATAACTGTTGCTTCATCCTTGCACCATTTTCTACAGTTGAAGTAAAGTCTCTATCATATTGGGTATTGGGTGCAAGCCTTTAACCCAGCATCTTGAAATCAGACGTAAGTATATTTCTGTGAGTTTGAGGCCAGCCTACACTACAAAGTGAGTTCAAAGACAGCCAATGCTATGTAGAAAAACTTCAAAATATGCTCAAGTACAAAACAAGAACATGTGCTCAACCATGTTCATAGCAGCTTTATTCGTAATTGCCAGAACCTGGAAACAAACCAGATGTCCCTCAATGAAGGAAAGGAATGGATACAGAGAGTGTGGTACATTTACAAAATGGAATACTACTCAGCAATTAAAAACAAAGAAATCATGAAATTTTCAGGCAAATGGTGGGAACTAGAAAAGATCATCCTGAGTCAGGTATCCCATAATTAGAAAGACACACATGGTATATACTTACTTATAAGTGGATACTAGACCTATAAGATAGGATAAACATACTAAAATCTGTACACCTAAAGAAGCTAAGCAAGAAGGAGGATCCTGGATAAGATGATCAATCTTCATTCAGAAAGGCAAATGGGACAGATATAGGAAGAAGGAGAAAACAGGGAACAGACAGGAGCTTACCACAGAAGGCCTCTGAAAGACTACCCAGCAGGGTATCAAAGTATATGCTAAGGCTCACAGCCAAACTTTGGGCAGAGTGTAGGGAATCTTGGGAAAGAAGGGGGGATAGAAAAACCTGGAGGAGACAGGAGCTCCATAAAGAGAACAACACAACCAAGAAATCTGAGCCCAGGGCTCTTTTCTGAGATTAATACTCCAACCAAGGAGCATGCATGGAGATAACCTAGAACCCCTGCACAAATGTAGCCCATGGAAGCTCAGTGTCCAAGTGGATACCCTAGTAAGGGGAACAGGGACTATCTCTGACATGAACTCAGTGGCTGGCTCTTTGATCACCAACCCCTGATTGGGAACCATCCTTACCAGGCCACAAATGAAAACAATGCAGCCTGTCCTGATGAGACTTGTTAGGCTGGGGTCAGATGGAAGAGGAGGAGGACCTCCCATGTCAGTGGACTTGGGGAGGGGCATAGGAGATGAGGGAGGGAGGTTGAGATTGGGAGGGAATGAGGGATGGGGCTACAGCTGGGATACAAAGTAAATAAACTGTAATTAATATAAAAAAAGAACAAATCTCAAAAAATAAAAATACAAAAATGGAAACCTAAAAACAATAAAAGAACCTATCACTGTCATTTGTATAGCATTTGTTCTCTGATTATGTGGACTGTGTTTTATTTTGTTATTTAATGCATTCGTTTAAATAGTGTGATTTTGTTGGTCAGTAAGATTCTATTTTGAAACGTAAACTCTTTGATGGTAAGTCATTTCATTGTGTGTTGTGGGAGGTATTTGTGGAGAACTGTGTGTGGGGTGGTGGGGGTGTATGCACCAGTGTGAATTCCTGGGAAGGCTAGGAAGTTGGGCATCCTCTCCTATCATGCTTATTATACGGAGTCAAGTGTTCTAGCTGAATCTGGAGCACACTAATTTTTAGCTGTGTGGGTAGCCACCAAGCCCCAGCTCTCCACCTGTTTCTGTGCTTTACTCTCAGGGTTGGCAATAGAGGTTCACTCAACCATTTCCAGCTATTTACTTGGGTGCTGGAGATGTGAACTCACTCCCTTTGGTGTGTTTTAAGAGCCTCTACCACTGAGCTGTTTAAGTTACTATTTTTGTGATTATGTTTGGAGATCTGCTAACCTTTGCCACTGAGCATTGGCAAATATTCTGTTTTCTTTACATTACCTCAGATAATTCTATACTTCCTTTACTTTCATTGACTTTTTATAAATATATGA
This sequence comes from Meriones unguiculatus, assembly GCF_030254825.1. NCBI lineage: Eukaryota > Metazoa > Chordata > Mammalia > Rodentia > Muridae > Meriones > Meriones unguiculatus. Next base: position 156,489,770 of record NC_083350.1, read on the forward strand.
GGAATATTTCTTTTTATCTGTAGTTCAAAATTAATTTACATAATATTGTACTTGCTGATTATTAATAATTATTAAACAGGCATTATGTGCTATAGAAACTAGCTACTGTGAAATCTGGAAGTCTTTTTTTTCTCTTGAATAAGAAGTATTAATATTTGAATAGTCAATGAATATTTCAAATCTCTGATATTTCAAGTTAATTGGCTTAATAATATTAACCTCAAACTAGCAGCAGCAAGCACCTACCTTGGAAACTAAGAACCAGTGGAAGAATGGAGTTTCCTCAGCCCCCTGTATCGTATCTGTTGTTTGTGTAGCATGAATGACAAAGGCCTTGGGTTCACCTTTGAGTTGTTCCCTATAATGAAGACAGTTTGGTTTAGGGATTAACCATCTTCATTGATACTTTGTGTGCTCCAATGGACCATAAAAATGCTCAGCTCACTATGAAAAGACCCATCTGCTTCTTCAGGAGCTGTGCTGTACACAGCAATTTATATGAATTCAGGACTTTCCTGATGCTGCTCAGTGCCTTCTATCCTTAAAGTCTACTGGTTTACCTTTGAAACAAAAGTTGGCAGTCTTCAGTGTGTTGCAGTGATCACTTCCTATTCTGACAAAAGGTAAGCAAGGATCAAATACTACAGGGCTTACTTATTTGGGAACTTAGAAGTAAAATATTTAAAAATTTAAATTAAGTCTGTGAAATCTTGCAGAAGTGACTTGCCATAAATAGAAAACTATAATCAAACATTGAAATGGAAAATGCATGGGAAATGTCATGTGGTCCTCTGCTGCATTTAAGTGAAAGTGTTCAGCAGCAAATGAAGTGCTGGAATTAACATCATCAATGTGCTTATTCCTGGGAAGAGTGAGCATCTTAATGTTGTCTGAATAAATAATGTGGCTTGTGTCAGAAATCTGAGGAAAGTACAAGGTAAAGAGCTGCAGGCCTCCTTTACTCTGGCAAATCAACCAGCATGCTTGTGTGGTGTCACATTCAGAGGCAGATGAACCAAACACCTGGAATCTTAAAAATAAGCCACAAGCTATGTGCAAACTCCTCCTTGAACTTATGCACCAGCAGAGCAATAATCAGTGATGGAAAGCTCATACATTAGTTGCTAATACTTTATAACTTTCCAAAGATACAGTGGCACAGTGCTTCACAGGACTCAGAACAATTATAGCATAGGGTTACCTGTGAGAACTCTCCTTTTGCTTTCTTCTTTAAGTTGCTGGATGATTTCAAAACGAGAACTTCCCATCCATGTAAGGGTGCCTACTGCTGACCTTATTTTGTTCATGTTTAGTCCTGTAGATGAGATCAGAGACAGCGGCCATAAACATGCTAATGAAGACAATGTGAAGCTCCTGAGCTGCAACCCTGTGCAGAACTGCAGGCAGATATGGAACAAGAGAATTAGTCTTCCCCAGGGAAGGGCACAACAATTGGTATTCCAATAAAAAAAATGCATAAAGTAGCATTAAACAGACTGATGAGGGTATATTTGTGTTTTTAAGAAGACAGATAGATAGATGAGTAGATAGATGATTGAGAGATATAGATAATAGATATAAATATCCTCTCTCTATATAAGTATGTACACATATGTGTGTGCGCGCGTGCAGACATGTGTATTTAGTGGTGATCTAAGCAATGTATCTATAGCTCTCTGTTACAGTGTATAAAGATGAATTAAAAGGTGTTTATCACTAACTGTTCTAATACTTAGTCCCAGAATAGTTTACCGTGAAATGTTACTGGCAGTGTGTCACTGCCCCATGCCATATTCAACATCTTATTTGGACATTATGCACAGTGTGTGATAATTGAACCACCTACATTATTCATAGATTTCTGTATTGTATTTAGAAGATACTTACAAGATTATTGGGTCAAAAATTTATGAGTTTTGAACTGAGATTCATTTTAATACAATGCTGGATATGTCCTAGAAGTAAAACAATATTTGAGTATTTTGACTAAACATACTGAGCAGTGAACACTGCTTTTTAAAGCCTTTATCAGTTTCTTATATAAACTTATATTCTTATATTTGTGCTTTTAAAAATTTCTACTGTGACTGAAAAATGTCACAATTACATATTAATAATTTTTTGAGATACACACATATAATTATTATATTAATTGGTCCTGTTATATATTCTATTTTATTTGTGTTTATGTATTTACATTTATTCTACTCTGTATATACGGTTTATACTTGTTTTATATGTATATTATGCTTACACTTGCATCTCTGTTTAATGTACTGGACACATCATTAAGAAAGGCACCAACTCCTGTTTGAATTCTGTTTTCATTTGATCATGTGTCTGAAAATCATCCCAAGCTACATGATTAAAATAACAGAAGAAATGATAGTTAAATTATTCTCAGCATTCATGAATAAGGGTCTGACAGAACAAAGAAGAGGGGAGACAAGAGTGAGCAGGGAGCTAGCAAAATCAGGTGAAAAGGTTCAGACTTATAAGAAAATAGACAAACACCAGTTTTCCAGTGTAAGGCAACCCAAGGCACTTGGAAGTTTCTTGCAGTTATAGTTTCTGGTGCTGTGAGGAATATCACCTTTGTGAATCAAAGAAAGGTGATTATAGGAGCCACAGGGGATTTGCATAATGTTAGTCACAGCATCATCCCTCTCATTTGGAGCAGGATTGTGACTTTAATCTCCAAATAATTACATTTTTTCATAACGTTGACCTCCAGTCGGCCCAATGGTGAAGCATGTAGGACTGGAGTCTGATCCCCATGATTTGTATCCAGGATTCCACAGTAACTAGCCCGTGAACTTGGTGTCTCTGAACTCATTGCTCTGTCACAAGAAGATAGCATTTCTACCCATACCGTAGGTTGTTACGAGTGAAAATGTCCTGATGAAATTTTCAGCTTACTTTGGACACAAAGCAAGCACTCCTTAAATGCCAGCCAATGTGAGGGCTTTCTGTGGACACACATATGCTCCTATAACACGGGAGGAAACAAAAAATTTCCTGCAGAAAGCATTCAATGCCCTTCCTTTTGCAGTAACATTTTCATAGTGTCATTCTACATATTTTAACATCTTTAAAGACACGTTGATGAGTTTTGTTTGACATGTTATAGTGTGAGGGTTCATCCTCCTGGTCAGCCTGACAGGATTTTGAATCACCCAGGAAGTTTCTGTCTAGGTGTGTCACTGAGGCAGTTTTTAGTGAGGTTTAACTAAGGCTCATTCATTGCCTAGGATCTCTGATTAAATAGATAAGAAAGAAAGAAGGAAGTGACTCGGCTAAGCACCAGCTTTCCTTTTAATATCTTCTCAGCTAGAACCTAATACAATCAGCCACTTCAAGCTGCCACTGACAGAGCCAGAGTTGATTTTGCCCCCATGCTTCCTCTCTATGTAGCTGTGTATTTATAACAATCTATAAATGTTCACTGATATTATAGATTGGATTATTATCTTAATTTCCATATGTTAGATAACAAAGATAATGAAAAGATTATATCATATACAGGCATTTTCGTTAATTATTCTTTCATTGTCTGTCCTAATTCTTTGCTTTTCTTTTGCACTGAGCTGTTGCATTAGCAAGCATTTTCTCCTTTGCTGAAAGTATTCATATCCATGGTCTGACAAACAGCTAACATACACACAATTTGTTGACTATACGTGAGTAATTTTCTGTTTTTACTCTTTCTCTGATCATATGCTCCAAGGATTTCAGACAGGATTCATACAAATGACAAAAATCTTAGCATTGCAATTATTCACAAGAGAGGAAGTTATGGCATGAAAATGTGGCTCAGTGGCACTGTGCATACAAACACCTGTAAGCTACCATGATACATTCCCACTATTCCGAAAGAGTAGACATGGAGCTTGGAGATGCAGAGGAAACTGAACACGTGACATTCGTTTTTTAAAAAGTGGGCAGGGAGGGGAGAAAGGAAGGTGGAAGTTTGGCAAGATGAGACTTTGAGAGACCAAGATAAGCAGCAATTGTTAGGACTATGTAGAGTAGGCACGGTATAGCTAATAATGGCCTGGAGGGGAAGGACCGCCTTCTTTCCCCATCCACTAGAGATACAGTTGCTAGGAAACTGGACCCTCCCCTTAGGGAGGGACACCTGGTCATTAATAGTCTGGGAACCTTCCTATAGCAAATCGATTCAAAATGTAGCACCTTGACCAATAGATGCTTGCCAGGCAGGAATTGCCCCTGCCTTGGGCATGCTGGGATGGACCAGAATCTATAAATCACCCCACTAACCTGGGCGTGGGGCGCTCAGCTCCCACCGCTTCGGCAGTGGGGCTGTGTAGGCCCAAGCTGCAGCTTGTAATTAACAATAAAAAGACCCTCATGTGTTTTGCAATGGAGTCGATTCCTGGAGATCTTTTGGGGGCTCGTGGACTGGGTATAACAACTTAATAAGAGGGAATGATTCAGTGAAGGCCAGAGATGGTGGTTCACAACATATTAACATCCTCTCTCTCTTTTTCTCTCTCTTTTATACACATAAAATTAAAAAAAATGAAAATTAATCTAAAACATAACAGAGCAATGACTTTTTGAGTGTAACAATGAATGTGGCTGAAAATTAGTAATGACAACAAAGACTTTACTGAAAACAATGTGCTTTACTTTCCTTAGTGGTTTATTTCTCCTCTGAAACACCACACTTTTTTTGCATAGTATGTCCTGAAATTAACTTCTCAAAAGTTAGGAGCCCAGTGTGGACCCTGTTGCATCCCAACATTCAACAAAAGGATTTCCCACAAAATGGCAACACTTGTGTATTTTCTTGTGAAACTTACCACAAACAAAACAATAGAACAAGCAGTAAGCACTCCAGTAGACTTCTTCTGGAAAAAATAAAAATAAAAGACTTGTCTGTCACTAAGGCTCACCAGAATTGCCGACCCTACACAGTCCTCAGGGACTCTTTCTATTTCTGTTAAAGAAGACAAGACAGTCTTGGAATTGTTAAATACTCTTATTTCATGTTTTCTGTAAGTTATTTTCTTCCTAAGAAATTAATATATGCACGTTTTCCAGATAAAACTTCACATGCAAATTTCTCTTATGCTTAACAATTTTTTTTTAATGAGACAGTGTATCAGCTAACCCAACCTTACCTCAAACTTGCTGTGTAACTGAGGATGATGTTTAACACTTCATCCTCCTGCATCTGCATGCTGAGTTTTCAGGTTATATGCAGCAAAAGGGTTGCTGGGGTGAGCACTGGACATCACTATGTGAACCAGACTGAACTGAACTTTCACATCTATTCTTTATTTCTGTTCTTAACTGCTAAGATTACAGGCACGTGCCAAACCTCGCTTTGCTATAAATTCACCAATTTGAAAAACTACTAATCTGTGATGCTGTTATATAACAAAATATTTTAATAGGTACGTTCTATAAGAACTACCTTATTCCATAAGACTCCCTGCACTCTGCCTAAAGTTTGGCTGTGAGTCTCTGTATCTGCTTGGATCCCCTGCTAGGTGGAGTCTTTCACAGAACATCTGTGGTAGGCTTCTGTCCTGTGACTCTTATGGAAGAAGAGGGAAGGAGAAAGACTCAGAGGGGACAGGAGCTCCACGAAGAGACAAACAAAGCCAAAACTACCTGATCCCAGGGAAGTCTGCAGAGACTGCTGCATCAACCAAGAACTGTGCATGGAGAAGACTTGTATGCCCTGCTCAGATGTAGCCCAATGCAGCTCAGTTTCTGTCAGGGTTTCCTAGTAAGGGGAACAGGGCTGTCTCTGATCTGTTGTTTGATCACCGCCCCGCCCCCCCCCAATGGGGTGGCTTTACCAGGCTACAGAGGAAGAGAATCCTGGCAGTCCTGATGAGGCCTGATAGACTAGGGTCAGATAGTAGGGAAGGAGGACTTCTCCTTTCAGTGAACTAGGGGATGGAGGATAGGGGAAGAAGAGGGAGGAAGGGTGGAACTGAGAATAGATGAGGGAAGGTCCTACAAATAGGACAGAAAGTGAATAAATTGTAAATAATAATAATAATAATAGTAGTATCAGTAGTAGCAGTAACAGTAATAATAATAGAAAAGCAAAAAGGAATTACATTATTTAATATTTAATAGTCAATTGTGATATTCATAGAGACACTGAATTTTTCATAATTGGCAATATGTAGTCACTAATATTTATGCTGTATTATGAAACTTGGCTGAAAAATGTCTGAGATCATAGCAAGATTCCCATAGAGATCAACAGTATTTTTTTTAATAAAGAAAAGTTAATATCTTTTCCTGAGGAACATACAGGTAATTTCTAAAGTCATTAGGATTATGACTTCCACTCACTGTAATAAAAGATAATCTATCATATTTATCTCCTATTCATAAATAGTAGAATTATTCCTATCACACAGAGCAGTTCTCAGTAAAGGGACTCAGTGGTCAAGACTATCAACTAACAATGCAAGATTGAGGAAATGAAAGACATGTAAGTAATTTTATTAAAATGGCTATAAACGTAGTTATATATTTCAATGATATGAGTGAATGAGATGACAAACCTGCTCCAATTTTCAAAGAGATCTAAAGTCAAATCTAATGTTCTGTCTCTCAAATGTCATGTTGTGATTCTGTGTTGTAGCTCTCTGCCTCTCCCACTACTCATAGGAGCCATGAAAGCAATCATATGTAGACTTTCATTAAATCCTAGTAGATGTTAGATAGATGACAGATAGCTAGATGGATAGATAGATAAATAGATAGATGATAGATATACACATATATGTATATAGGATATATGCAAATATATTGTATTCATATGTATATTTTGTTAGTCTTTTTAAGTATCTTTATACTTCTATATGTTATGTATAATCAAGCAACATGACAGTAGAACTAGAAGTAGTAAAGTGATAAATGGATCTAGATACATTCTCTTTTCTTCCTCTCTTACATGCACACACACACACACACACACACACACACACACAAACTTCCTGCCCACTTTTTCTGGTAGTTGCTATGAATGAATGACAGTTATTCTAAGATTCTGTTAGGAAAAGGAAATACATTGAAGAAGCTTTTCTGAGGGTAAAAATGCTGATGTGTTATTTTAAAGTTAATAGACCTAAATTTTTACATCTGAAATTAGACAGGGTCTTTATTTCTGTTGATGCTGCAACATGTTAATACCAACTTGGAGGCTAACCTCAGTGTGTTAGCAGAGTTCTGTTTTGGTTTGTGCCTTTATTTGCTTTTGTGTTTACTTTTATAGATCTGGAAATGAAACTACCTTCTGGTAATATCTTCCCCATTTTATTAATTTCTGCCTCCACCCCTCCTGCTTGGATTTCACAGACATGGAAGTGAATCAGGCCTTAGGTCACATGATCTCAAGTTAATCAAGGCTCTTCTCTTCTTTAGAAGCTTGGGGAAACCATGGAGTCTCCTTGGATAAGATCTAGTGTTTCACTGTTTCAACCCATGCAATCCACCTGCTAATTTTGTCAGAAATGTATTGGAATATGCTATTTATTGTTCCTGCTGACTAAGGCAGGCATGTCTGAAAGTCATTGTGCTAACTAGAGAGTGACAAAGAAAGCATCCCCCAACACACACACACACACACACACACACACACACACACACACACTTTTATTTTAAGTTTTATTTTTTTTCTCTTCTGAGAGTCTTACCCTGCCAAGCAAACTTAGAATTACAAGTAGTTGACACCAGGTTTTGTTCTTGACCAAGGTTCTCCACCTGTGAGTTGTGACTCTCTTTCTGGGTGACTGACCCTTTCACAGTGGCCACCTAAGACCAGATGCTTAAGACACAGGTATTTACAGGTAAACTCATAAAAGCAGCAAAATTACAGTTATGGAGTTGCAAGGAAAATAATTTTACAGTTGGGGCTCACTCCAACAGGAAGAACTATATTAAAGGATGGCAGCATTAGGAAGCTTGAGAACCACTGCAGTGAAGCTCCTTTAATGGTAGCATAAAATTTACTCAAAATGTGTTCCTTATTTTCCTGATATTGTTCTCACTTCAAACTCATGTCAACGTAAAAGTGAAAGGCAAATGCCGAGAGATCTGCTAATCAGAGGCCGTTAGCTGGAGATATTCACCATCCTCATCAGTTTAGAAAGAGTACTATCGCAAAGAACTTTACTAAATAAATACATGCTAACTTCTTCAGAAACTATTTATAAAACTGTGAAGTTAATTCTTCATGTTTTCATTTCTGAAAAATTACAGGTTCGGCATCGTTATCCCTCTCAGATGAGCTGAGGGAAAAAATGCTGTGACTAAAATATACATTTTCATGGTTGTTATTTTTCTTTTAAATATAGCCTTCTGATTTAGCTAACATGTCACTTTCCCACACTGGTTTATCAATGGACTATGTTCCAATGAAATGAAAGCCTAGGAGTGGGGGGAAAAGGTTATTTATTTATTTTTTTTAGATTCATCTTTGCTCAGTGAGTTAATTAAGCTTATTGAAAACTCACCAGTGACAAAAGATGCAAAGCATTTTGGTAAATATTTGTGTCTCCATGTTAATACTTACAGCTGCAAGATAACTGATCCCCAATAGTAGAATTATCAGGTGATACAGCAGCCAAGAATTTGAGATACATAATGAGGCCTGAAAACATCAGGAAAAATTTTAAATTTGAGGTGACATGAACGAAAACAGCAGAAGTGTGTTGTACATTATAAATAATCAGATGGAAAACATGCCACCTCCAAATGTCCTGGGCTTGTCAAAATCAATGACAGAGAAAATTCCAACCTTGCTGACCTCTTAAGAAAGAAAAGTAGATACAGCATATGAAAATAAGATGTTCTGACAGTAGAAAAAATGACATCTTGTTATAACGTTTAAACTGGCTGGAGAAGCAAACACCTTTGGCTGAACTCGAACTATCTGGCATATATTCTGGATAATTCAAAGAGGAAAAGGTGCTGTGCCAGTTGTCTTTAACCAATAGTATGAAATTAGCTTTGTAAGGTACAGTGACACTGCCAACATCTCTCCTTTTAGTAATATTGTGTTTATTTCCTCTGACGAAAAAAAAAAAAAAAAGGAATGCTCACTCTTCCCAGGAATACTGTACTGGACAAAGGGGAGTCAGATCTTGAAAGTAATATTCAGTGGGGATCCAAGATGGCAAGATGGCGGCGATCAGCATGCAACCTTTATAAAAGGCAGAGGATCTGAAACTCCGAAATTGGTAAGTAGACGGGCAACTGAAATCAGAAAATTGACATCGTGGCTCCCTGAAGGAGGGTGTCACCATAGGAGCAGAGAACTTTTTGATTCAGGTCAGACACAGACTTCTCTGTGAACGAAGAGGGTCACTTTCCTTCTTCGGGCTTCCCTCCTCCTTGGAGGAGCCAAGCCACAGTACCCAGATCTTGCTGCCTGAGATTAAGACAGCAGAGGTGGGAATACTAGCACCGCAGCCTCAGCAGCTAGCATCATCCTCGTCCCGAGCCAGAGATCTGCAGTATAATCCTACCTGGGTCTCACGTCTGCAAGCAGCTGGCCTTACCAATTCCACAGAGCCTGACTGTATGAGCTGCTCAGTCCCTCAGTGGTTGTGCAGCTACCAAAGTCCAGCAGACCTGCAAAACTGCCCAGGGGCACCAAGTGCCGAGTCACAGTAGTGGCTACACAAGACTTCCTGGCAGGCACCTAGACATCCCACTTCTGCAGTCACAACTGGATTCCCAGGTACAGGGGGTGCAACACCACTGAACTGTCTGAGAGCACATTTGGCTCAACAGACCCAAACCTGCCAGTAGAGAACATGAGGAACCTGGGCATTTTGATTTGATGAGCTAGAAAGTGAGTGTGCTCCCAAGAGTGTGTGTGCTCTGCCTACAGAGCCCCTATCCAGGATCCAGGGTGCTTCTAAGCTAGCAGTCAGACATCAGAACTCTCTCACCCACACATCCACTCTAGGAAACAGAGGGTTTCTTAGGACTAGGAACCCTGGCTCTGTGGAGCTGCCAGTGGGAGATTAGGCAAATAACTCCTGGAGCTCAGTTAGAGATGATTACCAGTAGCCTATAGGCCACTGACATACTTAGAGAATTTGTGCACTGAATCATCACCAGCACATGCTATAACTTCAGTGCCTGCGACCCCTTTGGTGACCACAAGGCACCCCTTCCTCACACTGAAGGCCTCTACACTCTCTAGCACCCTGTTCTTCAAAGCAAACTTCCATGCACACGCACACTCTAGTCCGCATTTGTCCTTCTGCGCCCCAAGACTTTCCTCCCACAGGTACAGCTGAAGCACCAATGTAGATGCTGAAACCTCCCTCATCTCCCTGAAGAATTCCCCAGACACCAGAGAAAGACGGTACAAATCTAAACTGCAGACCGCAAGAACAAACAATGCAGTGACAGTTAAGCAAATGGCCAGAGGTAGGTGAAAAAACACACTCAACAAAAATCAGGAAGTCATGACTTCACCAGCAACTCCCAAAATCAATGGATACTCCAGTTCATTGGAAACACAGGAAAATGATCTTAAAGATATGCTTATCCAGTTATTAGAATCATATGAAGAAGAAACAAACAAATCTAACAGAGAAATAGCCAAGCAAATCCAGACAGTTAAAGAGGAAACAAACAAATCTCTCAAAAATTGACCTCCCAGGTCGAGGCTAAGAAAGAGGAACTTAACAAAGTTCTCAAAGAAACACAGGCAAATATAGCCAAACAAAAAGAGAGACAAATAGAGGCAAAATTAGTAGCATAAAGAGAAGAAACGAACAAAAAAATTGAGGCCATCATACAGAGACAGGAAGCCACATTCAAACAGATGAAAGAAATGGTACAAGACATAAAAAATAGAATTAGAATCAATAAAGAAAACATAAACAGAGAAAACCCTGGAGCTGGAGAACTTCAAGTCTCTGAAGAAAGAAATTGCAGAAGATATCAGAAGATGAAAAGAGCTCCCGTGCTCATGGATTGGTAGGATTAACATAGTGAAAATGGCCATTCTGCCAAAAGCAAACTACAGATTCAACAAAATTCCCATCAAAGAACTCACACAATTCTTTACAGACCTTGATAGAAAAATTCTCAGCTTCATATGGAAAAGCAAAAAAAAACAAACAAACAGAATTTCCAAAATGATCCTGTACAACAACAGATCATTTGGAGGTATCTCCATTCCTGACCTCAAGCTGTACTACAGAGCAATAGTAATAAAAACCACATGGTATTGGCATAGAAACTGGTCATTAATCTCTCTCAACATCAATGGACTCCAATAAAAAGACACAAGCTAACATAATGGATGTGTAAACAAGACCCAACAATCTGTTACATACAAGAAACACACCTAAGTCACAAAGATAGACATTACCTGAGAGTAAAGGGCTGGAAGATGGTTTTCCAAGCAAATGGACCCAAGAAGCAAGTTGGAGTAGCCATTCTAATCTCTAATAAAATATACTTTCAACCAAAATTAATAAAAGGAGATAGGGAAAGACACTTCATACTCATCAAGGGAAATTCCACCAGGAAGACATCACAACCCTGAACATCTATGCCCCAAATATAAGGGCACCCATATTTGTAAAAGAATCATTAATAAAACTTAAACCACACATAAATACCCACACAGTAGTGGGAGACTTCAATGCTTCACTCTCAACAAAGGACAGGTCAACAAAACAGAAATTAAACAAAGACAAAATAACTCTAACAGAGGTCATTAATAAAATGGACCTAACAGACATCTACAGAAACTTTCACCCAAACACAAAAGAATCTACCTTCTTCAAAGCACCTCATGGAACTTTCTCCAAAACTGACCATATATTTGGTCACAAATGGAGCCTCAGTAGATACAAGAAGATTGAAATAATCCGTGTATCCTATCTGATCACCATGGACTTAAACTGGACCTCAATGACAACAGAAATCACAAAAAGCCTAGACACACATGGAAAATGAACAACTTGCTACTCCATGACAGCTGGATTAGGGAAGAAATAAATAAAGGAAATCAAGTCTTCATAGAACTCAATGAAAATGAAGGCACAGCATACCCAAACTTATGGGACACAAAGAATACAGTGCTAAGAGGAAAGTTCATAGCACTTTCAAGAAGTGCCTTCAAGAAGAAATTCAAAACGTCTCACACAAGCAACTTAATGGCTCACCTAAAAGCCCTAGAAAAAAAGAAGCAGACACACCAAAGTGGAATAGACAGCTGAAAGTAATCAAACTCACGGTGGAAATCAATAAATTAGAAACAAATAAAACAATTCAAAGAATTAATGAAACCAAGAGCTGGTTCTTTGAGAAAACAAACAATATAGACCAACCCTTATTCAAACTAACTAAAAGGCAGACAGACTCTATGCAGATTAACAAAATCAGAAATGAAAAGGGGAACAAAACAACAGACACTGAGAAAATCCAAACAATCATTAGGTCTTACTTCAAAAGTCGGCTTCATATGGAGAAGGAAAAAAAACAGAATTTCCAAAATGATCCTGTACAACAACAGATCATCTGGAGGTATCTCCATTCCTGACCTCAAGCTGTACCACAGAGCAATAGTAACAAAAACCGCATGGTATTGGCATAGAAACAGAAAGGAGGATCAATGGAACTGAATAGAAGACCCAGAAATATACCCACACACCTATGAAAGCTTTATTTTTGACAAAGAAGCCAAAACCATTCAATGGAAAAAAGACAGCATCTTCAAAAAATGGTGCTGGTCCAACTGGATGTCTACATGCAGAAAACTGAAAATAGATCCATATTTATAAGGGAGATTGACCTGAAATTCTCTTTCTTTGTTGGGTCTTTGTGAGGTTTAGGTACCAAGGTGACTATGGCTTCATAGAATGAGTTTGGTAGTGTTCCTTCTGTTTCTATTTTGTAGAATAGTATGAAGAGTAGTAGTGTTAGCTCTTCTCTGAAGGTCTGGTAGAATTCTGTGCTGAAACCATCTGGCCCTGGGCTTTATTGGATAGGAGACTTTTGATGACCACTTCTATTTCCTTAGAGGATATAGGAATATTTAATTGATTTACCTGGTCTTCATTCAGCTTTGGGAAGTGGAATCGAATCAAGAAAATTGTCCATTTCTCTTAGATTTTCAAATTTTGTGATGTATAGACTTTTGAAAATTCTAGAACTAAAAGAAGCACAAAACACCTAAGAGTAGTAGGTGGTAGGAAATAATAAAAAAAAAACTGTCTAAAATCAATAAATTGGAAACAGAGAATAATAAAAATAATCAATGAAACCAAGAGCTGGTTCTTTGAGGAAATCAACAAGATAGACAAAACCTTACTCAAATTAACTAAAAGGCAGAAAGACTACATCCAAATTAACAAACCCAGAAATGAAAAGGGGGATATAACAACAGACGCCGAGGAAATCCAAAAAATCATTAGGTCTTACTTCTAAACTTGTACTCCACAAAATTGGAAAATCAGAACAAAATTGTCTATTATATTGATAGTTACAACTTACAAATATTAAAGTAAGATTAATGCAATTTTAATCAATATTAAAGCAATTCAACTAGAATAATGAGGCCTATAGAAATAGAAGAAGTCAATGAATAAGCCCAGGACCACATGGTTTCAGCTCAGAATTCTACCATACATTCAGAAAAGATCTAATACTAATACTCCTCAAATTATTCCACAAAATAGAAACAGGAGGAGCATTATCACAACCATGCTATCAGACCATGATCACGCTGATACCTAAACCACACAAAGACTCAACAGAAAGAGAATTTTAGAACAATCTCTTTTATGGTGTTTGAGGCAAAAGTACTCAATAAAATATTTGCAAATCAAATCAAAGAACATATCAAAAATATCATCCACCATGATCAAGTAAGCTTCATCTCAGGAATGCAAGGTGGTTCAACATACAAAGATGATCTGTTTTTAATAGATCATTGAATGGCAAAAATTCTGCAAAAATTGAGTTTTTAATTGTATTTAATTAATTATAATTACAATTAATTAATTTAATTGTAATTAAATTGTATGATACATGAGAATGTTATATACCTTCTTTATATAAACGTTTCCATTGTTTGTCCATTTGAAATAATTAAATTATCACAAATATTTTGTCTGGTTCAATTTTTAAAATATGTTTGTAATGCATTCATTATATTTGATTTTCCCTTGGGTTGTACCAAATGCATTGTTTAGTGACATTGTGCTAATTGGTTGTACAAGATGACAATTCTCTTAGATGTAGCATGAACTTCTCTATGTACATATTCTGTAGGTTTAAAATTTAGCTGTTGTTATTTATTTATTTATTTTCTCACTGCGGTTTATTCAGGAACCTTGAACAATCTTCTGACTCTGGGGAAAGCCAGCCCACAGCTTAAATAGCCTCTGGGTAGCCAACCCCAGCGTGCCACGTGGGCAATGCAGATAGGTCTACATACATGAAAGCAAGCCAGATCCTCAGCCTTAGCCAAATATGGAGTTGTTTGTGACAGAGAGCACTCACCATCGGGAAGGTGGAAGACAGAAACCAGCTCCATCTTTAAGGCGCAGCATTTCGCAGCTCTCTACAGTTCCCCCTTTTTGTTTTAGACGCATCAGGCAAGAGTAGAGGTCTGATCTCTGATATTAGAAATAAATTGGGACTTTGTACCGATGTTCATTTAGGTGTCATCCACCCAAAGAGCATCAGACCCGTCTGATACCTTTTTCTCAGAGGCGGGACCTGGGGCATCAATCCGCATGCAATCAGACATGCTCTTCTCTGGGTTGAAAGCAGCTGACCTTGAGTGCAGGGCTTAGTCTCGCATCCTGAGCGTAACATTTTAGTTCCCATGCTTAGGGAGACTGTCCTGCTTCAATGGCTGTAAAGGCCTGAATGATCATGGCTGCATCACACTGTTGTGAGACTCTAATCTTGCATATATACCACAGGCAAACCAAGGAGACCAACACCAGAAGGCCTGCTAACGCTCCCATGCCCGCCCATTCCTTCAGATGATTCATGGCTGCAGCAATCCATGATGATAATCCTGTGGCTAGTCCTGCGTCCACTCTGGTAGAATTTGCCGTGACAATGGCCACTCTCAGCTGCTCCATCATAGTATCGAATTCTCCAGTCCAATTACCTAAAATACAGCTAGACAATTGTTTAGACAGATTTGCAGCACAGGAAAAATTCTCATATTGTATGCTAGTGACACAAAGTCCAGCATACTTCCATTGACAGCCAAGTTGAGCGATTTGCCATAGGGTATCAATTGGCTCCTGCATGAGGTCAATCCTTTTAGTTGAGCATTAATTCCTTTTTGTACATCTAAAGCATGAGCTACATTGGCTAAAAGATTATTTAGGGTCTGAGCAGTCTGCACAGTATGACTCATGGCTAATGCCCTGGTGGTAGCTCCAACAGCCGCCAATGAGATGGCAGTAACAATGGTGGCTGGAGCACATCTCGCCCCTGGGGGCAATGGTCTCCTGAACCTACTCAGACCTCGGACACCATCACTGCTAGTTCTATAACTGATGCAGGATGTTCCAACGAGGGGGTTAAGGCTTCTCATAATATTTCCTATAAGCCCACACCTGTTTGTCTATATCCCCCATTTTTATTCATTATTACCCAGATAGAGCCAAGTAATTGTGGTAATGATACTTGCTTTTTTGCCCAATGCTGGAATGCTAGTGAATTTAGGTATGCCCTGGTTACTCGCATGCCTTGCTGGGCGCCTGTGCCCGTTGATGCCCCTCACGCTATGACTCTCTTCAGACAGAAAAGGGATCTTGGAATTAGCTGTTGTTTTAAAAAAAGAAAAATCCCACAACTATGATTTTGCCAATAATGACTCAAGAGCTAGGTGCAGGAGTGAATGCCTACTGGCTCAGAGAGGCAGAGAAAGCGCACACCTTAGCTTCCTCCTCAGCTGACTCCGGAGCAAAGAGCCCGTCCTCCTAAGATAAAGTCCCAGAAGGAAAAAACCTTCTCCTTCTCCACAGTCTTAAATGCTGTCTTCCTCAATATCCCTCCTTTGTGTTAATTTGTTCATTGCCTGTAGGCTGGTTACTCTCTCTGGCTCTTTTACTTTCCTTCCTTCCTTTCCTTCCTTCCTTCCTTCCTTCCTTCCTTCCTTCCTTTCTTCCTTTCTCTCTTTCACTCATTCATTCTTTCTTTCTTTCCTTTTTATTTATTTATTTATTTTAATTTATTATTATTTATTCACTACGAGAAACTAACAAAGTTAGACAAAGCTAACTGTAACAATTATGCTGTATTCATCCTGTCTAAAACACAATCATACAAGATAATCTGGGCAGCTTTCATGCCAATATCACAGGATTCTTAGGCGAGGTTTTTTTCTAGCACTACCCATTAACCTACAGACTTCATGATTTCACTTTTCTAAAGAGATCAATAGTATTTGACTATGTAAATGTGACTTTTTAAAACGTATTCATCAGATGATATACAGATAAGTAAACATCTGTAATAAATACTGAGTATATGCCCAACAGTGGTATAGCTGGATCTTGTGTGTTATCTATTTTCATCTGTTTCAGAAACCTCCATCTTGAATTTCACGGTGACTCTTTTAATTTGCATTCCCACCAACACAATCCTTGCTATCATTTGCTGTCATTCGTCTTTAATCTTGCACATTCTAACTATAGATCTCAAAGTGACTTTAATTTGCATTTTTCTTAATTCTGAAAGTGGTTCAAAGATCAAATCACTCCCCTTGAGTCTCAGCAATCTATGTAGAAGAGGAAATATTCCACATGTATTTGAAAAACAAAATAGGACAATGCTTTGTCAGTTTTCTAATTTTTTTATCCTGAATAGGAGTGGAATTGTGTAAAACATTACTCTCTGAATATGTTCATTTTATTATAAAAATTTCTATTACATTTTAAAATATAGTGATTCCTGATTAATTAAAGTGAAAATAGGGAGTGAGTGGATGAGGGAAACTAGGATGTCTCAAGCTGAAGAAACATAGCTCATAAACACATAATGCTTTGACCCTCCTCTCTCCCAGGACATCCTGTTTGCAGTCTATCCTAGCTTTGGATAAGCTGGAAGAAAAGGCCAAGAGAGTGATCTGGAGACCGAGACCCCTCCCAGAATCCAGCCAGAATGGGAGAATAAAAAGGGGAAGTTTAAGACCATAGGTATCATTGAGGCTCACCCTAATCCAGATAGGTGAGGGGTAGACCAGTCTCAAGATGGTTCTGGAAGTCCTTGAGGGGAAGGAAGCTTGGTGTAGAGCTTTGTGATACCTAGAGGATGAGGTCAGAGGGGAAAGGAAGACTGCAGCAGGTTTTGCTACAGACCTGGGAATGAGACTGTGGGATTTAATCTGGTGGAACAAAGGGAGAAAGGAAGTTCCTCAAGAATCCTTAGTTTTGAAAATTTTTTAAAAATTTTTATTTTATTTTTATTAATTACAGTTTACTCACTTTTATCCCAGCTGTAGTCCACTCCTCATTCCCTCCAAATTCCACACTCCCTCTTCTTCTCCTATGCCCCTCCCCCAGTCCAAAGACAGGAGAGGTCCTCCTCCCCTTCCATTAGACCCTAGTCTATTAGTTGATCATAATCTTTATTAGGAAACAAAATAAAACAAAAATTCTTCGCTTTTTCACTAAAAACATATCAGTACCTTGGTGTTTTCAATTGTCTTAAGGACAATTGGTTTCATGTTTGTTTTGAATTAAATTAGTTGATGCATTAAAGAGAAATTAAAAAAAAACTTCACGTATTTAAAAAACAATTAGTGCTTGTTTTAGTTTGAGTCATAAATCATTTATTATACATTTTATTTTCTCAGAAGTGTTTTAGAGTGGCTTTATCTATAGCTTAGCTTAAAATTCACTCATTTAATCATATCAAGTCATTCATCATAACTTTTAATAAATGCACACATACACACTCTCACACTTTGCAGCATAAATATTATCAAATTGTGAACTGTTTATATTGCTTTCTACATTTCACTTTAATCTGGCATAAGAAACTGGAAAACAACCTGCATGAAGCTTGGTAGGAACTAATCTCATGCTCAAAATAAGAACGCGCTTGATTCATTTCCAAAGTGATTGTAGAAGTTTATATTCTTACCAACAATGGAGGAGAATTCCCCTTTCTCCACAACCTCTCCAGAATGTGTTGTTCATAGAGCATTTATTCTTTATTTTTTTTTTACTTTTATTAATTACACTTTATTCACTTTGTATCCCCCATAAACACCTCCCTCCTCCCCTCTTAATCCCACCTTCCTTCCCCCTTCTTCACACATGCCCCTCTCCAAGATATTCTTAGCCTTCTTGATAGCTGTAAGATGGAATCTCAGGGGCTTTTGATTTACATTGCCTTGATGAATAAGTACTTAGGTCTTAGGTCTTTCTTCTTCTTTCTTTCTTTCTTCCTTCCTTTCTTTCTTTCTTTTTCACTTTTTAATTTTATTGAAATTTTTATAAATTATAATTTATTTACTTTTTATCACAGCTGTAGTCTCATCCCTCATCTCCTCCCAATCCCACCCTCCTAGCCTCATCTTTTCTCCTGACCCTCCCCAAGTCTACTGATAGGGTGGGTCCTACATACCTTCCCTCTGACCCTAGGCTATCAACTCTCATCCGGACTGGCTACATTTTCCTTGTGGCCTGGTAATGCTGTTCGCCCATCAGGGGAAGGTGATCAAAGAGCCAGCCACTGAATTCATGTATGGATATAACCTAGAACCCCTGCTAGGATGTAGGCCATGGTAGCTCAGTATCCAAGTGGATACACTAGTAAAGGGATCAAGGACTATTTCTGACATGAACTCAATGGCTGGCTATTTGACCTTCCCTCAGCCCACCCCGAGGGAGAAGCAGCCTTGCTAGGCCACAGAAGAGGACATTGCAGCCAGTCCTGAAGAGACCTGATAAGCTAGGATCAGATGGAAGGGAAGGAGGACCTCCCCTATCAGTGGACTTGGAAAGGTGCAGGGAGGAGATGAGGGAGTTAGGGTGGGATTGGGAAGGAATGAGGAAGGGGCCCACTGCTGGTATACAAAGTAAATAAGTTGTGATTAATATAAAAAAGAAAACAAAGTGTTTCTCTTCCTTTAGATATTTCTCTGTTGAGGATTCTGTTTAACTCTGTACCCCATTTTTTAATTGAATTATTTGCTTTTGTTTGTTTGTTTGTTTTTGCTATTTAACTTATTGAGTTCTTTATATATTCTGGATAATAGCCCTTTTCAGTTTAGGGTTGGTAAAGATCTTTTCCCAGTCTGTAGATTGTTGTTTTGTTCTGTTTTCAATGTCCTTTGCTTTACAGAAACTTTTCCATTTCATAAGTTTCCATTTATTGATTGTTGATCTTAGAGCCTGTATTGTTGGTATTCAGTTCAAGAAGTTGTCTCCTGTGCCAATGAGTCCAAGGATCTTCCCCAGTTTTTATTCTAATCGATTTAATGTGTCTTGTTTTACACATCTGAAGTGATAGAAGACAGGAAACAGAACAGGAGCCTGAAAAACTACCCTGCAGGGTATCAAAGCAGATGCTGAAACTTAGCCAAACTTGGGCAGAGTGCAGAGAATCTTATGGAAGAAGGAGGAGATAGGAAGTCCTGGATGTTTCAAGAACTCCACAAGGAGACCAACAGGCAAGAATTCTGGGTCCAAGGTATCCTGTAGAATCTGATGAATCAACCAACAGATATGCACAGAGAGTTCCTGGACCCCCTGATCTTATGAGGTGCACTGGCAATTCAGTCACCAGGAGGTTTGCCTTGTTAGGGGAGCAGGAGCAGTCTCTGGCAGGAACTCCATTGCCTGCTCTTTGATAACCTTCCTTTTGTGAAGTGGCTTGACTAGGCAACAGGGAAAGAGGATCCACACATTTCTGATGTGAGTGCACTGGCAAGGGTCAGACAGTGAGGGAGGAAGGCTTCCCCTATCAGTGTACTAGGGGAGAGATGTATAGAAGGAAGAAAAATGGAGGAAGGGACAAGGAGGAGATGAGAGAGGGGGGCTGCAAATGTGATGAAAGTGAATAAATTAAAATATGTATGTATATATATATATATATATATATATTAGTTAAAAAAAGGAAAATATGTTTATAGGAGCATGGCATGTGGCACATGCCTGTAATCCCAGCAGTCAGTGAAGCATAGGCAGGCCTGTTCTTTAAAGCCAGTCCAGAACAGCCCAAACTACACAGAGAAACCTTGCTAAAAAAAAAAAAGAGTTTATTTTAAAGGTTAATAAGCCCGTTAAGATATAAAATTATATCTACTAGATATATTTTTATATAATTTAACAGGAATATTAAGTAAAGAGATGTATATATTCAATTTATATAGACTATTCCAAAAGAACATAGCAGTCTAATAAATTATTTCAAATTTATAATAAATAATTAATTCCCTAGAATATAAAAACAGCATAAAATATAAAATTGAATTATTAACTACTATATAAAACAGTTCATCTATGTCAGTAAATTCAGCAAGTTGCTTCTAATTTCCTGTGAAGGTAAGCCCATTATCAAGCTCTGCCTGAGACTGTATATTTACATGATAAAAAATAATTGAGTAACAAGTAAATATGGCTTCTTCTTCTCCAGACAGTGTCATAGATGTGCTCCCTCTCCTAGCATGGGTCTCAAGCTAGACCAGTCATTGGTTGGCCAATACTCCTAAAATTATTCCACAAAATGAGCATAAACTAACATTGTCAAACTGATTCTACAAAGTCACAGTTATACTGAAAGTTAAACCACACAAAGTTTCCACAAAGAAAGAATTTCAGGCCTCATGATCATTGATGCAAAAATACTCAATAAGTTACTGCAAACCAAATCCAAGAACACATCAAACAAATGATGTTTCAAGATCAAGTACGCTTCACCCCATGGATGCAGTGACAGTTCAAGATAAGAAAATCCATTAATGTAATCTAATATATAAATACACTGAAAAAAATATCACATGATCATCTCATTCTCTGCAGAAAAAGCCTGTGACAAAATCCAACACCACTTCAAGATAAAATCTTGGAGAGTCTTAGCATTCGCTTTAATAAACTGCAGGGTAGAGTCTTTCAGATGCCCTCTAGGGTAGGCTCCTGTCCTGTTACATGTTTTCTCCTATATCCAATGTCAATGCACTTTGTCTTTCTAGGTGAGTATTGCTCATCTTACCCCTGGTCCTCTTTCTTGTTTATCTTCTTTAAGTGTACAGATTTTAGTATGTTTATCTTATCTTATAGGTCTAGTATCCACTTATAAGTGAGTATATACCGTGTGTGTCTTTCTGCTCATGGGATATCTCACTCAGGGTAATTTAGTATGACCTAGAGGGGACAGAATTCCCACAAGGTCCAAATATATCAGGGCACAAGGGTCTTCTATGAGACTATTTTCCCAACCAAGAACCACACATAGATATAACCTATAACCCCTGCTATACATAGTGCATGGTAGCTCAGTATCCAAGTCCGTTCCCTAGTAAGGGGAATAGGAATTATTTTTGACATGAACTTAATGACTGGCTCATTGAGCTTCCCCTCATCCATGAGGGAGGAGCAGCCTTGCTAGGCCACAGATAAGAATATTGCAGACAGTTCTGAAGATACCTGATAAGCTATGGTGAAACGGAAGGGGAGGAGGACCTCCCCAATCAGTGGACTCAGATGAGGGCAGGGAGGAGATGAGGGAGGGAGGGGGTATTGGGATGGAAAGAGGGAGGGTCTAAGGCTGGGATACAAGTGAATGACCTGTGATTAAAATAAAATTAATTAATTAATTAAAAATTCTTGGAGAGATCAGGAATACAAGGCACATATCTGAACACAAGAAAGACTAGGTACATCAATCCAAAAGCCAACTTCAATTTAAATGGAGTGAACCTCAATGCTATCCCACTAAAATCAGGGACAAGACAAGGCTGCCCATTCTCTCCCTATTTCTTTAATATAGTACTAGAAGTTCTAGGTAGAGCAGTAAGACAACTAAAGAGATCAAAGTGATACAAACAGGAAAGGACAAAGTTAAAATATGACTATTCTCAGATGGTCTGGCTATATACGTAAGTGACCCCCAAAATTCCTCCAGAGAACTACAGCTGATAAACAGCTTCAGCAACAAGGCTGGATACAAGGTAATTCAAAAAAATCAGTAGCCCTCCTATAAAGACAAAATGTCTGAGAAAGTAGTGAAACCACACACTTCAAAGTAGCTACATATGTTATAAAGTATCTAGGAGTAACTCTAACCAAGCAAGCCAAGACCTGTATGAGAAGATCTTCAAATCTCTAAAGAAAGAATCAGAAAAAGATATCAGAAGATCAAAAGATCTCCCATGTTCTTAGCACTGCTTTCATTGTGTCCCATAAGGTTGGGTATGTTGTGGGATAAACCTACTAAAATTTGTATACATGAAGAGAGTAATCAAGAGGGAGGACTCTTGCTAATCTGCTCAATCCCTATCCAGAAAGGCAAAGAGGCTGGACATCAGAAGAAGGAGAAAAGAGGGAACAATTCCGGAGCCTGACACAGAGAACCTCTGAAAAGCTTTGCCCTGCAGACTATCAATGTAGATGCTGAGACTTATGGGCAACCTTTGGGCAGAGTGCAGGGAATCTTAGGAAAGAAGTGGGAAACAGTAAGATCTGGAGAGAACAGGAACTCCACAAGGAAAGCAACAGGACCAAAAATTCTGAGCACAGGGGTCTTTCCTGAGACTGCTATTCCAATCAAAGACTATGCATGGAGATAACCTAAGACCCCTGCACAGATGTAGTCCATGGCAGTTCAGTATCCAAGTGGGTTCCATTGTAATAGGAACAGGGACTGTCTCTGACATGAACTGATTGGCCTGCTCTTCAATTACCTGCCCCTGAGGGGGAAGCAGCATTACCAGGCCACAGAAGATGACAATGCAGCCACTCCTGATGAGACCTAATTGACTAGGATCAGAAGGAAGGAAAAGAAGTCCTCCCCTATCAGTGGACATGGGGAGGGGCATGCATGCAGAGGGTGGAGGAAGGGAGGGATTGGGACAGGAGGAGGGGAAGAACCACAGGGGGGATACAAAGTGAATAAAGTGTAATTAATAAAGGAAAAAAATAATAAAAGAACCAAATTTTAAAAACAAACAAAATAAAACAAAAAAAAAAAAAAAAAAAAAAGAAGAAGAGGGAGATGAAAGATCTGGAGGGAACAAGAGCTCCACAAGGAGAGCAACAGAAACAAAAAATCTGACCCGAAGGATCTTTTCAGAGACTGATAGTTCAAAGAGGACCATGCGTGGAGATAACCTAGAACCCCTGCACAGAAGCAGCCCATGGAGGCTCAGTGTCCAAGAGGGTTCCAAGAGGAGCAAAGCAGTGGCGGTCTCTGACATGACCTCCTTGCCTGCTTTTGATCACCTCCCATGACTGCCTCACTAGCCCACAGGGAAAGAAGACTATCTCAGTCTCTTGTTATTATAAATTTGGAGTGCACAGGTTACAAGGTTCCCCTATTCTGTGGAATAGGGAGGGGCATATGAGAGGTACTGTGGTATTAGGAGGAGAGGAGGGAGTTGTCTTCACTTGGGATGTAAATTACATAAATAAGTAAATTAATAAAACAAAGAAAGAAATAAGTAAATTAATAAATAGTAAGTAAATTAAAGAAATAAGTAAATTAGTAAAATAAAGAAAGAAAACAATGGAGAGCAAGCCAACAAGCGAAGTCACCCCTCCAGGGCCTCTGCATAAAACCCTGCTTCCAAGGCCCTGCCCGGTTTGAATTCCTGTTTGACTTTCTTTGATGATCAACAGTGATATGGGAATGTAATATTAATCAAACATCTGTTGTTTACTCCTAACATGTGAATGTTACTCATTGCACCTATGGTGATAGCTTGCCATACTGCTTATTGTCACACTTCAAATGAGTTGCTGGTGGCTACAACTGTGGATTGCGTCCCTAACATCTCAGCTAGCCTTCTGTTTATGTACCATGGACTCGGCTTCAAGATAGCAGTATTCAAGTTAGACCCAGCTACAATCACTTGAATCCTAAGAGATCCCTGAGTGAATTCTTTAGCAACAGGCATTCACCCTCAACACCTAGAGGAAAACAGGTGCTACCACAGTCTTGGGGGATAGTCATTCAAAAACACCTTGACTTGACACTGGAAAGATTTCTCTCAACAGGATGAGAATCATGTCTGGTACTGGAAATATGGTCAGCTTTTTGGAACTAGTGAAGTCATTAAATCAGCCCACTTCATTACAGCATTCTAATTAATATTCTTATCTCACAAAACCCATCACCCCTATCTAAAAAATCTTTCTGTACTGAAAATGAAGAGCATTGCTGAATGCCAAAACAGGACACAGTGAAGAGATCAATGGATAATGGGAAACCCAGACATTATATATATATATATATATATATATATATATATATATATATATATATATATCTAGTGTACATACATCAGGGAACATTGCAGAAAGGTGTCTTTGAAGGAATGTAAGAGCCAGAAAACCTGAAAGTCTGTTTTGAAATTATCTTTAATACAAATGAATGCAAAGACACATGATGAAACTATCAGTAGACATATTAACGTTCAATAGTCAAAATTTCTTGTGATTCCACCTTAGACAAAGCACTAAGGGCAACTAATGAAATACTCAGGGAAGTATTAGTTTATTTCAGAAATGTCCTCCTAATGGATAGTTTAATACATATTATTAAACCTGGAAATTATATACATAAATCAAGTAAATAGACTCAAGTTGTATTCATATTTTTATACATACAAATATATACATCTAAACACACATACAAAACAATGTAACAGAGTCTGTAACTTTCAGATTATGAGGGGAAGACAAGAAGGACACAGCTATATAATTCTAATTCAGTAAAAATTAAAAAAAATCATAGTAATAAAAAGATACATTAAGAGGACATGCTAATAACTGTTCAGGACTTCACGAGATATTTTCTTAAAGATTTCCACCACAAAATCATATTACAAGTCTTTTCTAGGAACACAAATCATAAATAAGGAATTCTTCATGTTTGGATGAAGGTTTCATATTATGAAGAGAGAAACAGCAAGTATACAGTATACTTACTTGTGTTTCTGTCTGTAATGTATGGATGAATTTGTATGATGTGTGAGTGTGTGTGTGTGTATAAGACATGGAGATCATGAGCTTTCTTAGGTTAGAGGACAGCTTCAACCTGTTGGTCTTTCCTCCCATCATTTTTGACTCAGGGTCTCTTTAGTTCACTCCTGAACAACATGTCAGAAATATCTCGCCAAGAATCTTCTACTGATTTCTATTCCTCTAACTCCCGTCTCGAGGTAGAAGCTTCTGATTTGGAGATGTTTGTGCTACCGTGGTAAGATTTTTTAATTGTTCTAAAATTTTTTATTATTATTACAATTCATTCACCTTGTATCCCAGAGGTAGCCCTCTCCCACATCGCCTCCCAACCACACCCTCCCTCCCTCTTCTCCTCTGATGCCCCAGTCCACTGATAGGGGAGGAACTCCTCCCCTTCCATCTGACTCTAACCTATCAGGTGTCATCAGGACTGGCTGTATTGTCTTCCTCTGTGGACAGGAACAGCTGCACAACCCCCAGGGGGAGGTTATCAAAGATCAAGCCACTGAGTTCATGTCAAAGACAACCCCTACTTCCCTTATCAGGGAAACCACTTGTAGGCTGAGCTACCAGGGGCTACATCTGAGCCAGGGATCTAGATTATCTCCTTGAATAGTCCTTGGTTTGAGTATTGGTCTTTACAAAGTTCCCTGGGCCCAGATTTTTCTGGTACTGTTGCTCTCATTGTGGAGCTCCTGTCACCTCTAGGTCTATCTCCCCCTTCTTCCATAAGATTCTGTGCACACAGCCAAAGATATGAGTCTCAGTATTTGCATTGATACACTGCTGGGTAGAGTCTTTTAGGGGCCCTCTGTGGTAGTCTCTTGTCCTGTTTCCTGTTTTCTCCCACATCTGATGTTCATTTCATTTGCTTTCTGAGTGAAAATTAAGTAAATTCCCTAGTGTCCTCCCTCTTGTTTAGCTTCTTTAGGAGTATAGATTTTAGTATATTTATCCTATATGATATGACTAATATCCACTTATAAATGAGTATACCATGTGTGATGTTCAGCTTCTAGGTTACCACACTCAGGATAATCTTTTCTAGTTACCACCACTTGCCGGCAATTATGTTTTCTTTGTTTTTTTAATTGCTGAGTTCACTCAGTGGAATACTACTCAGCAATTAAAAACAGTGGCAAGTTTTTAAATGTAAGTTTTGATGATCTGAACTCATGTCGGTTACAAAACTTGTATGTCAATTGCTTTAGAGTTTGAACCGTCTTTTCAGGCCATTTTGTGTATTCTTACAATTGGAATCTACTTCCAATGTCATCATGTGTGATGCTTATATGATACAGGACTCTAAGCACAACTCTTCTGGATTATTTCAATTACATTACCTTCTGTCCATGTTTCTGAG
This sequence comes from Meriones unguiculatus, assembly GCF_030254825.1. Taxonomy (NCBI): domain Eukaryota; kingdom Metazoa; phylum Chordata; class Mammalia; order Rodentia; family Muridae; genus Meriones; species Meriones unguiculatus. The sequence goes on from NC_083350.1 coordinate 156,516,326, forward strand.
GAATTATCTGCATTAGGTAGTCACGGTGAGAAAACTATAACGACTAATTGAGCTGTGAAATCATAAGCATGTTTTCTGGAATGCATAAATAGGAGAAAGCTCAGTGATTATGAGCCGTCATTGTCCTCTGCTTCTTAACTAGGTAAGAAACTTCACTTGCTGCAACCTCCTGACATCAGACCTGCCCTATAATGATGCCATGAGCCCCAAACACTGTACCAATTGTATTTCTAACAGAAATAATATTCTAGAGCACCTTTTCACAGCAATGGGAACATAACTTAAAAATAAAAGTGTTGTCCACTCAGGATGATCTTTTCCAGATCCCACCATTTACTTGCAAATTTCATGATTTCCTTGTTTTTTATTGCTGAGTAATATTCCATTGTGTAGATATACCACAATTTCTGTATCCATTTTTCCATTGAGGGGCATCTGGGTTGTTTACAGCTTCTGGCTATTACAAATAAGGCTGCCATGAACATAGTTGAGCAGATGTCCTTATTGTGTACTTGAGCCTCTTTTGGGTATATGGTAGGAGTGCTATACCTGGATCTTGAGGGAGCAGCATTACTAGGCCACAGAAAAAGACAATGCAGGAATTCCTGATGAGACCTAAGTGACTAGGATCAGAAGGAAGGAAAAGAAGAGCTCCCCCATCGGTGGACTTGGAGAGGGGCATGCATGCAGAGGGTGGAGGAAGGGAGGGATTGGGACAGGAGGAGGGAGCGAACCACAGGGGGATATAAAGTGAATAAAGTATAATTAATAAAGAAAATTTTTGTAAAGTGTTGCTCTAATGCCCAGGTTGAGTCAGGTTTTGTGGTATACCCCCTAAGTTGATTATTTGCCATTGGGTCTCTTTTGTGGCTAGAGTCTGAAAGAATTTGGCCAGATAAAACCCCAGCTCTCATTTATTAAGGAGATCTTAATATGCCATTCTGATGGGAGTGTGGAATTAGATTAATAAATTGATTCTTGTGGATCTATCACATGAACATAGGTCCCTGAGTAACTAAGATGGAGAAGACTGCCAAATGCAATGTTCCAAAAGCATTTATTACAACAATAAAAGTATTTAAAAGCATAAGTTAAATGAAAGTAACACATTGAAACAATAATAATAAAGTGAAATGGAAAAACATTAGGAATGTATTGTAATAAGGGATAAGAGGAAGTGAAGGATGTAGGTAAATGAAACTGTGAGGATTCCATTATTTAGTTTAATAAGAAAATGAAGGATAGTAATATTGCTTGAACATTCCAAAAGCTTGTTCAATCATCATCCTCCACAGGTTGATCAATTGTACTAGAGAAGAAAGTTGTTCCAACATTCACTGTCAAATAAAACATAAAATATGATCTTGATTAAAAACAGTCTCAGATCACAGATTCAGCTCAATTCAGATAAAATGAGATTTTTAGTTTATTTCCACAACTCTACACAAAATTTTTCTTATATTTACAACATATCTGATTTTGAGTGGTGTTAATTGTTGATTCAGTTATGTTTTAGCCTATTTATGGTACCTCACTAATTTGTTATAGTGGATCCTGTGAATCCAATAGTTACACACTGCTAAGCATTTGATAAGATTTATCTCTCATGAGGAATCAAGCAAACATTAAGGTTTTTTGCAAAAAGATTCCATAGTTTGTTGACATTGGCAAAGGACTTTACCTTACAGAATGTTTGAGGGATTTTTGAATCAATGCATTTTCTCTAAATGTTATTTCCAAAAGTAATAATTTCAGTATCCAAAATATGCTACTTTGACTCTGGGATGAGGAGAAAGGAAGGTGATAAACAAAGAATGTAACATTATGGGATCCTTTCAGGGGCTAATTTAGGAGTACATCTGTCACACATACATGTATGCATATCTGTGTAGATACACATGTATGTGTGTATACGTGTTTAAGTGTATATGATAGTAGATATGTTTATATTAATATTTTTAATTACACTGTTGTTTAAAAAGACTTTCCCCATGCTCTAATATCATAGTCTGTGCCAGTACTGCCAGCACACACAGTTTTGTGAAATCGGGAGATGACGCCATCTGATTACCACTTAAACTTCATGTTACCTGTAGTTACTTCCTCCTGAGAAAGAACAACTGTAATTTTCAATTCTTCAGAATTATCATCAGGAAAGTTTTACTCACTTTCCTCACTGGCATCAGCCTTATCCCAACACTTTTGAACAGCAGAATTCTTTATGTCATCAACAGTCTTTTGCATGTCGTTATAACATGGAATAGTATCCCCTTCAAAGATGACTGTATAATTTTCAATTAGAATTCTTATAAGGGAAACCTGTAAAGCAACAATGCAGAAACAAGGCCCTGTCATTTTACATTGTTTACAAATTTGATATCAGAATCTTGAAATGACAAAAATTTAGTATTTACTTCATACAGGTATGAACCCATGAAATGATTAAGAATAGTATGGGCATGGACTTAATATACAGTCCATAAAATATGATCTAATAGGAAAGAAAAAGTTTCAATATCCTCACAGCAATGACTGTTTCTGTTTAACATTTATGTTTCTTCTGAGGATGCATCTAATTTTATATTTGACCAGTCTTTTAAAATTTTTATTAATTAATTTAATTATTACAATTTAGTCAAATTTTTCTCTACTGTAGCTCTTCCTTCTTTTCCTTCTAGTACCATCCACCCTCCCTCTTCTCCCTGTATGCCCTTTCCCAAGTCCCTTCATAAGGGAGGACCTCCGCCCAGCTCCATAGTTAAAATCTAGGCTTCCAACCAAAAATATTTGAATAAAAAGGAATAATTTTCAGAAATATCACACTTAGATGATTGTCTTATTTCATACACAAATAGTTCAGAATAGTTGTCCTTCTTTGTTTTCATATCAGACCACATAAACTAATATATTTGAATAGAACGCTTTATGAAAAGAGTATCCGTAATCGTGGTTAACAGTATAAAATAAATTTACTTCCTCCTTTTTTCCTAAATGTCAATTTCACTACAGGCTTGGATTTTAGGTTGCAAGCAGCTTGGTAGTTGAATAGAGCCAAGTATAGTCCCGGATGTGACAGTCATTCCCTGTGCTGCACCACTCCATTGTGAGTCACGGCGCCATGACTTCTGTCCTGTGCACTTGATTCCTGAGAACTCTAGTGAAATATAACCCTTGCTTTCTTGTTACTTTTCTTTCCTTTTTTAGCATATGATTTTGGTAATTCTTTGTGATTTTTCCATCACATACGCCAAACCCGCTCATTTCCCCATCCCTCCATTTCTGCTCTCCACCCTTGTAAATTCCACAAACAGAATGAAAAATTATGTATATAAGTATGTATATTATAATTAAATCGTTCCATGTAAGCTGTGCTGTGCCACTGTGAGTCACACAATATATCCATTTACTCAAACAGCTTGCCTTGCAGGAGTTCACTGAAATGGGTCATTGCTCTGGGTCAAGGCCTATGGCTTTGTGCTACACCATCAATAATAGATCCTCCCAGAGATTCCTCTTAGACTTTCTGGATATCATCCTATTACCCCTAGTCATGGATATCCGGCAGCTTTCTGTGCACATTACCATTGTGTTCACATGTTCCAAGAGATGATAGATGGAGATGTTGGGGTTAGCCAGCTCAAAGTCTAGGATCTGGGTGGTAGTTTAGTCAGCTTGCCAACTCTCCAACAAACCATTGCACCAAGGCCATCTCTCCTGCACCTCCTTGGCAAGAAGGCACACCCATGCTTTCTTAAAATGTTTTGTCTCTCATTTTGACACAAAACATAAGAAAGGTCGTATTAGTCTGCATCTGCATTTCAGGATATTACATTTTTAAATTATATTCAATTTTAAAATTTAGTCCTATTCCCAATGAACTTTATTCACTTTCTGTTTTCAACATGTCCAACTTAGTGACTGCTTTCCTCGGGAGATGTATATGCTAATCAGTAAATTTTTAAGGCTGTCTTCCTGGGAATTATGCTTTCTTTAACAGGTAAGCCCCAATGTGAGTGAGGCAAATGGTATGCAGCTCTGGCATTAGAGGAAATGTAGCATTCCTATCTTTCTCTATGCCAGTCTCTCAATCTGCTTTCCTCTTAACAGGGGAGTATACATTTTCTTCCCAGGATTTTTCTCCCACCACATGAAGTATTCCTCTCAGGCTCTCAAGGAAAAAAAAAACAAGATTATCAATAATAAATTTCAGACAATCAGTAAAGCAAATTAAGTGAATTCCTTGATGAAAGAAGTTTGAGGTAAACTGATATGTGAAGTGATGGGTCAGAAGTTATGTTCATCGGCAGCTATCTCAGAAGACTCAGCATCTGTCATTTCAAAAGCATCTGAAATTTCAGTTTTATGAGATACAATGTCATCTCCTTGCTTCCAAGGACACCACAATGCAAGCAGTGCACATATTATATGAATACAACATAAAACTGATTTCAAAATTAAAAAAAAAGAATAAACATTTCATTCATGCTTTACATAAATTAAATATTTTGGTGCTAGAATTATGGCTCACTGGTAAGTGTGTTGTTTGCTACTCCAGAGCATCAGGTTGGATTCTCAGCACCTCATTGTAGCTCAGGGTAATATGTAACTCTAATTCCATGGCATTGAAAGCTTTCTTTGGGCATGGAAGGTACTAAGAATAGTTGATACATGCAAATTTACATGTAAGCAGAAGGTTAGCACACACAATAACTTACTAATTTTTTTTTTTTTGCTTTTATAAGTGCAGTTCTACAGGTCTGTTGTTGTAGAGATGAGAAGCTACCTAACATAGGAGCTGAACTGCTTCTGAAATGCTCTATTCAAACAGGAAGTGTGACTGAAGACCAGTGCAGCTGGGATAAGTGCCAATCCCAGAGAAGAGAAAACTACATTGGAAAATGTGTCCAATTCTATACATCAATGTTTATCTATGAGGGTCCACAGTCCTGAATTTTAGTTTGTTGAGACTCATGATTTCCTTTTTGTCACCTCTTGTCACTATGCTTCAAGTTAATTGGGTTTTCAAAGCCACATGATGAAGGATGATTCACAACTTCTAACCATGTTAATAATGTCCCTTTCCAAGCCCCTGAAATAGATCAAACATCTTCCACTCCAAAAGAATGTAATCCTGAGATGTTCTTTAACAGCAATGACCTTTCCACCTACTAGATCACAATGAGGAGTTTGTTCTCAAAGACAGAAACCAAGAGATCCACTTACCCTTTTTGAGAAATCAGTTTTAAACTTGGAGTAGTCAGGGGAATCTTTCCATAGAAGACTACCAGCTGTAAGCAATGCTAAAATATAAGGATTCACAAAACAAATGGAAGAATGACATTTAATCTTGTATAGCACACGCATGAAGTGCTTCAAAAGATTCAAATTTGGTCGTGGCATCTTCAATAAAAGACTAAATGTAGAAAAAGAAGAATTTTATGCTTGTTTGACTTACAGTGAAAGTTACTTATCAATCTATAAATTCAACCAAATTTCAAGGTAAATGTTGAGAGACCAGCTAATATTGTAATCAGAATTAAAAATTTGAAAAAAAGGTATATAAGCTAAAATATTTCCTAGAATAGTTTCTGCCAATCAAGGCCCTTTGTAGAATCAGGACATTAAAGAAAATTGCATATTAATATCTGTGCACCACATGTGTGACTGGTGCCTATGGACCCAGAAGACAGTGTCAGCTACCCTGGAATTTGAACCTAGGTTGTTGCAAGCCATCATGTGGGGTTCTGACAATGGAAATATCCAGTGGTACTAAGCACTGTATAGCCACCATGAGGACACATTTAATTTATAATTTAATATAAACTCAGGCAACAACTCTGTGGCATTCTAGGATCTGATGAATAGGATGAGCTGAAAACACACTGCAGAAACAATGCATTATGAAAGATGATGCTTTAGATAAGGCAAACATCCTGGGGGTCTGAATTGTAATGGAGCTGAAAGTTCCTCTGTTTCCTAAGAAATCATTTTATAGAGTATAGTATAGGAATATTGATCTTTGAAATCAAAGTTGATCCTGATCTAGACTACTCTATATTGCTATAGTTGAGAAAGTTGAACTCAGTAATAGCTTTATGGGCAAGGCAGCAATGGCTATTCAGCATGTGAAACATCCTTCAATATTCCATGGTAATAATATATGAACAGAAATAACATAGAAGTATTGCATACAGATACTTGTTGAATTTCTCTCACACAGGATGTGAAACCCATATTCTAGGCTGGCCTGCACTCAGCTATGTAACCAAGGCTATCCTCCAATCCATAACACTTAAAGTGTGGCAATAATCTCCCAGTTGGTGGGATTACCAGCATGGGGCAATGCTGTGACTGAGCAATTCAAGAAGTGACTACATATGTGTGAGAAAAGAACCTTCCTGGCATGGGACATAATTTCAGGTAGGTAATCGTACAAATAAAAGCTATTAATACTTCAAGAAATGCATTGCTCCTATCTTTGTATTGTTTCCCAAATGTTTAAAGCATCATTACCTTTGGATAGTAGAAATGTTTTGATCCAAATCTTTTTCATCGAGAACTTTAAGCCACTCATCGTATAATTCACAACAAAGGAGGCTTCCTTTTAACTTCTTGAGGAAGTCCTTATTTTTAGGAAAAAAACAAGAAATATAAAGGTCCGTGTATACTGGAGAAATTACAGATAAGCATTTTGTTGAAAAATAGAAGTTTAGACTAGTGGATCTCAACCTGTAGGTTCTGAAGTGTTTATGGGTCACATACCAGATAGCCTGCAAATCCAATATTTATATTACCATTCAGGAGAGTAGCAAATTTATAGTTATGAAGTAGTAGCCATTCATTTTTATGGATGGGGTCACCAAATGAGTAACAGTATTAAAGAGTCACAGGATTAGGAAGTTTGAGATGAAGATTTAGAGCCTACTACCTTAAGAGAGTCCCACCCTATCAGCTCTCCAGAATCTTGGCTCAAATGTAAAGCCCAAAAAGAAGAGCTCGTGTTTTCTCACCTAAGACTGGAATGACAGATGCAGACCTCTGCATGTGATAGTAATGAAATAAACTATTCTGTGTTCAAAGTGCTCTTCCCAGGAATAAGCAAGCATCCCAAACAGGCAGAGCCAGAGAATGTTTGGTTCTATAACTTGATGAATCAGTGCTTATACTTCATAGTAAGTAAGGTTCTAATGTACCTACAGGCACACTTGGAATAGGGCTGAACCTTCTTACTTGAGTGTCCCGTGTCTCATGTGAGAAGCTCTCACACTTTCACATCGATTCCCCTAAAAGTGTAAAACTTCAACTCTTTTCATTAACAGTAAGTATTAGCTTGTTTGAGGGACAGAAAAGCCTCTTTATTTGAGCCTTCCAACCCTGGTCCGTGGTCACTACAGTTTGAAAAGACTAGGGACACTGTGATGTTTGAGGCCTAAGCAAGCATTTGTGGTATATACTTAGAATCCCCTCTCAAAATGATTCAGTGGGGCCTTAGGTTAGAGACTAGAGTGGATGTCAAACACAGACATGTCTCAAAATAAATAAATAAGCAAATAAATAAATAAAAATGAAAAAGAAACATACCAATAAAATTGGAGAAATCCCTAATTACCCGGGTAAGAAAGAGAGATACCAAATTACTTTCTCTTCATACTAAATAACCAAGAATTGTTCAGGACAAACTAGGACAGTAAAAACTACAATAAAAATTCAGTAAAGAATGATTAATTTCAATGATTTCTGATCTGTGAAGTGTCAGCCATGTTTTGAGGTTCCAAGGGTAGAGAAATGAGAACAATGGGAAAACTCCAGGTGTTCCTGGACCTTTTTAGTACCCTGAGTGTACAGCTCTGCCTTGCTGGTCACTCATCATTACTTTCTTCCTCACTATGAGGTCCAGCTTTCTGGCAATGAGAGCAAGCCAAACTTGGCAAGCTCCAGGTCAAGGAGGGATCAAGTGTACCTTTGTCTCAAGTTACTAATCCTCCTTCTCTCAGAACAGCACCTCCTCTCTTTATGTCTGAGGCTATAGCTCCAGAATCTACTGAGTGGTGAACTCAGAGCATGGCCCAATTTAAACCAAGCAATGTTATTTCTCTGGAAGCACTGGTTGCTCCAGTGTAAGTTTAGTGTGTAGTAGGTTTTTTTGAGTGGGTTAAGAAAACTCTTTTGATTTTCTGACAAGGGGTAATAATGGAGTAAATATAAAAGTACTTGATTATTATTATGATGATGATCACTATTATTATTATGATTATGATTATTATTGGTTTAGAAGGAAACAACATCATGCTTGAACTGGAGAGAGGGCAACAACCAACAGGTCAGTGATGGATTAGCCATCTTGAAGTATTTTTAATTATGAAGGATATATTTTTGGTAAGTATGATTTAAGACTTGAGTTTTTTAAATCACACTTTTACCACTATTATTACTTTTTTTGTTATGACCTCAGATAGTGTGGTCAGAGGTGAAATCAGCAGGATGATTTGCATTGCCGAACCAAAGCACATCTGACATGGGAGGAAGTTAAGTGCCTACAGAATGTTTTCAATGGTCTGTGGTGATGAATCCCTTAGCTTCTCAGAACTTTATCTTCCTCTTGTCCTCAGGTCATCAGTTTCCATAGTTGAAGGGATCTGTCATCACCAGTTTATCTCAAGGAAGGAAAGTACTCACTCATGTCTAGAGGTGATAAGTAAGGAGGATGCTAAAAGCATTACCATGAAGACTGCTGCTACAACCACCACCGATTCCTCTTTCAGGTTTACTGTCTGTTGAGAGTCGATCTTGTCTCGAAGGTCCCAGTATGGTTTTGTCACTAGTTTTCCAAATAAATGGGGTTCATCTAGTCCGTTTTCGCCAATGAGTGTTATCATGTCCTGTATGAGATAAACACATCCTTCTATTATTATACATTCAAAAGTTTGAAGAACAAATGTATCTCTTATTGTGAAACAGAGCAATGGCGATCATAGTTCGGAAACTACTACTGGGAGGAATGAAGAAGATTTTATATTTTTTTCTGTTTTTTACTTCGGAATATATTTTCTCCCCAAGCAATTTTTCCCAGTTTTTAACATTGGGGTTTGTTTAAATCAGAACTTCCTTGGCATTGAGTCACAATTAGGTTCCCTAAATAATTTTGGTGATTGGTCCTCCCTTGCTTTTTTCTTCTCCTAAAGGAATATCCTTCTCAAGCATGCCATTCTCAGTTACTATTGGGATATTTCTTTTTTAGTGAGAAACACCTTCTGTCAGTCCTGGGTTCTGTTGTAAATCTTAAAAACTGTCTTTTCAGGAAATTTTTTGCCATTCAGGAATGTTCCTTTGATAGAGACTTTCATTTCCTTCTCCTGAGACCTTTTATTTTCTGCTATTATTGTAAAAAGATGTTGTACCAGTCAAGAACCCAAGGAGATTTTGATTCCTATTCCATGGATTCACTGTGTAAAAAATAACTACCATATACTACTTTTTCACTATTTTTGCTATTTTCAAGTTTGGAATGATTATAGTCGTGGTTACCAAAAGAGTTTGCTGTAAAATACTCAAGGTATGTGCAGTAATTGTCACGTGTCTGACATGATCATCTTGTTGACATGCTGCCGTATAGTTATAAAATGCTTGCTGAACAGTAAATATCATCATTCTCTATGGACATTTAATGGCTTTTGAAAAATAGATCAAGCCATATTAGATTACTTTGAAATATATTATTCTAGGATAAAAGGGTTAATATGCAGCAGAAAAAAAAATGCTTACACCTAATTCCCCAATAAAGTAAAACAAAGCACTCTAGATATATTGACTTATAAGACTAAATGATCTCAGAGGCAATGCTATTTCAGGAGACTCCAGAATAATATGGAGTTTAAAAGAAGCTGGAAGATTTAACAGCTGGGGACTCCAAGGGAACTCACATCCATAGAACCATTTCCTCCAACTAGATGGTGGGTTTGGATTTGTGCTGAAGTCAGGGGGAAACTTGGGCATATTGTACATTTGTTTTTCAATTTTGTTTAATTACATGACTCAAATTTCACTGGGATTTCTTTCTTTGGAGGCAGTATTTTAAAAGGATCTCACCCTCTCTTTTCTGAGACTGACATTCAACCAAGGACCATGTATGGATATAACCTAGAACCTCCACTCAAATGTAGCCTGTGGTAGCTCAGTAACCAATTGGTTTCCCAAAGTGAGGGGAACAGGGACTATTTCTAACAGGAACTCAATGACTGGCTCTTTGGTCTCCCCACCCTCGAAGGGAGGAGCAGTCCTGTTAGGCCACAGAGGAGGGCTTTGCAGCCAGTCCTGAAGATACCTGATAAAACAGGATCAGATGAATGGGGAGGAGGTCCCCCCTATCAGTGGACTTGGAAAGGGGCACGGTGGAGATGAGGGAGGGAGGGAAGGACTGGGAGGGAATGAGGGATCGGGACACGGCTGGGATACAGAATTAATAAAATGTAACTGATAAATAAATAAATAAATAAATAAATAAAAGGATCTCACCCTCATGGATAGTTTAAGTAAACATTCATATGTTTGAAAATATATTAATTGAGAGCACAGTTTCCCCAGCAAGTATGTGGGACAGGACAGCCAGAGAGACCAATTGTTAACTTACAAGTATAACAGTGGGCAGATTGCCATCTTGGGAAATGGTTGTGAGAGCCTGGCCAAAGAAGTGTTTCACAATTGGCTCTGTTGGCGAGGGACAAATCACAGTGCTGTCTTGCTCACTGGACGCTGGTGGAGATAGGTGAGCACTTTCAGGTCCTGATGTACCTGTCATATTTATGAATGATATCTTTTCAGAGGTCTCAGAAGCTAAGACAAAAGGCAATCATTGTATATCCTAGTTGAACTCACTTAAGTGTTGAATGCTCTTTTCATTTTATAGCATGCATACCTTCTGCCTCACCACAAATACACAGAAAGTAATCAATATTGTAACATTTACAATAAAGAGTTTGTATCACGAGGCACTCGATAGCTAGTTGCATATGGCTCATACTTTTATGTTTAATCAGTAAATGCCATTTTTTTGCCCTAAAAGCAATGCTTAAAGCTGTTAGCATCAAGCAATGATATTGTGGAGATCATGGCGGCCAAGGAAATTTTGGAGGACACATGGGCCACAAGGGAGGCTGTGGAGGAGACAGAGGAGACTTCACCCTGAAACGAACCCTGGGACTCAAGGGGGAAGCCCCTTTAGAAGAGGATTTGTCCAGCCATGAGCTGGAGAATGGCAGTATCCCAGTATGGGCTCTGGAAACCAGAACTTTGCTGGGGAAGAGAATGCAGTCAGTGTAAGACCCTTAAGAACAAGGACTTCCTTCTGTCACCCTTCCCACCTCCGGATGGTGACTGTGGGCCTGATGGCATGTTAGGAAGAATAGGAGGACTTGTGGACCCTGGTGGATCTTGAGTAGTGCTCAGTTCTGGCGACCGATGTGACTTCTGAGATTGTCCTTTCATGGACCGAGGCAGCTTTGGTGGAGGTAGATGGTCTGATCCTGGGGGATCTCCTGAACCTTCCATGTGAGCAAGAACAGGGAGATATGGATGACTTGGGGTAAGGGATAAAGGGGAGCACCATCAGGAATGCAGAGACCAACCCTACTTAGAGACCTGCAGTGCTTCAGTGTCGGTCAGATTTATTTTTAAACCAAAAAATGTTTTTAATATATAATTCCATATTTAAAATATGTTATTGCCCTCTTCTTTAACCACGGACCATTCATGAAGATAACCTAGAACTCCTGCACAGACATGGCCTATGACTGTTCAGTGACTAAGTGGGTTCCATAGGAATAGGAAGAGGGACTCTCTCTGACATGAACTGATTGGTCGGCTCTTTGATCACTACCCCCTGAGTGGCCTTACCAATCCTCAGAGGATGACAATGCAGACACTCCTGATGAGATCTGATAAAGTATGCTCAGAAGGAAGGAGAGGACGTCCTCCTCTAAGAGTGGACTTGGTGAGGGGCATTCATAGGGAAGGGGGAAGGAAGGTGGGATTGGGAGGGGAGGCGAGAGGTGTTGATGGCAGGAATAGGTGGAGGGGATACAAAGTAATAAAGTGTAATTAATTAAAAAAAATAGAAAAAAAAGACTTTTCCAATGCTCTAATATAATGGTGTTTGCCAATACTGCTGTGATACTACAGATTTGTGAAATCAGGAGATGATGTCATCAGTTTACCACTTAAACTTCATGTTACCTGTAGTTACTTCCTCCTGAGAAAGAACAACTGTAATTTTCAATTCTTCAGAATTATCATCAGGAAAGTTTTACTCACTTTCCTCACTGGCATCAGCCTTATCCCAACACTTTTGAACAGCAGAATTCTTTATGTCATCAACAGTCTTTTGCATGTCGTTATAACATGGAATAGTATCCCCTTCAAAGATGACTGTATAATTTTCAATTAGAATTCTTATAAGGGAAACCTGTAAAGCAACAATGCAGAAACAAGGCCCTGTCATTTTACATTGTTTACAAATTTGATATCAGAATCTTGAAATGACAAAAATTTAGTATTTACTTCATACAGGTATGAACCCATGAAATGATTAAGAATAGTATGGGCATGGACTTAATATACAGTCCATAAAATATGATCTAATAGGAAAGAAAAAGTTTCAATATCCTCACAGCAATGACTGTTTCTGTTTAACTTTTATGTTTCTTCCGAGGATGCATCTAATTTTATATTTGACCAGTCTTTTAAAATTTTTATTAATTAATTTAATTATTACAATTTAGTCAAATTTTTCTCTACTGTAGCTCTTCCTTCTTTTCCTTCTAGTACCATCCACCCTCCCTCTTATCCCTGTATGCCCTTTCCCAAGTCCCTTCATAAGGGAGGACCTCCGCCCAGCTCCATAGTTAAAATCTAGGCTTCCAACCAAAAATATTTGAATAAAAAGGAATAATTTTCAGAAATATCACACTTAGATGATTGTCTTATTTCATACACAAATAGTTCAGAATAGTTGTTCTTCTTTGTTTTCATATCAGACCACATAAAGTAATATATTTGAATAGAACGCTTTATGAAAAGAGTATCTGTAATCGTGGTTAACAGTATAAAATAAATTTACTTCCTCCTTTTTTCTTAAATGTCAATTTCACTACAGGCTTGGATTTTAGGTTGCAAGCAGCTTGGTAGTTGAATAGAGCCAAGTATAGTCCTGGATGTGACAGTCATTCCCTGTGCTGCACCACTCCATTGAGAGTCACGGCGCCATGACTTCTGTCCTGTGCACTTGATTCCTGAGAACTCTAGTGAAATATAACCCTTGCTTTCTTGTTACTTTTCTTTCCTTTTTTAGCATATGATTTTGGTAATTCTTTGTGATTTTTCCATCACATACGCCAAACCCGCTCATTTCCCCATCCCTCCATTTCTGCTCTCCACCCTGGTAAATTCCACAAACAGAATGAAAAATTATGTATATAAGTATGTATATTATAATTAAATCGTTCCATGTAAGCTGTACTGTGCCACTGTGAGTCACACAATATATCCTTTTACTCAAACAGCTTGCCTTGCAGGAGTTCACTGAAATGGGTCATTGCTCTGGGTCAAGGCCTATGGCTTTGTGCTACACCATCAATAATAGATCCTCCCAGAGATTCCTCTTAGATTTTCTGGATATCATCCTATTACCCCTAGTCATGGATATCCGGCAGCTTTCTGTGCACATTACCATTGTGTTCACATGTTCCAAGAGATGATAGATGGAGATGTTGGGGTTGGCCAGCTCAAAGTCTAGGATCTGGGTGGTAGATTAGTCAGCTTGCCAACTCTCCAACAAACCATTGCACCAAGGCCATCTCTCCTGCACCTCCTTGGCAAGAAGGCACACCCATGCTTTCTTAAAATGTTTTGTCTCTCATTTTGACACAAAACATAAGAAAGGTCGTATTAGTCTGCATCTGCACTTCAGGATATTACATTTTTAAATTATATTCAGTTTTAAAATTTAATCCTATTCCCAATGAACTTTATTCACTTTCTGTTTTCAACATGTCCAACTTAGTGACTGCTTTCCTTGGGAGATGTATATGCTAATCAGTAAATTTTTAAGGCTGTTTTCCTGGGAATTATGCTTTCTTTAACAGGTAAGCCCCAATGTGAGTGAGGCAAATGGTATGCAGCTCTGGCATTAGAGGGAATGTAGCATTCCTATCTTTCTCTCTGCCAGTCTCTCAATCTGCTTTCCTCTTAACAGGGGAGTATACATTTTCTTCCCAGGATTTTTCTCCCACCACATGAAGTATTCCTCTCAGGCTCTCAATGAAAAAACAAGATTATCAATAATAAATTTCAGACAATCAGTAAAGCAAATTAAGTGAATTCCTTGATGAAAGAAGTTTGAGGTAAACTGATATGTGAAGTGATGGGTCAGAAGTTATGTTCATTGGCAGCTATCTCAGAAGACTCAGCATCTGTCATTTCACAAGCATCTGTAATTTCAGTTTTATGAGATACAATGTCATCTCCTTGCTTCCAAGGGCACCACAATGCAAGCAGTGCACATATTATATGAATACAACATAAAACTGATTTCAAAATTAAAAAAAAAGAATAAACATTTCATTCATGCTTTACATAAATTAAATATTTTGGTGCTAGAATTATGGCTCACTGGTAAGTGTGTTGTTTGCTACTCCCAGAGCATCAGGTTGGATTCTCAGCACCTCATTGTAGCTCAGGGTAATATGTAACTCTAATTCCATGGCATTGAAAGCTTTCTTTGGGCATGGAAGGTACTAAGAATAGTTGATACGTGCAAATTTACATGAAAGCAGAAGGTTAGCGCACACAATAACTTACTAATTTTTTTTTTTGCTTTTATAAGTGCAGTTCTACAGGTTTGTTGTTGTAGAGATGAGAAGCTACCTAACATAGGAGCTGAACTGCTTCTGAAATGCTCTATTCAAACAGGAAGTGTGACTGAAGACCAGTGCAGCTGGGATAAGTGCCAATCCCAGAGAAGAGAAAACTACATTGGAATATGTGTCCAATTCTATACATCAATGTTTATCTATGAGGGTCCACAGTCCTGAATTTTAGTTTGTTGAGACTCATGATTTCCTTTTTGTCACCTCTTGTCACTATGCTTCAAGTTAATTGGGTTTTCAAAGCCACATGATGAAGGATGATTCACAACTTCTAACCATGTTAATAATGTCCCTTTCCAAGCCCCTGAAATAGATCAAACATCTTCCACTCCAAAAGAATGTAATCCTGAGATGTTCTTTAATAGCAATGACCTTTCCACCTACTAGATCACAATGAGGAGTTTGTTCTCAAAGACAGAAACCAAGAGATCCACTTACCCTTTTTGAGAAATCAGTTTTAAACTTGGAGTAGTCAGGGGAATCTTTCCATAGAAGACTACCAGCTGTAAGCAATGCTAAAATATAAGGATTCACAAAGCAAATGGAAGAATGACATTTAATCTTGTATAGCACACGCATGAAGTGCTTCAAAAGATTCAAATTTGGTCGTGGCATCTTCAATAAAAGACTAAATGTAGAAAAAGAAGAATTTTATGCTTGTTTGACTTACAGTGAAAGTTACTTATCAATCTATAAATTCAACCAAATTCCAAGGTAAATGTTGAGAGACCAGCTAATATTGTAATCAGAATTAAAAATTAGAAAAGTATATAAGCTAAAATATTTCCTAGAATAGTTTCTGCCAATCAAGGCCCTTTGTAGAATCAGGACATTAAAGAAAATTGCATATTAATATCTGTGCACCACATGTGTGACTGGTACCTATGGGCCCAGAAGACAGTGTCAGCTACCCTGGAATTTGAACCTAGGTTGTTGCAAGCCATCATGTGGGGTTCTGACAATGGAAAATCCAGTGGTACTAAGCACTGTAACATCTGTATAGCCACCATGAGAACACATTTAATTTATAATTTAATATAAACTCAGGCAACACCTCTGTGGCATTCTAGGATCTGATGAATAGGATGAGCAGAAAACTCACTGAAGAAATAATGCATTATGAAAGATGATGCTTTAGATAAGGCAGACATCCTGGGGTTCTAAACTGTAATAGAGCTGAAAGTTACGTTTTCTTTTTTTTTTTTTTTTTTTTTTTTTTTTTTTTTTTTTTTTTTTTTTTCAATGCAGTTTATTCAGGAACATTGAACAATCCTCGGACCCCGGGGAAAGCCAGCCCACAGCTTAAATAGCCTCTGGGTAGCCAACCCAGGCGTGCCACGGGGGCAATGCAGATAGGTCCACATACATGGAAGCAAGCCAGATCCTCGGCCTTAGCCAAATGTGGAGTTGTTCGTGACAGAGAGCACTCACCATCGGGAAGGTGGAAGGCGGAAACCAGCTCCATCTTTAAGGCATAGCATTCCGCAGCTCTCTACAGTTCCCCCTTTTTGTTTTAGACGCATCAGGCAAGAGTAGAGGTCTGATCTCTGATATTAGAAATAAATTGGGACTTTGTACAGATGTTCATTTAGGTGTCATCCACCCAAAGAGCATCAGACCAGTCCGATACCTTTTTCTCAGAGGCGGGACCTGGGGCATCAACCCGCATGCAATCAGACATGCTCTTCTCTGGGTCCAAAGCGGCTGACCCTGAGTGCAGTGCTTAGTCTCGCATCCTGAGCATATCATTTTAGCTTTTTATGGTATCCAACCATGCTTGGGGAGAATGTCCTGCTTCAATGGCTGTAAAGGCCTGAATGATCATGGCTGCATCACACTGTTGTGAGACTCTAATCTTGCATATATACCACAGGCAAACCAAGGAGACCAACACCAGAAGGCCTGCTAAAAAAAGTTCCGTTTTCTAAGAAATCATTTTATAGAGTATAGTATAGGAATATTGATCTTTGAAATCAAAGTTGATCCTGATCTAGACTACTCTATATTGCTATAGTTGAGAAAGTTGAACTCAGTAATAGCTTTATGGGCAAGGCAGCAATGGATATTCAGCATGTGAAACATCCTTCAATATTCCATGGTAATAATATATGAACAGAAATAACATAGAAGTATTGCATACAGATACTAGTTGAATTTCTCTCACACAGAATGTGAAACCCATATTCTAGGCTGGCCTGAACTCAGCTATGTAACCAAGGCTATCCTCCAATCCATAACACTTAAAGTGTGGCAATAATCTCCCAGTTGGTGGGATTACCAGCATGGGGCAATGCTGTGACTGAGCAATTCAAGAAGTGACTACATATGTGTGAGAAAAGAACCTTCTTGGCATGGGACATAATTTCAGGTGGGTAATCATACAAATAAAAGCTATTAATACTTCAAGAAATGCATTGCTCCTATCTTTGTATTGTTTCCCAAATGTTTAAAGCATCATTACCTTTGGATAGTAGAAATGTTTTGATCCAAATCTTTTTCATCGAGAACTTTAAGCCACTCATCGTATAATTCACAACAGAGGAGGCTTCCTTTTAACTTCTTGAGGAAGTCCTTATTTTTAGGAAATAAACAAGAAATATAAAGGTCCGTGTATACTGGAGAAATTACAGATAAGCATTTTGTTGAAAAATAGAAGTTTAGACTAGTGGATCTCAACCTGTAGGTTCTGAAGTGTTTATGGGTCACATACCAGATAGCCTGCAAATCCAATATTTATATTATCATTCAGGAGAGTAGCAAATTTATAGTTATGAAGTAGTAGCCATTCAATTTTATGGATGGGGTCACCAAGTGAGTAACAGTATTAAAGAGTCACAGGATTAGGAAGTTTGAGATGAAGATTTAGAGCCTACTACCTTAAGAGAGTCCCACCCTATCAGCTCTCCAGAATCTTGGCTCAAATGTAAAGCCCAAAAAGAAGAGCTCGTGTTTTCTCACCTAAGACTGGAATGAAAGATGCAGAGCTCTGCATGTGATAGTAATGAAATAAACTATTCTGTGTTCAAAGTGCTCTTCCCAGGAATAAGCAAGCATCCCAAACAGGCAGAGCCAGAGAATGCTTGGTTCTATAACTTGATGAATCAGTGCTTATACTTCATAGTAAGTAAGGTTCTAATGTACCTACAGGCACACTTGGAATAGGGCTGAACCTTCTTACTTGAGTGTCCCGTGTCTCATGTGAGAAGCTCTCACACTTTCACATCGATTCCCCTAAAAGTGTAAAACTTCAACTCTTTTCATTAACAGTAAGTATTGGCTTGTTTGAGGGACAGAAAAGCCTCTTTATTTGAACCTTCCAACCCTGTTCCGTGGTCACACATACACTACAGTTTGAAAAGACTAGGGACACTGTGATGTGTGAGGCCTAAGCAAGCATTTGTGGTATATACTTAGAATCCCCTCTCAAAATGATTCAGTGGGGCCTTAGGTTAGAGACCAGAGTGGATGTCAAACACAGACATGTCTCAAAATAAATAAATAAGCAAATAAATAAATAAAAATGAAAAAGAAACATACCAATAAAATTGGAGAAATCCCTAATTACCAGGGTAAGAAAGAGAGATACCAAATTACCTTCTCTTCATACTAAATAACCAAGAATTGTTCAGGACAAACTAGGACAGTAAAAACTACAATAAAAATTCAGTAAAGAATGATTAATTTCAATGATTTCTGATCTGTGAAGTGTCAGCCATGTTTTGAGGTTCCAGGGGAGAGAAATGAGAACTATGGGAAAACTCCAGGTGTTCCTGGACCTTTTTAGTACCCTGAGTGTACAGCCCTGCCTTGCTGGTCACTCATCATTACTTTCTTCCTCACTATGAGGTCCCAGCTTTCTGGCAATGAGAGCAAGCCATACTTGGCAAGCTTCAGGTCAAGGAGGGATCAAGTGGTTCCTTTGTCTCAAGTTACTAATCCTCCTTCTCTCAGAACAGCACCTCCTCTCTTTATGTCTGAGGCTATAGCTCCAGAATCTCCTGAATGGTGAACTCAGAGCATGGCCCAATTTAAACCAAGCAATGCTATTTCTCTAGAAGCACTGGTTGCTCCAGTTTAAGTTTAGTGTGTAGTATATTCTTTTGAGTGGGTTAAGAAAACTCTTTTGATTTTCTGACAAGGGGTAATAATGGAGTAAATATAAAAGTACTTGATTATTATTATGATGATGATCACTATTATTATTATGATTATTATTGGTTTAGAAGGAAACAACATCATGCTTGAACTGGAGAGAGGGCAACAACCAACAGGTCAGTGATGGATTAGCCATCTTGAAGTATTTTTAATTATGAAGGATATATTTTTGGTAAGTATGATTTAAGACTTGAGTTTTTTAAATCACACTTTTACCACTATTATTACTTTTTTTTTATGACCTCAGATAGTGTGGTCAGAGGTGAAATCAACAGGATGATTTGCATTGCCGAACCAAAGCACATCTGACATGGGAGGAAGTTAAGTGCCTACAGAATGTTTTCAATGGTCTGTGGTGATGAATCCCTTAGCTTCTCAGAACTTTATCTTCCTCTTGTCCTCAGGTCATCAGTTTCCATAGTTGAAGGGATCTGTCATCACCAGTTTATCTCAAGGAAGGAAAGTACTCACTCATGTCTAGAGGTGCTAAGTAAGGAGGATGCTAAAAGCATTACCATGAAGACTGCTGCTACAACCACCACCGATTCCTCTTTCAGGTTTACTGTCTGTTGAGAGTCGATCTTGTCTCGTAGGTCCCAGTATGGTTTTGTCACTAGTTTTCCAAATAAATGGGGTTCATCTAGTCCGTTTTCGCCAATGAGTGTTATCATGTCCTGTATGAGATAAACACATCCTTCTATTATTATACATCCAAAAGTTTGAAAAACAAATGTGTCTCTTATTGTGAAACAGAGTAATGGCGATCATAGTTCGGAAACTACTACTGGGAGGAATGAAGAAGATTTTATATTTTTTTCTGTTTTTTACTTCGGAATATATTTTCTCCCCAAGCAATTTTTCCCAGTTTTTAACATTGGGGTTTGTTTAAATCAGAACTTCCTTGGCATTGAGTCACAATTAAGTTCCCTAAATAATTTTGGTGATTGGTCCTCCCTTGCATTTTTCTTCTCCTAAAGGAATATCCTTCCCAAGCATGCCATTCTCAGTTACTATTGGGATATTTCTTTTTTAGTGAGAAACACCTTCTGTCAGTCCTGGGTTCTGTTGTAAATCTTAAAAACTGTCTTTTCAGGAAAGTTTTTGCCATTCAGGAAAGTTCCTTTGATAGAGACTTTCATTTCCTTCTCCTAATACCTTTTATTTTTTGCTATTATTGTAAAAAGATGTTGTACCAGTCAAGAACCCAAGGAGATTTTGATTCCTATTCCATGGATTCACTGTGTAAAAAATAACTACCATATACTACTTTTTCACTATTTTTGCTATTTTCAAGTTTGGAATGATTATAGTCGTGGTTACCAAAAGAGTTTGCTGTAAAATACTCAAGGTATGTGCAGTAATTGTCACGTGTCTGACATGATCATCTTGTTGACATGCTGCCGTATAGTTATAAAATGCTTGCTGAACAGTAAATATCATCATTCTCTATGGACATTTAATGGCTTTTGAAAAATAGATCAAGCCATATTAGATTACTTTGAAATATATTATTCTAGGATAAAAGGGTTAATATGCAGCAGAAAAAAAAATGCTTACACCTAATTCCCCAATAAAGTAAAACAAAGCACTCTAGATATATTGACTTATAAGACTAAATGATCTCAGAGGCAATGCTATTTCAGGAGACTCCAGAATAATATGGAGTTTAAAAGAAGCTGGAAGATTTAACAGCTGGGGACTCCAAGGGAACTCACATCCATAGAACCATTTCCTCCAACTAGATGGTGGGTTTGGATTTGTGCTGAAATCAGGGGGAAACTTGGGCATATTGTACATTTGTTTTTCAATTTTGTTTAATTACATGACTCAAATTTCACTGGGATTTCTTTCTTTGGAGGCACTATTTTAAAAGGATCTCACCCTCTCTTTTCTGAGACTGACATTCAACCAAGGACCATGTATGGATATAACCTAGAACCTCCACTCAAATGTAGCCTGTGGTAGCTCAGTAACCAATTGGTTTCCCAAAGTGAGGGGAACAGGGACTATTTCTAACAGGAACTCAATGACTGGCTCTTTGGTCTCCCCACCCTCGAAGGGAGGAGCAGTCCTGTTAGGCCACAGAGGAGGGCTTTGCAGCCAGTCCTGAAGATACCTGATAAAACAGGATCAGATGAATGGGGAGGAGGTCCCCCCTATCAGTGGACTTGGAAAGGGGCACGGTGGAGATGAGGGAGGGAGGGAAGGACTGGGAGGGAATGAGGGATCGGGACACGGCTGGGATACAGAGTTAATAAAATGTAACTGATAATAAATAAATAAATAAATAAATAAATAAATAAATAAATAAATAAAAGGATCTCACCCTCATGGATAGTTTAAGTAAACATTCATTCATATGTTTGAAAATATATTAATTGAGAGCACAGTTTCCCCAGCAAGTATGTGGGACAGGACAGCCAGAGAGACCAAATGTTAACTTACAAGTATAACAGTGGGCAGATTGCCATCTTGGGAAATGGTTGTGAGAGCCTGGCCAAAGAAGTGTTTCACAATTGGCTCTGTTGGCGAGGGACAAATCACAGTGCTGTCTTGCTCACTGGACGCTGGTGGAGATAGGTGAGCACTTTCATGTCCTGATGTACCTGTCATATTCATGAATGATATCTTTTCAGAGGTCTCAGAAGCTAAGACAAAAGGCAATCATTGTATATCCTAGTTGAACTCACTTAAGTGTTGAATGCTCTTTTCATTTTATAGCATGCATACCTTCTGCCTCACCACAAATACACAGAAAGTAATCAATATTGTAACATTTACAATAAAGAGTTTGTATCACGAGGCACTCGATAGCTAGTTGCATATGGCTCATACTTTTATGTTTAATCAGTAAATGCCATTTTTTTGCCCTAAAAGCAATGCTTAAAGCTGTTAGCATCAAGCAATGATATTGTGGAGATCATGGCGGCCAAGGAAATTTTGGAGGACACATGGGCCACAAGGGAGGCTGTGGAGGAGACAGAGGAGACTTCACCCTGAAACGAACCCTGGGACTCAAGGGGGAAGCCCCTTTAGAAGAGGATTTGTCCAGCCATGAGCTGGAGAATGGCAGTATCCCAGTATGGGCTCTGGAAACCAGAACTTTGCTGGGGAAGAGAATGCAGTCAGTGTAAGACCCTTAAGAACAAGGACTTCCTTCTGTCACCCTTCCCACCTCCGGATGGTGACTGTGGGCCTGATGGCATGTTAGGAAGAATAGGAGGACTTGTGGACCCTGGTGGATCTTGAGTAGTGCTCAGTTCTGGCGACCGATGTGACTTCTGAGATTGTCCTTTCATGGACCGAGGAGGCTTTGGTGGAGGTAGATGGTCTGATCCTGGGGGATCTCCTGGACCTTCCATGTAAGCAAGAACAGGGAGATATAGATGACTTGGGATAAGGGAAAGGGGAGCACCATCAGGAACGCAGAGGCCCACCCTACTAGAGACCTGCAGAGCTTCAATGATGGTCAGATTTATTTTTAAACCACAAAAGGGTTTTAATGTATAATTCCATATTTATAAGGTTTCCAACACCATTTTAATTATTCTTTGTCTCTACTTTAGTATTGTCACCATTTGTGTAGAAACATTAAAACAAGTAGTGAAAAAAATTTACAATAATAGAACTTCTGTTCTTACCTCTAATCCCCTCGTTGTCCACAGGTGTTGTCAGACTTCTTGCCACAATTTCACTCTCTGTGGGGCATGTCATCCCACTTTCGGGCCAGTTGTCTAGATGTTTCATTTTTTTTCTGCCACAATCATCATTTTGATTCTGCAGAGAATCTGATGTTTTCTTTTTGGATGGATTTAATGAAGATGCTTCGAATAAAATCATGTCATCTCCAAAAATTTTTGGAGAGTTTTCAATAAGAAAAATTATCAAAGTAATCTGTGATAGAAACAAGGTAAAAGCAAAGGGTCTTGAAATCACATTTGAAATATGAGTCGTGGTGGCTAAAAAATATGCAGTGCTCAATTCTGAGAAAGAGTCAGCTGTTATAAGATAAAGGAGGGATGTTCTGTTAGAAATTTAAAAGTTGATTTTGAGATCAGATGTTAAAATATGATCATCACAGAGCAACACTACATAACAGGATGATTTCCAGTTTTCCCATTACAATGGGTAGTATATATTGTCAACCTGAGTAACATTATTTCCACTTGTCACCCACATGGTTGAGTATGCTGGGAAAGGATGCTCATAGAAACACACAACTCAGAAGGGAATGTAGCATGTCTGAATGGGGGCACCGTCCTATTGAGAGTTCCCGTTAGGTGCTTGAAAGGAAGACAGAGGCAAAACAAACTAAACAGCAGCAGTCATGAGTCTCTGATTGCTCAGTGCAGACTCAATGGCAAAAGCTTCATCCACAGGCCCATTATATTGAGAGGCATTTGAAATAATGCCTTTTGGAGGGAACTGGAAAATTGTTTCCGCAATGCCAATTCTTAGGTACCCTATCTTTTTCTCCTCTCCTTTCATTCTGAACAACATGAGGAAAAGATTTTCTGAGTTATGCTTTCCTCTAATTCACTCCTTATAGGTTTAAAAGCATTTGGTCAATTAATAACTCAGAAACTCAAATACTAAGAATCAAAATAACCATTTGATATATATATTCTATAAATTCAGATATTAAATTATAGTACATGAAATATATGTACCATGAAAACATGTATACCAGAATTTCACTAAAACAACCATAATTAGCAACTCACTTGTCACACTCTTCTGGCGTAATAACAGCCTTATCTGTTAAAAGGAACCCATATTGCCTTTTTTAATTGAGGAATCCACCTTGGAATCAAGTAGAAATTCATACATTCTTCAGTGATGACATGAGGATTCAGTTTTGATTGTTGGACCCAGCACCCATGATTTTGCGTCATTTCACAACATTTGCTCTCAGGATACTTTGCTCTCAGAATAGGATATTTTAAAACCTCATTGACAAATGACAGAATCATTGAGTTCAAACTGCCACTTTCAGTCTAATTATATAAAATGCACCAATGATTCTTCTTCCCCAGAGGAACATAATTTAAGGGTAGATTTATTTAAAAACAAAACAAAAACAAAACAGACTTTCAGGATAATCCTCTGTTCCCTTGTCTTTGTAAAGACTTGTGAACCTTATGCCTAAATATATGTATCTTTACCTTTCTGGCAATATCTTCCCCGAATCCTGAACCCGGTCTCCAAAGCAAAATAGGGGCGAGGCATGCAGCTAGATGATCACTGCACATCATGTTCTTTCCTGAATTTTTATGAATTTTGTGCAGTATTCTGAACAGTTGTATGATGAGAAGGGTGTTCACGCGTGGAAGTTTTTCTAGAAGACTAAACCCAAGGACAAATTTTTTCAAATAGTAAACTTTACTCATTGATTTGTAAAAATAAAGAATGGCACAGAGTAATTGGATCTTATTAATGGTTTTATGAGAATAAAATGAAAGTAGGAATATTCTTGGAATATTTTTCCAAATTTAGATGTCTACATGTAGAAAAATGCAACTGGATCCATATTTATCACCCTGCACAAAACTAAAGTCTAAGTGGATACAAGACTTCAATGTAAAACAAGACACACTAAACCTGTTAGTAGAAAAAGTGGGGAAGAGCCTTGAACTCATTGACACAGAAGGCAACTTTGTGAACAAAACACCAACAGCACAGGCTCTAAGAGCAACAATAAATAAATAGGGCCTCATGAAACAGAAAAGCTCCTGTAAAGCAAAGGGCACTGTCATCAGACAAAATGACAGCCTACAGACTGGGACATGATCTTCTCCAACCCTACCTGACAGAGGGCTAATATCCAGGATATATAAAGAACTCAAGAAGGTAAAAGGCAACAAATTAAGTAATCCAATTATAAAAGGGGTAAAGTGCTAAACAGAGAACTCTCAATAGAGAAATATTGGACGGCAGAGAAACACATAAATAACTGCTCAATATCTTTAGTCATAGAAAAATGGAAATCAAAAGGACCCTGAGATTTCACCTTATACCCATCATGATGGCTAAGAGTAAAATCTCAAGTGATAACTCATGCTGTAGAGGATGTGTCTAAGGGGCAAACTCTCTTCCATTGCTGGTGGGAATGTAAGCTTGTACAAACACTTTGGAAATCAATCTGGTGCTTTCTTAGAATATTAGGAGTAGTGCTAGCTCAAGATCCAGCTATACCACTACTATACATATATCTAAAATATGCTCAAGTATACAGCAAGGACCTTTGCTCAACCATGTTTGTAGCAGCTTTATTCATAATAACCAGAAACAGGAAATAACCTAGATGTCCCTCAATTAGAGCATGGATGCAGAAATTGTGGTACATTTACACAATGGAATACTACTCAGCAATTAAATGTAAGGAAATCATGAAAATTTCCAACAAATGGTGGGAACTAGAAAAGATCATTCCGAGTGAGGTATTCCAGAAGATTAAAGATAAACATGGTATATACTCACATATAAGAGGATATTAGAAGTATAATATAGGATACACATCTCTGTACTCTTTAAGAAGCTAAGCAAGAATTAGGACCCTGGGTAAGATGCTCAGTTGTCATTCAGAAAGTACAGTGGGATAGACATTGGAAGATGGTGAAAACAAGGAACAAGGCAGGAGCCTACCATAGAGAGCCTCTGAAACTCTGCAAAGCAAGGTATCAAAGCAGATACTGAGACTCTTAACCAGACTTTGGGCAGAGGGTTGAGAATCTGATGAAAAAGGGGGGAGATAAAAAGACCTGGATGGGACTAGACCTCTGTAAGGAGAGCAACAGAAACAAAAATGTTGGCACAAGGCTCTTTTTCTAAGACTGATATTCCAAACAAGGTCCATTCAAGGAAATAAACTTCAACTCTTGCACAGATGTTTCCCATGGCAGCTCAGTCTCCAAATGGACCTCCTAGTAAGGGGAACAGAGGCTGTCTCTGACATGAACTCAATGGCTTGCTCTTTGAAAACCTTCCCCTGAAGTGGGGCAGTCTTACTGGGTCACAGAAGATAACAGTGCAGACAGTCCTGATGAAACCTGATAGGCTATCAGCAGAAGGGTAGGAGGACCTCCCCAATCAGTGGACTGGGGAAGGGGCATGGGAGAAGGAGAGGAAGTGAGTGCAGGATATGGAGGGGAGTATGGGGGGAGTATGGAGGGGTTTACACCTGGGATACAGAGTGAATAAATTGTAATACATAAATAAAGCAAACTAAAACATCTGTCTTCCATTAACAACAGGGAAAAAGCATCCTGCCTGGGACACAATTTTATCCAAGAATATCTTTGAACCCAGACAACCTTTAGAAAGATATTGCTGTTCACTTTCACTTCCTCTCTTGGAATGTGTGACAGTGCAGTCTGGCTCCATACATACGTTTAAGCATGGATTTTGAAAACACCACCTCAGATTATGAATCTGTCTCCCTGCTTACAGCCATGCTTTCAAGTGTTATTCTTTCTACAAATAAAGATTTTGGAAACAAACAATAAAATAGACAGATTTAATTGCTGTAAGAATCCTGAGATCATGAGTATGGGACATTATGACTCACCTTATGACTCTTCTTAAAATTTCTTTCTGGTGTGTGAACAATTGGCAAATTTATTGTCAGTAATTAATTTTACTAAGCAATTCTCTGATATATATTCTAATGTGTCTAAGCAAACATTATGTCATTTTTTGACGTTGTTTAAGAAATTAGAGCAAGGCATTACCTCTTTACAGCAGCGAATCGCTCTTCTTCTTTGAGGTAGTCAAGCACACTAAGCCACTCTTCGTACAGTCCAGCTGTCATCAGACTATTCTCAAGGTTTTGTAAGAACTCCTGATATACATAGAAATGAAATATTTTGTGGAAAAATATAAATCAAAGAAATTACACAAACTACTTTAAAGTATAAATTAAATTAGGTCAAAACTTTTTTCAAAGCTCTCAACCTGTGCCTAAGGTAGACCCTTCATTGACATGGAGGTCTGATGAGTTTGACCCATCAAAACTAGAAACATAAAAAGCAGATTTTTCAGTAGTGCTGCTATGCAGAGAGATATTCCCTTGGCTCAAAGGACTCTATTGGACAGCTGAGCCAACTAGCACACACTGAAGGGACTCAGCTCAACTCTTATATTTAAATGACATCAAGAGACACATTATGGTAAATTATGCAGGTCAAAGGTTTTTGCTTTTAACCTTAATGGTTCTGGATCAAGTGATCTAAACTTCATGTGCCCTTGTGGTCATAAGCAAAGGCTGAGTGAGCCTGGACTTACTCTGTTGTACTTTATACTTTGAGAGGAAATGGTTCTAGTGACATCCTGTAAGTGGTAGAGGAAATGGAATATGTGTCTTTTTTATAATGACTGTAAATAAAAATCAGAAACCTGGGAATGTGACACTTTGTGATGCATAGTGGAATGAGTATGTGAACTCAGAGCTCAGGTCAGGAAAACAACAATCTCAAGTTAGAGTTCAACCCTGGAGATACAGCAACAATCTGGATAATTCTTTGTTAGGGAAAACTCAGTGGAACCTTCCTGCTGAGTCATTCAAAAACTGGAAGAAGACTTCAAATCACCTTGATAGTTTCCAGACACATGCTTCTTGTAGAGGTCTCACAGATTTAACTTTCAGGAAAAGCACCAAGCTATTCTTAGGATTTCACTTCAGTAATTTCTAGAGTATTCCAACATTTTTAGAGCTGACCCATGTACCAGGCATGGTTTGCAGTACTTGGGATACACCAGTGAAGAAACTGTCTCAGTCACCTTCTCCTTATATCATAGATCTGCATTGTTCAACATGGCCAGTTCTATGTGGTGCTGACACCATATTTATTAGTAGGGTAATTTTGAAAATGTAACAGTGTATTATAAGGAAAAATTTGGAAAGTGTAGTTTGTTAATATATGCTGTTACTATATAATCAAATCACTCAGTGTGTACCTCATTTAGGCGATATCTGAGCTCTTTATATACCTATAATATAGAAGACTTGATCTGCTGTAAGGTATTTCTGAAATATTGCCATTTATCATGTAACCATATCATAATGGGGGTCAATGGGGATCATGGAAATACTGAGTAGCAGAAATGGTTACTTTCAGAGACATATGGATTTAGAGATGGCTCAGCAGTTAAGAGCACTGGCTGCTCTTCTAGAGAACCCATGTTCAATTCCCAAAACCCACGTGGCAACTCCTAACTGTGACTCCTGTTCCAGGGATCTGACCCCTTCCCATATGTAGGCAAACATTAATGGATACAAAATATAAAAATAATTAAATATTAACATATTTAAAATCTCTTAACAAACATCAGTATGAACTATTCCTCTATTGTAATGTTTCCTCTTCAAGATATTTATACAATTTATTTTTATTATTCCATATCTCTTTTTTTGCAGGAATCAATTTAATTTTCAGAAATCAGTACTCAAATTTCTCTTTGTCAATGAGATTAGAAAGCAGACCTTTCCAAAATGACTACATGCAGAAAATGTTTCTTGTGTGACATAACAAATAACTAAATTGAATTAATAGTACACAACATTGAACACAGATCAAATCATCTTTTCAGACAAACAACAACGTAAAAGCGTTTGAAGATGGGAAGAGTTATGGCCAGTCAGTGAACAGAGCTCTTTATAAGCCTTCCAGTTTGTTTTGATTATAGAATAATTGAAAGACTAATTCTTGCTTATTGTTTAAAAATCTATGTTTTCTAAACTTGGGTAGGCACAGGTTTAATTGAGGAGAAAGGAGAAACATAAATACAGAAGGAAAGAAAGTGAGCAGAGAAAGTCACTCCGGTTGTTTGAAAAATCTGTAAAAAATCGCATTTTTGTTTTATTTAGCAAACGTGCATATAAACCACATAAGTTTATTTGTAATAAATATACATAAAAATTAAAATTTTGGCTAGAAATCCTCCACACAGTGGCAAACACTAATAAACATCCCAGAAACAGGCGTGAAAAATCACAGTTGATGTGGTTCAGAGTCTAAGAGATTGTTCTGGGAATATATGCTATTATTGCTACCCTTGGTTACTTCACAGAAGTTGAAGGTAAGTCTCCATTGCTGAATACACCATGCACTTCAGACTTAGGACATGGAAGATCTAAGCTGGGTCTGACATGTAAAGCTCCTCCCTGAGGGCTAGGTTTAACAGTATTCAAAGGTGCTATGCAAGCTGCAGTAGGGGCTGGGGACAGGAAAAAGTAATCCTACACAACTGCACCTCTGAACCACAACAATGACAAGTGGTAAGTAATTGTGTGATTTCTCAGCAGCAGAAAACCATGCCTGGTACTGGAAACTTTGCAACTAAGGTCATGCTTATTAGAGAAGAAGGAATTGTCCTAAAGGCATTCTAAATATTTAAGCTAATACTTACAGATAATGTAGCTCTTACCCCTTCATCAAAGGTTCTTTTTGCAATGGAATGAGACTATTACAGAAAGCCATATCTGGTCAAAGTACAGAGTACTAATGTTCCAGTGGACACATAAGAAGGTAACTCTTGAACAGTGGGCTCAGGGAACTTAATTAAAAGACTCAGAAAGACTGTAAAGCAGAAGATCAGATAATCTGTCTTAAATCTGGGTCTCCTAGAGATGAGGGGCAGGCTTCAGTCATGATAGTCCAACAATATGGTTGCTTTAACAATACCTGATAAGAAACATTATCCAAGGTAGTTGGATGAGGAAAGGTCCTGAAGCCAAAGTCTAGACAAAGAACTATAAGCACATAAATACTACTGGGTGTGAGAAAATTAGTCTTTCCCAAAGATAAACCCCTCATTGGTAATCCAATACCAAATGGTTAGCTCAGAAATAATACATATACTACCATCCACAAGGGGACTCATCAGGATGTTTAAACATATTATGGATTTATGTGTATTTACATAATAATAACAAAGAAAATGAGCCATGTATTTGACAGGAAGTGGGAGGGTGTGGGGAAAGAATTTTAGAAGAAATGGAAGAAATGAAATGTTGCAATTGAATTTTAATTTTAATAATAAAATACAAATATCATTTTATGGAGTGGAAGGGGTATGTCAGTGATTAAGAACACCTGCTTCCCTGTCATGAGGATTTATACTTGAGTACTAGTTGTGTGTGTGTGTGTGTGTGTGTGTGTGTGTGTGTGTGTGTGTAAGAAAGAGAGAGAGAGATCATGAGTTCTTAAAGGGATCTGTAATGAAGATATATGTGAAGGAGACACATGCTGTATATTGGGAAAGAAAAACCTGCCTCTCAGAAATGAACTAGTGACAGAAAATGAAGAACACTGGTCACAAAGGCATGTGACTAGGCATGTGTATATGAAATGAACCCCCACAAACACTATTATTATTTTGAAATAATATATATCCCATGGGTCCTCATGTGTCCCATGAGGATGATGGAATATTCTTCAATACATTACAGTTTATGATGGCTGATTTGTGCTGGAATCTTTATTCCTTTTGTTGTGAACATCAGGGGAACCATTGAGGTTACCAGATTTCTACCAGTGGTATGTACCTTCACTCAGGAAATGAATTTTGAAGAAACTACTTACAGAGACCTAGAGGAATCTTGAGGGTAGATGACAAAAGGAATCTCCCTACCTTTAAGAGTGAAGAGACAAGATGAACATCTTCATTGATTAGGCTTACTTGCTGCCCATGGTCTAGTTTGGACTTCAAAATTTCACAAGAAGTGATATTTGCAGATATTATAAAAATACCCTCAGTGTTAGGGCCTTTCTGTTTGACAACAGACAGCATGTCCTGAGAGGAAGAAAGGGAAGTACCTGTCATTCCATCTACAGCACAGGGCACTCTTTGCTTCTTATGAACCAGACCAACCCTGCTCACAGGTGCAATGCAAAAGCTGGCAAGGATGAAGAGGACCTTGAACTGCTTGGGTGCCTCCTTCTCTTGTTGTTCCCATACTGCCTTATTGTTAACTCTGAAACCCCAACACAACATTTTCTTATCAGGTTTTCCACCATAGTAAAGTGACTAACCCCACCTTTTCCAATACCTGTTTCAGGTGAATAGCCCTCTTTTCCCTACCTATTCTGAAGCCAACCCTTTGAATCACAATAGTTTCTCAACTTCAGGACAGAATAGAAGGCCAGGGAGGGGATATTTAAGAAGCAGCTCTTATCCTTGGGACAGCCAGAAAAGAACCTTGTGAAACCCACCATGACTGCACTGGGCAGAATGCCATCCTTGGAGACAGAAACCAGATTTCTCCCGAATAATTTTTGTTTCTTCTCCAATGCCTGGGCAGTGTACAGTTTGTCATGTTGTGGCACAGAGCCCTTGTGGGGCCATCTTTTCTTAATTTTTTTTTCCTCCACATCTAAAGACAGAATGAGATTATTACATACAGTAGAGTAATTTATATAACCTTAACAATACAAAACAGTTACAATTGCATGAAGTGCTTTTGTAATGAATACATTATTTGTAATAGAACATTCCTCACATACTAATATTCATGAGTTAGTCATCCTGTATTGTGGGGATATTCTTTTTCCTTATACTCTTTACTGTCTTTAATGTTAGAGACATGAAGTGAGTTCGCCTGTTGGAATTCTCACAAGACAATACTGGATACCTCCCACATGCATCATGAGTTGCTTGATACACATTTGAACAAGCTCCCTGAGTTATATGGACAGTCAGTTGCTTCAGTGGTCATGTCCTTTTCCATAGCTAACTTCATTGGTCCTCATATTAGAAAGTTTTCTATTGTCCTCAAATGTAAGAGTGCATCTTCTCCCATTCTTAGTTTTCTTACTGAGTCAAATTTCATTAATCATCAGCATGTGCCCTTCATGAGAAAATATGCAGGACTACTTTGGTCTGCCAGATTCTGGACCCTTGTTCCCACAGTATTAGTTCAAATCTGGGATCAAAATTTCTTTGTGGGACCTGGAGAGATGGCCCAGCAGTAAAGAGCACTAGCTTTTCTCCCAGAGGTCCTGAGTTCAATTCTCAGCAACATCAATGTGGCTAACAACCATCTATAGTGTGATCTGTTTCCTTCTTTTGGCATGTAGGCATACTTTCAGATAGAGCAGTCATTTACAGGAAATAAATAGATCTTTAAATAATTTTTCTTTTGCTCATTTAAGATACAGAGTTAATAAAATGTAACTGATAAGAAAAAAAAAGTACCTTCACCAGGTACTCAGTGAAGCCAAATTAGAGGCTGCTAAGCCACAGCACAGAATAGCTTATGAACTCTACCCTACAAGAAGTAACCTTAGCCTAATTTATTCAAATTTGTGGGATCTGGCCCTTTAGAATGAGCAATGTCTTAAAAGCACAGGCCATATCCTAACAAAGAAGGAATGAATAGATTTCTATAAAGAGTTGTGGTTCTGATGCAGTCTGTCGCCCAAGAAGTTCATGTGCTAGAGGCATATGGCTCCAAGTGAGGTGATGTTCAGAGGTGGTAGAACCTTTAAAAGGAAGGACTTCACGTGTGACAGTTTTTTTTTTCTTCCTCACATGATGCTATCTTGGACTTTGCCCAACAAGCCATGGCAACCAGAGCATCCCTCTACAGTATTAGCCAAGTCTATGAATGATACTGGAGCTACCTACACTCCCTGGGAGCAGAGGGCTATAAGGATAAATATTTGTGAGTCTTCACTCACTCATGCTGGGTGAACGTTTTGTCAGTGTACCTGCCTTTGAGTCACTTATGCTCTTGTAATTAACCCCAATAAACTCACTGGTTCACTAAGTTAAAAAAAAAAAAAGCATGAGAGCAAATTGAAATTGTAAATAAGTTACTTAGAACAAATGCATTAAGAGTAAAAAAGAGAAAATAGTCATAAAACATAATAGTTTTCCTCAGAGTAGAAAATACTGGGTGGCTGTCTAACACAAAATTGTCAGGCCTGAACATACAAGTAATATTGGATGGATGAATAATATGTGTGAGTGCGTTTGCATGTGTGTGTGTGTGTATGCACAAGTGCTAAAACATATAATACGCAACTATCTTTGCAAAGAAGACAAGAAATTGGAAGCAATCAAGGGAAGTGCATGGGAGGTTTGGAGAAGGGCAGCAAAGGAGAATATATAATGAAAGCGCATTATAATTTGGAAAAAGAATAACATAAATTCAAATGCCCCAGTGTATAAATATTAGGTCCATTTCTAGTTCAGAGCTAGGTTTAAAAGACACACGTGAACAACAGTAATAAAAACTGCATGGTACTTGCATAGAAACAGAATGGTGGATCAATGGAACCGAACAGAGGCCCCAGAAATAAACCCAAACTTATGGGCAGCTGATCTTTGACAAAGATGCCAAAACCATACAATGGAAAAAAGGTAGCATCCTCAACAAATGGTGCTGGTCTAACTGGATGTCTACATGTAGAAAAATGCAAATAGATCCATATTTATCACCCTGCACAAAACTAAAGTCCAAGTGGATCAAAGACCTGACACATTACATCAGTTAGAAAAAAAAAATGGGGAATACCCTATAACTCATTGGTACGGGAGACAACTTCCTGAACAGAATACAAATAGAATACCAACATCACAGGCTCTAAGAGCAACAATCAATAAATGGGACCTCATGAAACTGAAAAGCTTCTGTAAAACAAAGGACACTGTCATCAAAACAAAACGACTGCCTACAGATTGGGAAAGAATCTTCACCAACCTTTTTTCCGATAGAGGACTAATATCCAGTATATATAAAGAACTAAAGAAGCTGAAAAACAGAAAACCAAGTAATCCAATTAAAAAATGG
Source organism: Meriones unguiculatus (assembly GCF_030254825.1). NCBI lineage: Eukaryota > Metazoa > Chordata > Mammalia > Rodentia > Muridae > Meriones > Meriones unguiculatus. The sequence goes on from NC_083350.1 coordinate 156,550,193, forward strand.
GGAACAGAGCTAAACAGAGAATTCTCTGTAGAAGAATATTGAATGGCAGAAAAACACTTAAAGAAATGCTCAACATCATTAGCCATCAGGGAAATGCAAATCAAAACGACCCTGAGATTTCACTTTACACCCATCAGAATAGACAAAATGAAAAACTCAAGTGACAACACATCCTGGAGAGGTTGTGGAGAAAGGGGAACACTCCTCCACTGCTGGTGGGAATGTAAACTTGTACAACTACTCTGGAAATCAATCTGGTGCTTTCTCAGACAACTAGGAATAGCGTTTCCTCAAGATCCAGCCATACCACTCCTAGGCATATAACCAAAGAAGGCTCAAGTACACAATAAGGACATTTGCTCAACCATGTTTGTAGCAGCTTTATTTGTAATAGCCAGAAGCTGGAAACAGCCCAGATGCCCATTGACTGAAGAATGGATGCAGAAATTGTGGCACATCTACACAATGGACTATTACTCAGCAATGAAAAATAAGGAAATAATGAAATTTGCAAACAAATGGTGGGACCTGGAAAGGATCATCCTGAGTGAGCTGTCCCAGAAGCAGAAAGACACACATGGTATATACTCACTCATTTAGACATGTAATATAGGATAAACCTACTAAAATCTGTACATCTAAAGATACTAATCAAGAGAGAGGACCCTGACTAAAATACTCAATCCCCATCCTGAAAGGCAAAGAGGAAGGACATCAGAAGAAGAAAACAGGAAACAAGCTAGAAACCCACCATGGAGGGCCTCAGAAAGGCTCTGCCCTGCAGACTATCAAAGCAGATGCTGAGACTTATGGCCAACTGTTGGGCAGAGTACATGGAATCTTATGTAAGAAGTGGGAAATTGTAAGATCTGTAGTGGAAAGGAACTCCACAAGGAGAGCAACAGAACCAGAAAATTTGAAAACAGGGGTCTTCTCAGAGACTCGTACTGTACTCCAACCAAGTACCATGCATGGAGATAATCTAGAACCCCTGCACAAATGTAGCCCATGGCAGTTTAGTGTCCAAGTAGGTTACATAGTAATGGGAAGAGGGACTGCCTCTGACATAATCTGATTGGCCTGCTCTTTGATAACCTCCCCCTGAGGGGGGGAGCAGCCTTACCAGGCCACAGAAGATGACAATGCAGCCACTCCTGATGAGACCTGATAGACTAAGATCAGAAGGAAGGAGAGGAGGACCTCCCCTATCAGTGGACTTGGGGAGGGACATGCGTAAAGAAGGGGATGGGAGGGTGGGATCAGGAAGGGAGGAAGGAGGAGCTTATGGGGGGATACAAAGTGAATAAAGGGTAATTAATAAAAATAAAAATAAAAATAAAAGAATTTGCAATGAAGCCACAAAATGTGTGTTTGTGCAAGGACAAGAGGTCGAAAGCTGATATTCATTAGTGTTCTGTCTACCACATAGAACCTTCTGGAGACCAGACCAAGGCCTGATACCTGATCATCGGGCAGCATCCTTGCGTGTCAGAGGTCATTGCCTCATTTCAGATTTAAAAAATGTTTAAAATGTGTTATAGGTTCTAAATTATTCTTGTGGTATCCTTGTTAAATCAACCAATCATGAGTTGGTAATGATAAAAAAAGAAATCTGGGTGAAATTTGAAGTCACAAATATTTTTCTATGAAATTGGATGTCTTGAGCAAAGCTAGTATGATTGCATAATCTTTTTTGTGGCAACAACATTCCACTTGCATATTGCTTTTTTAAAAGAAACTCCACACTTAGTGGCATTCTGGGTTAAAGACTTAAAGAAAAAAAAATATCTCAGGTCAAATCCTGTTCTGAAATTTATATGCATATAAAAGTTTGATTGCTCCATTAAAACAGCTGTAGATGACATAAGGTTGTACAGATGCAAAATATAATTTTAATTAAATTTCTGAATCTAAAAAAAAAAAAGACACATGAAACATCCTGTTGTGGGAAATGAAATGAGCTTAGAGGCTGGTCTTGGAGCCTAAGGCCATTTTCACACAAGCCCAGAAATAAATTTATCTTGAATTCCATACATTTAACTTTCCTGTATAATATTCATTACAGGTTTGTCTACCTGCAGTTATTAGGGCATTTTCTCCTCTGATATTGAAACCCATGGAATAAAGAACATATGAGGATCCAGCTCTTAGCAATCATATTCTCATGGGACAAAAGATATGTGCACACACAATTTCCTGTACAAAGTCCCTTGGCATTCCTCCCTATGTCAACTATCTGTCTGAAAGATAGAAATGTAAAGTTCTCCCTAAATCTTATGAAAGAATGGGGAGACAAAGACCTGGAGGGGACAGGAGCTACACAATGTAAGTAACAGAACCAAAAAATCTGGACACAGGGGATTTTTCTGAGACCTGATACTCAAACCAAGGACCATTCCTGGATATAACCTAGAACCCCTGCTCAGATGTACTCTATGGCAGCTCAGTGTCCAAGTGTGTCTCCTATTAAGGGGAATAGAGACTGTCTCTTAAGTAAACTCAGTGGCTGGCTCTTTGTTAACCTCCCTTGATGGGGGAGCAGCCTTACAAGGCCACAGAGGAAGACAATGCTTCCAGTGCTGATGAGACCTGATCGGCTAGGATCACAGAGAATTGGAGGACTGCCCCTCTCAGTGGACTGTGGTAGGAGCATGGGAGGAGAAGAGGAAGAAAGGGTGAGATTGGGAGGGAATGGGGGTAGGGGGCTACAGTTGGGATATAAAAAGAATAAATTGTACTTAATATATAAATTAGTTTTAGAAAGTTCTCACTAAAAACTAGCTGTGTCTGGACATCACAATTTAGAGTACTCCTGAGCCTGACCTGAGCTCTATTGCTGTATATTTTTGTTTTCTACGGTACCCCTTTCCCAAGGAAGAAAATGACACTAGACTTTGACATATTATGCAGATTAGAAGTGGGAACTGAGAAAGGGCACTTCAAGGAAGCATGAACTCACTGCTCTGCTCTTGATTTCTCGCAGAATATCTCGGTTTTAGGATGAGGCATCCTTGTTCATTTTTCGGCTGATTCCCAAACACTCCAGGCAGGGATGGAAAAGTAAAATTCCTTTTCCGTAGCTTGTTTTGTATGTTCTGCATGATTACATCATGTGGGATCTCATGTCCTATGGGAAGAGAATGTGAATATGAGACTAATGGTAACAAGTGTGAGCAAACCTTCCAATAGGATTTAGCATGCACTGCTGTATATTATTTCCCTTGTGCTTAAGGACAGAGTACAATGGACACCCTAGAGCATTCGCACTCTCTCTGGGATACTCTGATAAGGTAAGCCTGTGTAACTGAGAACTCATAAAAGTTGGGAAGAAAAATGAAAACTTTGTGTTGTTTTGGAGAACATTGGCCCATCACTAAACTGTGTGTTTGTGGATTTGGGTTTTGCTGTTCTCCCCTTTGACAGTTTTAAAGCCTTCCAGCTTCAACCTTGATGTCACTAAGATTCTTACATCATTAGAAGTTTTCTTCATTTGTCCTTATTTATATTAATCAGTTTGAATATTTACTACCCCTTGTATATAATAAAAAGAAAGATGTTTATATTCATCATGGTTTGAGGAGTTTCAATCTTTAAGTAATTCTATTAGCCAAGTCAAGCACTGCTTTGTACATTTTTTTCTCTCTTTCTTGATGTCTGCCACATTTGTAAAGAATCCATTCCCATTCCCTGTATGAGGACAGTGTTCTCAGGAGCAGTGAAGTGGGATGGCTTCTCCTTCCTCCAGTTGCTGTTCTTTCTGCCAATGGTCAGGTTGATGCTGTTTGCAGTACAAAACACATTTAGTGTCCTGGACACACAGAACTTGTGTAACTTTCTAGTTGGGGGCATGGCTCTTAGAAAGTCCATCCTAAAAATGAGCAGGTGAAAGTTGCATGTGATAGCCAATTTCATCCAGAGAATCGGCGTCACCTGGGTAGAGTCTACAACCACAAGGACAAGCAGCATGTGGCAAAAACTTATTTTTCCATAGAGGCCTGTGAATAACAATGGTTGACACAATTTCCCTTCTATCTGCTACACCTGGGAGGGGCATGAAAACACAGTCAAGAACAACTCAGTGCTTTCAAGGAAACTGAGCCATCAACACTTTAGTCTGTTTTTCTTGATGATTTTTCACGATCTTTCAGAATTTCCTTTGCACAACTCCGTTCTTGAACTGTGTTCCAATAATAGTGAATGTGGACTAGAACTTGAGGTGTCTGGATGTTTCATAACACTTAGGGTCTCTCCTTTATTTGAAAAAATGAGAGGGGAGAATACAAAGAAGGAGGTATGAGGACAAGAACAGGACGAAGGGGACGGAGGTCAGGCTGAAAGGAGATGTAATAAATAAGTTGAAAACAAAACAAAACAAAACAAAACGAAAAACAAAGACCAGATTTTTTTTTTTTTTTTTGGCATGTACCTGTACATTCAGCACTGATTAGAGTGACAGTGAGGATTATACTGGCATTGAGTATTTTAGTGACAGTGAGGATTGAGAGACAAACCCTTACCTTCTTGGACGTAACTGCAATATTCTTTGCCATTAAAACAAAACAACAAGAAAAGATCCAAAGTGTGGATGGATTATGCCCTGTGTGTATTATCCAATACACGAAAACTCTAAAAGTAAGTATTGTGGAAAATCATAGTAGTTTAATTTTACTTTACACTTTGAATAATCAAGAATGTTCCACAGATTTTCTTTTTTTTTAATAATAGAAGAACCGGGGTATAGGGGTAAGAGTCTCCCCAGTTCCACAGAAGAGGGTGGGTGTATTTGCAGGAGGGAGGGTGGAACTGGGAAGAGAGATAGGAGTCGAGTACAACATACACATAAATTGAATAAACTAATTAATTAATTAAAGAGAATGTCCTTGGTTAGAGGGCAGTCTCAGAAAAGACCCTTGGGCCCAGAATTTTTGATTCAGTTGCTCTCCTTGTGGAGCTCTTGTCCTGTCCAGGTCTTTCTATCTCCCCTTTTCACCAAGGACCATTCATGGAGATAACCTAGAACCCCTGCACATATGTAGCCCATGGCAGCTCAGTGTCCAGGTGGGTGCCCTAATAAGGGGAGTGGGGGCTGTCCCTGAAATGAACTCAGTGGCTGCCACTTTGATCACCTCCCTCTAAGGGAGGGAAACAACCTTACCAGGACACAGAGAAAAATAATTAGGCCAGTCCTGGTGAGACATGATAGACTAGGATCAGATGGAAGGGGAGGAGGACCTCCCCTATCAGTGGACTTGGGAAGGGGCAAGATTGGAGAAGATGGAAGTTGGGACTGGAAGGGGATGAGGGAAGGGGTACAGGTGGGATTCAAAGTGAATAAACTGTAACTATTGAAAAAATGTAATAAATAAGCTAAATTTTAAAAATGTCAGGCTTGTTAGATCACTGATGGGTTCAGATTCATAATTCTTATATAAAGGCATTTGTTGATTTTATTAATATTACTTGTTTATCAATTATTTGGTGAACAATTCTAGAAAATTGCAGCATATGGAATAGGAGGTGATTCAGTCGGGAAGGCTGAATATGTTTTCTCATGCAATGGGAGAAAATGCTGATAATGGAGAGATTGTGAACTGAACATTTTTAATTGGATTCAGAGAAATGGCTGCATTTCAGAGTTGTGTTCCAAAACTGAATCCACATTTGGAGCATATAGAATATTTTTAAAAGTGTTTCCTTTTAATTGTAGACTTAATTATGTATGTGAGTGTTTAGCTGACAAGTATATCTGTGTACCATGTGTGCCTGGTGCCTGAGCTGGTCAAAAGAGAGAATCAAATCCTTATGAAGCTTTGGATGCCTGTGGGCTACCATGTGGATGCTATGAGCCAATGACACACCTCCCTAGCTGGTTAGATTTTCTTTAATGTTCAACAAATGATTTTTTTCATCAGAAATAGGACAGCCAAAGTTTGTTTTGTTTGTCTTTTTAGAAAATTTTTTCAAATTGGAAAAGCACAGGAAAATGCCAGTTAATTTTTCAACAGACCTCAGAATGTTACATAGAGAACTTATCATGTGTCTGAATAATATTAAATTATTGTCAATTATTACTTAAATGAATGAAATTATTTCTATGTTTCTTTGTTAGTAATGTGTATTTAAATTTAAGAATAAAGAATGTAAACATAGGAAATTCAAGATTGGTACATTGAACTCAGATAGTCCTGCTACTCACCTTGCAGTGGTCTGGGAGCTTCTTTATGGCCATGACAGAACAATAGTTCATAATCTTGAACATTCTAGGAGTTTAAAAAAAGTCACAAATTATCTGAAAGTGGTCTCTTGAAGGGTCTTATTTTTTTCCTAACCATTTCCATTTCTCTAGCAGGACTGAATATAAGAGCAGTATTAATGATTTGTCTTCTGACTACAGGTTTGAGTAAATAGGGCTGATTTCAGGAGAAAACCCTGAGTAATTGATATCTGATGGAGCCTAGATCTATTGAATGTAATTGGATCTGAATTATGGGCTAAGAATTTCCATTCAGCCATACACACATCTTACATCTGTCTGTACAGTCTGTAAGTGGAACAATGAACTGTAATTTGATGCCTCTACATAATGTAGTACCCAGAGTGTCTTACACCCACAGTGGCTATGATGGTTTGGGCAAATTCAGCAATGCTGAACACTATAGGACAAAGCAAACAAACAAACAATGAGAAAAGGACACACAGAAGAAAAATAAAACAACAAAATAAACAAAAAATAACCAGAGAAGGTTTCAGACTGCCTAGGAATAAAAAACAAAACAAAACAAAACAATTCCCTTTTGGCTTTCATAAGAGATGATCAGTCTGTGGAGGGGGATGATATGTGTCCAATCTGGAATACAGGCCAGATGCTTAAAACAAGTTCCCCATCATAGCTACTGCTCACAGTGCCATGAATCGATTTGAGAAATCATTTAAATAGAATATGCTGTTGAAATATTTAGCACTTTAAAAATTGGCTAAAGTAAAAATATGCTCTCATTGGAGTAATCATTAATTTTACTTTATTGTTGATTCCTGATTACAAACCATTGTCATGCCCTATAAGATTAAATGTAAAAACTAGCAGACATACACACTCAGGTATAAACGCACACCAACAAAAACACACACCCATGCAGATAGAAAGAGGGGGAGAGACAGAAACAGAAAGAGAACACAGACAGCCTGACAGAGATCAACAAACTCAAATAAGGTGATGGAGAAGGGCATATACACATACAGAGAAACGTACTCAGATAGAGAGACATAAGTACACAGAGACATACATGCACATTTAAAACAGAAAGAAAAGGTTATACAGTGATACATATGCAGAAAGAACAGAGACAGAAATACGCAGAGACACATTTATTAAAGACTTACTAATGATTTAAAAAAAATCAACACCCAAAAGATATACATCTGTACCTAAACACAGACAAGAATGAAAAAAGAAGGAATGGGATAAGAGAAGAAATTATACCAAAGAGGAAGTACAATGTAATTTAAATGAAAAAAAAAAAAAACTACTTTCCTCTAAGATTAGCATCCTTTAAGCCAGGTATGAGAATATGACCAAAGAATCTCAATTATTTATTACAATCAATGCTTATTATCTAGTGAAACTAAAAGTGTAGCTCAGTGTCATTGGGGTATGAGTTTTATTCCACATGAACCTTAGACAACAATTCAAAAAACAAAGTCCCTCTAAAGATGATTATTATATCTTAGATGTTTTTATATGCAGAAGGATAGTGTAAAATAAGATTGGCAAATTTGTCATGATCAAGTACCTTCTGTATCTATTTATTTGCACATCTGCACATCTGCGGAACTCAAAAACAAAACTCAATGTTCAAGTGAAGTAGTTTGAAAGTAATTTACCGGTATTCCTGTCATTGGCGCTAACTTCTTCATGATATCATTGACTGTATCCAGGTTTGTTGCTGTTAAATATAATGCCTATAAAAAGTAGAGAAAAATATTATGACATAACTTAAATCACATGATTATACACTTAGTTATTATTTAATCACTATTTATGATGTACACCCGCAATAACAAAGCTAATGTAGCCTAAACACCTTTTTATTTTCCAATATTTATAACTCAACTCTGGAAGGCTGGCAGCCTCACATGTCTATCTAAATTAAGTACTTGGGTAACAGGTACTCAAACATGACAGGTAACAGGTTGTGTATGATGAAGGGAGACTGAGGAGCCATGGATGCTGGAACTCTTTTCTTTCATCATGGCAGCAGGGGTTGGGAAGCAGTAGAAACAGAGCTGAACTGTTTGCTGCCTCCCTAAGTGTACTTCCACCATTTTAATAATTTATTTTCATGTGCCGCATATGCACAGTTGAAGGATAACCAGGATAAGAAGTGAACTTTAAACCATGAACTTTAAAACAATAATAATTATTTTCCCCATAAGTCTTTGTAATTAGTTGATATACAATGTTGAAATCCATTGCAGTGATAGAAGTAGGAATCCAAAATAAATATTTTAGTGATTAAATCCCATCACTTCATATTCTTGAGTATAAACAAGTGCTTATAATATTAGCTTTCTACTGCCTTTCATATTTAACTCTGCTCCAGAGAACTAAGAAGAGAGCCTGAAGAAAATAGCATAAATTCAAATGGTAGGAATTGATCAGAATTGATTCCACTGATACACTGAAATTCCAATCTGTCACTATAGAATATGACAATGAGTAGATAGGCATATTTTATGCAGATAGTTTCGGTAGTACGAGGTTATCTTCACTAAAGTTTCTAAGAATCTAGGAAACTGTCCCTTAATAAAGAAAATCAGAGGGGGCTAGAGGGATGGCTTAGTGGTTAAGAGCACTGTCTGTTTTTCCAGAGGTCCTGAGTTCAATTCCCAGGAACCACAGGATGGCTCACAACCATCTATAATGAGATCTGTTGCCCTCTTCTGGCCTGTAGGTGTACATGCAGGCAGAATACTTTATAAACAATAAATAAATCTATAAAAAATAATATTAAAAAAGAAAATCAAAACAAATGCCCTCTCTGTATAGACAATAAAAAAATTAAACAAAGCCAAAAGACACTAATGGATAACCTGTATCTTTCAATTATTTATATTTATTATCTTTTAACCATTAGGCATAAAATATTTCCTTGAAAATGAAGTGTGCGAGTGTGAGTGTGTGTGTGTGTGTGTGTGTGTGTGTGTGTGTTTTGTTGTTGCTGAAGGTTTACCCCAGTTCTTAACATATCATGCCAGGTTATTTGAATTTTATGAACAAGGATAAGTTACATTTAGTAATTTTACAACTTACTAATTATAGACTAGGAAGTATGGAAAAGCACTTCAGAATCTGAAATATTTGTTCTGATCTTGTAGTACTAATACAAGTATGAAGCAACGAAAGTGTGCTTCTCCTCAGAAAGTGAATTCAATCATCTCTGGAAATAAAGATAGTTCAGAGCTCACATGATAGAAGTAACTAGACAATCTCCAGCAAGTTTCCTTCTCAACATAGGTACTTTGACATACGCGTTCACACTTGAAACTACTCGCACACACACACAAAGCATAGTAAGAGTAATAATTTGAAAGATAAGTAAAGCTTCTGACATTTTTATTGAATATTTAAAAACTCTTGCCTATCATTTTAACCAGTGAAGTATTTTAGGGAAAAAACACATATGTGATAGGGTAGTAGCATTTCATTCTCATCATATAAAATATTGTTTTTAGAGAATATGGAACAGTTTACCTACATTTGGACCATATTAAGATCTAAATTATGATTGTTTGCTGTGTATATTTCCTTGTGATAAGATTTTGTGTTTTAAAACAAACACATTTCAAGAGACAGAGTCTTCTTAAACCAAAAATTTCTAAAAATACTGCTTATTAAAGCATTACAATGGAAATATAATCTGAAGTTTGGTATATATGTTAAAATAAACGTGATATATAATGAACCAGGGATACATAGATAATTCTTAAGAGTGAAGACCATTGGAAGCTGGAGAAGAAATGGAACAGGACAGGAGCCTACCACAGATGGCCTCTTAAAGTGGCAGGGTGTTGAAGCAGATATCTTCATATCAAACTTCATAACAAAACTTTGGGCAGAGTTCAGGGAATCTCATTGAAGAATGGGGAGATAGAAACACCTGTATGGGACAGAAGCTCTACAAGGAGATCAACAGAGCCAAAAAAACCTGGGCCCAGGGTGGCCTGCAGAGACAAAATCTCCAACCAAGGACTATTCATGGAGAGGACTTAGACCCCCTGTTCAGATGTACTCCGTAGGTGGCTTAGTTTCCAAGTGGGTTTCCTTAGTAATGGGAGCAGGGGCTGTCTCTGACATGAGCTCAGTGGCCATCTTTTTGATTACGTTGTCCTGGGGTGTGCAGCTTTGTCAGGTCACAGAGGAAGAAGATATAGCAAGACTTAATGTCAGATAGAAGGGAGGAGCACCTTCCATCAGTGGAACAGGGAAAGGGCATAGCAGGAAAAGAGGGAGAAAGCATGGGACTGGGAGGACCCAAGTGAGAGGTCTAGAGCAGGGATACAAAGTGAATTGTGATGAATAATGCATAAAAGTACAGAACTAAAGAACTAAAGAAGCTGAAAAGCAGCAAACCAAGTAATCTGAACAGAGCTAAACAAAGAACTCTCTGTAGAGGAATATAGAATGGCAGAGAAACACTTAAAGATCATTAACCATTAGGGAAATGCAAATCAAAGTAACCCTGAGATTTCACCTTACACCCATCAGAATGGCCAAGATGAAAAACTCAAGTGACAACACATGCTGGAGAGGTTGTGGAGAAAGGCGAGCCCTCCTCCATTGCTGGTGGGAATCTGCATGGAATCTTATGTAAGAAGCCGGAAATAGTAAGATCTGGAGAGGACAGGAACCCCACAAGGAAAGCAACATAACCAGAAAATTTGAACACAGGGGTCTTCCCAGAGAATCATACTCCAACCAAGTAAAATGCATGGAGATAACCTAGAACCCCTGCACAAATGTAGTCCATGGCAGTTTAGTGTCCAAGTGGGTTGCATAGTAATGGGAAGAGGGACTGCTTCTGATATAATCTGATTAGCATGCTCTTTAATCACCTCCCCCTGAGGAGGGGAGCAGCCTTACCAGGCCACAGAAGATGACAATGCAGCCACTCCTGATGTGATATGATAGACTAAGATCAGAAGGAAGGAGAGGAGGACCTCCCCTATCAGTGGACTTGGGGAGGAGAATGCATGAAGAAGGGGGAGGGAGGGTGGAACCAAGAGGAGAGGAGGGAGGGACTTATGGGGGGATACAAAGTGAATAAAGTGTAATTAATAAAATACAGAACTAAAAAAGAGTGATGATCAACTTTACAATAGCTCACATGTTCAAATTATAAAGGATAATAAATTTTTTATAATAATGCTCAGTGATGTAAAGGAAATATATTTAATGCAAAAATTAAGTATATCTTTATATAGAAATAGAAAACCTGTAGTATTGAAATTACACTTTAAAGTAACTTATTATTGAAAAACAGTGATAAGTTTAAATAATATAATTGATAGCACTAAAAGGCATGAATTTAAAGAGATTAAAATCATCTATGCAAGAAGTGAAATTCTTTCTTCCAGCCATAGCATAACTAATGACTCATGATGAGAGTGTTGTTATTTGTTCTCTGCAAAATACTGAGTCAAAAATTCAGTGTTTCATATACTTGTAATTGAAGTCAAAAGGAGAGCCAAAAAGAAGAGTGGAGGAACACAAGAAGATGTGAAAGGTTGGGGAAATTTTAGGAGTGATGCTGTGAGTTGTCAGTGAATTTGTATACATGTATAAAATTATCAAATCATCTCCATGCGTGTGTTTAAAATATAAATATAAAATATTTATATAAGTGTTTTTCTGCCATTTGATATTCCTCTGTCGAGAATTCTCTGTTTAGCTCTGTTCCCCATTTTTTAATTGGATTACTTGGATTGCTGCTTTTCAGCTTCTTTAGTTCTTTGTATATACTGGATATTAGTCCTCTGTCAGATAAAGGGTTAGTGAAGATTCTTTCCCAATCGTGATGGTATCCTTTGCTTTACAGAAACTTTTCAGTTTCATGAGGTCCCATTTATTGATTGTTGTTCTTAGAGCCTGTGCTGTTGGTGTTCTGTTCAGGAAGTTGTCTCCTGTGCCAATGAGTTGTAGGCTGTTTCCCACTTTTTTTTTTCCAATTGATTTAGGGTATCTGGATTTATGATGAGGTCTTTGATCCACTTTGACTTTAGTTTTGTGCAGGGTGATAAATATGGATCTATTTTCATTTTTCTGCATGTAGACATCCAGTTGGTCCAGCACCATTTGTTGAAGATGCTGTCTTTTTTCCATTGAATGGATTTGGCTTCTTTGTCAAATATCGAGTATTCATAGGTGTGTGGATTTATTTCTGGGTCTTTTATGCGGTTCCATTGATCCTCCTTTCTGTTTCTATGCCAATACCATGCAGTTTTTATTACTGTTGCCCTGTAGTACAGCTTGAGATCAGGAATGGAGATACCTCCAGATGATCTGTTGTTGTACAGGATCGTTTTGGAGATTCTGGGTTTTTTGTTTCTCCATATGAAGCTGAGAATCTTTTTTTCAAGGTCTGTAAAGAATTGAGTTAGTATTTTGATGGGAATTGCATTGAATCTGTAGATTGCTTTTGGCAGTATGGCCATTTTCACAATGTTAATCCTACCAATCCATGAGCACGGGAGATCGTTCCATCTTCTGATATCTTCTTCGATTTCTTTCTTCAGAGACTTGAAGTTTTTCTCAAACAGGTCTTTCACTTCCTTGGTTAGAGTCACACCAAGGTACTTTATGTTATTAGTGGCTATTGTGAAGGGTGTTGTTTCCCTAATTTCTTTCTCAGCCTTTTTGTCTTTGGTATATAGGAGGGCTTCTGATTTTTTTTTGAGTTGATTTTGTATCCTGCCACTTTGCTGAAGGTGTTTATCAGCTGAAGGAGTTCTCTGGTTGAATTTTTGGGGTCGCTCATGTATACTATCATATCATCTGCAAATAGTGACACTTTGACCTCTTCTTTTCCGATTTGTATCCCCTTGATCTCCTTTAGTTGTCTTATTGCTCTGGCTAGGACTTCAAGTACTATGTTGAAGAGATATGGGGACAATGGACAGCCTTGTCTTGTCCCTGATTTCAGTGGTATTGATTTAAGTTTCTCTCCATTGAGTTTGATGTTAGCTATAGGCTTGCTGTATATTGCCTTTACTATCTTTAGGTATGTGCCTTGTATCTCTGATCTCTCCAAGACTTTAGAGAAATGCTCATCCTCATTAGCCATCAGGGAAATGCAAATCAAAACGACCCTGAGATATCACCTTACACCCATCAGAATGGCCAAGATGAAAAACTCAAGCAATAACACATGCTGGAGAAGTTGTGGAGAAAGGGGAACCCTCCTCCACTGCTGGTGGGAATGTAAACTGGTACAACCACTCTGGAAAGCTATCTGGCGCTTTCTAAGACAAATACGAATAGTGCTTCCTCCAGACCCAGCTATACCACTGCTAGGTATATACCCAAAGTTGTTCAAGTACACAAAAAGGACACTTGCTCAACCATGTTTATAGCAGCTCTATTCGTAGTAGCCAGAACCTGGAAACAACCCAGATGTCCATCAACGGTGGAATGGGTACAGAAATTGTGGTATTTTTATACAATGGAATACTACTCAGCAATCAAAAAGGAAGAAATCATGAAATTTGCAGGCAAATGATGGGATCTAGAAAAGATCATTCTGAGTGAAATATCCCAGAAGGAGAAAGACAAACATGGGATATACTCACTTATATAGACCTATAAGATACGATAAACATAATGAAATCTATACACCTAAAAACGATAATCAATTGAGCGGACATGGGGTGAGATGATCAATCCTCGTTTAGAAAGACAGATGGGATGTGCATTGAACGTATGACAGGAGTCTACTGAGCGCATCTGAAAGACTCTAACTAGCAGTGTTTTCAAAACAAAGACTCATGACCAAACCTTTGGCAGAGTACAGGGAATCATAAGAAGGAAGGGGAGTTAGTCTGATGGGGAAAGGATAGGAGCACCACAAGGACCAAAAATATCTGGGCACAGGGTCTTTTCTGAGACTGCCATTCAACCAAGGACCATGTATGGATATAACCTAGAACCTCCACTCAGATGTAGCCTGTGGTAGCTCAGTAACCAATTGGTTTCCCAAAGTGAGGGGAACAGGGACTATTTCTAACAGGAACTCGATGACTGGCTCTTTGGTCTCCCCACCCCCGAAGGGAGGAGCAGTCCTTTTAGGCCACAGAGGAGGGCTTTGCAGCCAGTCCTGAAGATACCTGATAAAACAGGATCAGATGAATGGGGAGGAGGTCCCCCCTATCAGTGGACTTGGAAAGGGGCACGGTGGAGATGAGGGAGGGAGGGAGGGACTGGGAGGGAATGAGGGATCAGGACACGGCTGGGATACAGAGTTAATAAAATGTAACTGATAAAAAAAAATAAAAAAGTAATAAATAAAAAAATAAAAAATTTATATAAATATAAAATATAAGCAGTGTATGAAGGATCTATATCGAATTCCAAGACTTGTAATAAGAATAAAAGAAAAAATGGCAGGTAAAAAGTCCTAGAGTAAGAATAACTTAAAAAATATTTTCTAATTTGTCCATAGAAAGTATACATGTGCGTGCACACACACACACACACACACTCTCACACACATATATACACCTACATATATACAGAAATATATACATATACGTATATGTGTTTGAAAGATCATTGCTGACAACTCGCAGGAGAATATGGAGAAAGTGTTATGAAGAACATATCACTTTGTGAACTAAAATGTCTTCATATTTAACTCCTTGTTTACTCTAGTGCAATTCCAACAGCTGCACTTTAGAAAATTGATTTTAAATGTGCTTTAATAGCCATTAGCAGTTATGAAGTTCAGAAACACGTTGATCCTTTTAGCTACACCATATCCTGTTATGACAGTAGGAAAGGTCTTCAGTGCTCTGTGTTCTACATAATAGTTCAATTGCTGATAGACACTGACTCCAGTAGTGGGAAATAGAAGAATAAAATGAAAATTGAAAGAATAGACAATTAAAAGTATGTCTCTGAATATTTAATACTCAAAGACAAAGCAACTCTGTAGTATATGTGAGTTAATGGGTTCTATCATAAGTACTATACACAGAGGTAGTCTCTCTCACTGTCTCTCTCACAAATTTTATAAAGGTGATTTGTGAACAGAAGTTACATGAAAACATCTTTTTGCCTAGGAGATTCACTTGTATTTGAGGATAAGGAGACATGACTATGTACCTGAGCTTCAAAATAAGGTGTGAGAATGCACAGTGAGAGAAAGGAAGAGCAGAGGGTAGAGCTGAATAGGTCAAATGTCACCAAACACGTCAATATGAACAGTGAATGTAATTAGTGATAACACTTTGTGTAAAAATTGTTTATGTTAATCTTCTATGATTAGAAGTATTTATGAATAGACAAAATACTTTAAAATATAAGCAATCATGGAAACACTACACGAGTCTATATATAAACTATAAAGACTGGGGAAAACACTTGAATTCTAGGAGGAATACTTGGATTGAAAAAAATGTATATTGTTGGATCTAGCTGACTCAATTTTCAGGCATTTAACAACAACAAAAAATTCTCAATTTTGGCATACCACTGCCAAAATTCTAACCTTGTCTCTTCAACCCTCCTCTCATGTTTTTCTATTTCATTACTCTACAAAGAGTCTCTCTTCTAGTCATGAGTTTGGAACGTTAATTTTCAATTTATATTCACATACATTGGCACAGTTTGGGATGTCCTCTGTGCAGATCTTCAGGGAAAGAGTGATCCTGTGGCCCTTCTTGGCTTCATCAACACATCTGCTCAAATGCAATCAAAACACACAGTGCAGTAAGATGAATTCTCTAGTAGAATATTTCAAGGTAATCATTGTTAACATTTTACCAATATCATATTAGCTTTAAATATAAGACTATCAGTTCAGTGGTGCACATTATTGGATTAGGAAGTATTCAAAAATGTTTCAGAAAGAAAGAAATGGTCAGGTAATAGCACATTGACCTAGCAAGCAAAGCCAGTCTTCAAAATGTTTTGTCTGCAAGAGATAGTCAGAAACCTGCTTGACTTCAAACAAGGAAGCAGATGGTTTGAGAACACACGGTACAGTAACCTCTACTGAGTGGAGAAACAGTTCACCACAACGAAGAGCAGAGCAGGCAAAATTTCCTCAAAATTAAACAAAATATGCATTTTAATGGGAGACTTTAAACTAGTAGCCAGAAAACCTTTAATCAACAGCACATTTGTGGACAACTACCAAATACAATTTTAATAAATGATATGGTACTGAGAATACCATTCTTACATCACTAAGGAATTAAGGTATGAAAACGAGTAAAATACCTGTGGAGAACACGATGCCATTGTTCTTTCTCCTCCACAGAGCTGTAATGCAAACAGTGAAAAAAATTACACTCTTGAAAAATGCCAAAGTTTTTTCATACTTTTAAAAATTATTACAATTTATCACAGTTTATTCACTTTGTATCCAGGCTCTACCTCATTTCTCATCTCCTCTCTATGCAACCCTCCCTCCTCCTTCTCCCCCTTTGCCCCACCCCTAGTCCTCTGATAGGAGAGGTCCTCCTCCCCTACTATCTGACCCTAGTCCATCAGGTCTCATCAGTCCAGTCTACAACATTCTTCCTTTGTGGCCTGTCAAGTCTGTCCCACTATCAACCAGGTGGATGTGATCAAAGAGCCAGGCTTCCTCATACAAATATTATAAGACAATTGCCATAGGTGAACATGACAATGTAGGTGGCATTCTCCACATGACTGGGTAAGCTGTTAGTCCTGTCATTTCTCTGGAAACCTACATGTTAGGAAGTGAATTATCCTGTGGATGCTGGTGAGGAAATGCAAGCCTTGACCATGACTATGTAACAATAACTCTGTGACCATGGCTGTGCCAAAAATTTCTCCAAACTTTATTTCATATGTATAAAAGCATAATTAAGGCTTACAGTGTCTGTTTAGCTCTTGAGGTAGTGTTCACATCGAAAGGTACCATTACACTGCTCAAATGTAGCCCATAGATTCAGTGTCCAAGTGGGTGCCTTAATAAGGGGAGCAGGGAATTTCTCTGGCATGAACTCCATAGCAGGCTCTCTGATTACCTCCCCCTGGGGGATACATCCTTGCCAGGCCACAGAGGAAGACAATGCAACCAGTCCTGATGAGACCTGATAGGCTAGGTCAAATAGGAGAAGTGACCCTCCCTTATAAGTGGAATAGGGGAGGGACATAGAGAAGAAGAGGGAGGAAGGATGGGATTAGGTGGAGTTGGGGGAGGGGCCACAGCCGGGATACATAATAAAAAATAATAATTAAAAAAAAAAAGAAAGAAGAAAGGTGCCACTACACAAACCTTGTGTAAATCACTTGAAGTTTGGTTAGAACAGACTTAAACAGGGAAAATACCTTTTATGAGAAAAAAAATGTTCGTTTTTTTTCTTCACGTGAATTACATAATTGACATATAAGACATTAGTTCCTAGAAAACTAGTGCTTCATTTGGATGAGGCATAGCATCAATTCTCCTGGTGATAAATAATAAACTCACTGTTATTTTACTGTAGCACATAATACTCGAATTTAAATGGATTAAAAATGAATGTACCACACTTTAACATTTGATAGAATGAAAATTATAGGGTGAATGGTGTGGACCTCAGTGACATTGGATATATTCAGAGTGTCTTATAATGGTCAACATTATTTTTTTTGATAAACATCTTTTTCTAATCTGAAGGGTAGCCCTTATCCAGTTCACTATTTTTAATTCTCCTTGCTCACAACCGATACCAGGTACTGTTGTTCCATTCTTGAGTTTAATATGTGAGTTATTTCTCCTTGATGAAAATTGTGATTCATGTTGTAAGGAAAATTCTTTTCCATTTCTCCATGTTAGTACATTCATAACTGGAGTGGCATATTCATACTGAAATTCTCTGTAACATCCTGTGGAACTATGGACTGATCCTTGACAAATATAGCACATTTCATGTTTCTACTATTAACTGCTCACCCACTTAATGCCTGAAACCATTCTTATCAGAAGGGTGGATTATACCTGTGGCCCCCAACCTCATGTAGACAACACATCAGATATCACCAAATTAAAAGATGATATAGCAGGAAATATCAAAGGAACTTACAGAGGAACAAGAAATCTCTAGAGTGTTTCATGTGATGAGCTCTTTATGTGGAAAAGGATATAAATTTGCCTGTATGTTTGTGTACAGCAGAAGGTTTACACTACAAAATCCCTGTGATTCCAATTGTTGTACTGAAGATATTCTCAGTATACCATGATCACATTTTCTTATGAAAGATGAGAATGTGACTTTGAAATTTACCTGCAGTGCACAAATCAACTGTGGCTCTGCTGGTCTAATGACACTGGACCTCCTCTGTTGACTATAGACACAAGTGATATTCTCATGAACAGAAATTTGGGACCTTGATCCATCCAAGGGTTACTACTTTATCAGTAGAATTATATGCTCTATTTTTAGGAAATAATCATGGCACTGTAGCATGAATTTTTCAAATTCAATTATACTACACAAAATCATTGGTGAGAGATCAATTTGTTTATTTTCAAAACCCAGATAATACCTGGTCATTTTGTAGTGAAAAAAAGTGGGGTATGCCAGGCTCCTGTCACATCCTTCATAGAGCACAATGTCCTTGATTTCTACCTCAAGGATCTCTGGAAATCCTGATGAGCATCACTGACTAAAAGCTAAGGAACCTACTTCCATGTAGGAATGTGCATGGTGAAAAGTAGACAAAGTTGTTCATCATAGGAGCGAAAAACTTGAGTTGGGAACCTGAATACAGTGAGACTAAAATAAATTCTTATTTGGTAAATATTCTGATTAACTGATTTATAATTTGCCTGTAAGTAAGCATTAAACTGATCCACAATTTCTACGTCCAGCCTTTTTGAACCCTGGTCAAAGCTTTAGGTCTTACCGAAATGTGGCCACGAAATTTCCCTTAGGGCACAACAGGAAAATCGATTTGGAAGCAGAGTGGTTCTCGGTCTCAACTCCATCTGCATAATCATCAATCCATAGGTCACGTAGCAAGAGGACATGTTTTACTTTGAACTTTTTCTTACGCCTAGAATAAGAATCAAGTATCTCTGTTAGTTTGCTTTTCATTGCAGTTGGAATTGCTTGTCCTAAGACCCAGTTCTGCTAGCCCCAGAGCAGAGCACTCATCCATCTCTATGATCCAAGCACACAGAGCTCATGCCATGCTAGACAGATCTCAACAAAGCCTGTGTTGAAAGAAGTTAGTGGGTACACAGGTTTTAATGCTCAGAATTAGCCATTTGCTGATCTTTTCCTGATGATGAGTGTTAAGCAAAAACTGTACTGTGGATTTTAAAGGCATAGCATTTTTAGAAAGTTGTGTATTTCAATATTTCTACCCCCTATTTATTTGGATACTAACATTTTTCCTTTGTATATTCCCATAAATTGCTTACAGAGAAAACTTTTAAAATTATAATTAGATAATTCAGTTTAATAATCTTTTCAAAATAAATACTGTAGAAATCCTGTCTGATGCAATAATTTTCACTTTCCATTGTCCTTCACCGTGAACTAGGAAGTCATGTCAGCTCACTACCTTTGCTCCTTCATTGAACGCAGGTGTGCATCTCATACAAGGAACACAAAGAGGATTCAGTTTTCCAAGAACCATTTCAAGTGATTACAAACATGTCTTCCTTTCAAGCATTCTGGTGCTATCAATATCCTCTTGTAAAACAATACCTGGGAGCATAAGTTTCATTCTTTCACTCTTTTTATGTGAAATTAGTTCTTTGAGAATTTCACATATATGTGCAAGGTGCTCTGATATTTTTTGTCACTCTCTCATTTCTATCTCCTAACAGCTCTCCCTCTCACATTTGTAAATTTTTTTTTTTTTTGGGATATTTTTATGATGGACTGAGAAGTATCTGAGTCATTTGTTATGTGAACCTGGATATATAACTACTCTAAATTGGATACTAGTGAGCTAAAATGTGGATACATAACCAAAGATCATGACTCCCCCTCTCTCACATTCAGGAGAATGTATGTCACAAATATATATCTTGGTTCAAATTAAGAGATATAAGCTGGGCATGGTGGCAACTGCCTGTAACCCCAGGCCTTGGGGGTTGGGGAGAGGCAGGTCGATCTCTGTGAGTTAGTGGCCAGTCTACTCTTTGAAGCAAGTCCAGGACAGCCAAGGCTATACAGAGGTCTTTAAAAAGCAACAACAACAATAAAAAAATCCTACGTGTAAATATTCAGAAAGTCAATACATGTGAAGATTAACACAATACTATGGAGATGAATTTCCCACCCCAACTTATATGACATGCTATAATCAAAATACAATCATATCATATACCATTTCCTTCAG
This sequence comes from Meriones unguiculatus, assembly GCF_030254825.1. Classification (NCBI taxonomy): domain Eukaryota; kingdom Metazoa; phylum Chordata; class Mammalia; order Rodentia; family Muridae; genus Meriones; species Meriones unguiculatus. Next base: position 156,570,777 of record NC_083350.1, read on the forward strand.
GATACACACACAAGCACAGAGACACCCACAAGCATCACAGACATACAAAACATTTGTTTTTATATTTGCATTCTACTGTCAAGACATCTATTTGTATATATATATATATATATATATATATATATATTTGTAAATGTATATAAATATACATATGTGTATATATATGAAACAAAATTTAGAAAAAATGCTTAAACCTATAACTATTAATTTCAGTATTTTTCTTGAGACAATCTGCCTTGAAAATGGAAATAATTACAACTATCTCTTAAGTGTTTGATGATACGCATTCCATAATACAAATTACAACGACAAAACAGTATTTAATACAACTGTAACAACTGAAGGAATACAAACGTACAGTCTTTTAGAAAACTAACCAATTTAGTTTCCTTTATTCTCAAAAAACAAAATGAAGTTCACTTATTTCTCAACTACACTGTGTGCAATATGATCAGTATATTTTTTACATTTCAAATAAGTTGATTACCATCTTTAATATATAAAATCTGAGGAATTCCAACTGTAGACTGAAGGGGAACTGAGGAGAAATTACAAGAAAGATGGACAGATTGACAGACAGCTGTGTCATTCACTTATTTTAGGCCTGTATTGGTCTTACCCTAAGTCACCATTTTCTAGGTTGGTAGCTTAGAGTGACTGACCAGGGCTGAGAGGAAAATGTACGCAGTTGGTTCTGTCTATTTTATAAAAGAATGCTCTCCTGGACTTTTCATTTTCCTCATGATTTTTAAAGTGGAATTTCAGGAATATTATTCTCTGATGACCAGAAAGTTTGCCCCGAAAACTGAATAGAATTTCCTGGATGTCTGTCCTGCCATCCATTCATTGATGTAATTTTTAGAATATCTGAAAATTATTTACTTGAGATCAGTACCAATTTCATACCTTTCAAAATAGTATGAAGGCTATAGTCATGGCACCTGGAGATTATATATGACGTGCTTCAAGAAAACACCTCCAAGCTCATATGTGACAATGCAACCATGTAAAAGGTGCAATCACAGCAGACTTCTGTAGCACCTTCAGGGTCACCAAGAATGACCTGTTTTGTTCCTCCGGTTTTCACTAATGAGTGTAAGAATAATGTCTGCTTCTCATTCCTTCACGCTCACTTGGAAGTTATGAGCTCAGAGGACTATAAATATGTGGCCCCTGCCGAGCCGCTGTTGTAACCAGGGACTTTCCCCCTGCTTCTACAATCTGTCTCTGCAACAGGCAATGTTTTTAATATGTTGTTTTGAGAAAATTTCTTAGTGAAGCTTACAAACTTGCAACTCTCATAAATCAACTTCAAAATGGATAGAATTGTTGGCATGTGATACTATACCTGCCTCCATTTCACATTTGTGCTGTACTTTTCCCAGATTCAAACTGCAGAAAAGCACCTTAAATAATTCATTGTTTTCAGTTTGAGTAAAATATTTGTGAAAACAGAGTAAAAAATGTGTACAGACAAACGTCCTCAGCCTCTACCCTGCTCAAAGGAATATGGGACCCTGAGTAATTTCGAGGGTAAGAGAAATACTCCTCTTGTAGAAAACGCAGACAGGCTGGGTATCAGATACCAAATGGGCAATCCAAAAACACATATACAATTTAATATTATACTGACTGAGAAGATTATAATTACCTATGTAAAATACATATTTTAAAAGACACAGATATGTATCTCAATATACATATACAACAATTATTTTAAAAAGAAACCATGAGTTTTTTTTTTTTTTTTTGAAAACAAGAAAGGGAATATGGGAGGATGTGGAATATTTTAAAAATGGGGGTTTAAATAATGAAGTAATTCTAATATCAAAACAATAAACAAAATATAAAAAAAATTACTTTTGTATACTAAGGCCTAATCAACGGTGTCCTCGCGTAGTTAGGCTGACATGACACACATACTCACAGGTTAGTAGATATAATCAGAAAGTCATGCAATAATGAAAAATATCGTTTCTTCTTTAACCAGCCTCTTCTGATTTCAACAGGGCCTTGACATAACAAAGTACGGTGTGCTCCTTCTGTGAACTCCTCCCGGGTTTCCATGTCAGATAAATAAGAATTCATACAGGTCTCCACCTAGAACAGTCATTCAGTTCATAAGTTATAAGAGCAGTTCTTACTTAACTTCAGAGGTGCATGGGTTTAAAACACAGGCTACATGGCAGGATTCTGTTGAAGTACAGGCAGGTTGTAAATGAAACAGAAAAGTAACACTGCCAACAAATCTGGGCCCCAGGGGTCTGCAGAGACTGATGCACCAATAAGGATCATGAATGGAGAGTACTTAGAACTCCTGCTCAGATGTAGCTGATAGGCAACACAGTCTCCTTGTGGGTGCCTTTGTCATGAACTCAGTTGCCTGCTCTTTGATCACTGTAGGCTGGCAACGCAGCCTTGCCAGGCCAGGCCAAAGAGGAAGAAGATCTAGGCATTCCTGATGAAACCTGATAAGTAAGGGTCAGATGGAAGGGAAAGAGAACTCCCCCTTTCCATGGTCTAGAAGAAGAAGAGAGGGAGTAGAGATATGGAGGGTAAGAGTGGGAGGGGTTGAGGAAGGGGACTACAATCAGCTTAAAAAATGAATAAATTTATAAAAATATTAAAAAAATCTGTTTGATTATCTGAAAAAAATAACAGAAAAGAAGAGGTACTTAGGAAAAGATGCATTGGGAACAGACTGAAGGAGTGGGCTTTTCTCAGAAGTTATTGACTTGTGGGTGGTGGGGAAAGTTTGAAGAAGGGTAGTCGGTGTGGTCCAGATCAATGGTTCTCAACCATCCAGATGATTTAACACTTCAATATAGATCCCCCATGCTGAGGTGACAACCAACCAAATAAGTATTTCATTGCCACTTTATAACTGTAATTTTGTTACTGTTATGAATCCAAATGTAAATATCTGATTCATAGATTTCTGATATGCCAAGCCCAAAGAAGTCAGGACCCATTAGTTCAGAACCACTGGTCAAACGTTAGGAAACGGTGGGGAATGTAATTTTATTTCAATTAAAATCATTTTTTTAAAATAAATGAGTAAAAAATATTCTTTTAAAATTGGGTTTACCAACATTTTTCATGTTTTCAAAAGTAAAGCAGGAAACATTGCAAGGTATCTTACTGCAGAGAAGAAGAAATATTCACATACTAGAACGATTCCCCCCCAAAAAACAGATTGATATCAAACACCCAATGAAGGCCAAAGTAGTCAACTCCTAAACACTGGCCAGTGGAGTAGTAACATGGATATCATTGTTCACTCTAACTGCAATATTATGTGTTCAATAACAGGAGGACAGTTGTGACAAACATTGTGAAATATATATTGCTCCCCACATATTAATCCCTAATATTTTAACCTATCAAAGTTCAAACTGAAAAATGCAGGATGCAGATATCATTAACCCTGTGAACCTTAGACTCTAACAGATGTAAAAAACATGGGAGATTTTATAGAGAAATGTGCTTTGCTGAGATAGTCAGACAGGTCCATGAGTAGAGAAGTTAGACAGCTTTGAGGAATACAGAGGAGGACTACATTCTTATTAGTATAGAGTTAAGTTTATATAGTAAATCCGAGAGACACTTAAGAAATGTATTGGAATGCCAAAACTAAACTCAATACTTAGTAAGCAAATATAAAATAAATATGAAAAAACTCAGGTCTTCCTAATGATTTAAACTAGTTAGACCTTAGGGAGCACATCTATCCAGAAATAAAAACCTGGTTCACATCAAGAGAGAGGACAGAAGGATTTTATGGTATTTAGAAACCAACAAACAAAAAACAACAAAAAGTACCCAGCATTAATCATTAAAAATTTGTGAGATAGACCTTGTCAACAAAGAGAAGTCATTTCCCATGCCTCTGTCCAAAAGGACATATGGCTCTCCAATGACCTGTGGCCTATCAGGATATTTAACACCCTGTCTGGCCACCAGGTTAACTGAAGGGGAAGCAAAAGTAGTTGTTAAGTGTTTGAAAACCCACCTGTGTAAGAAGATCATTCCTCACTCAGAAAGGCCAACAGAATAGACATAAGAAGGGAGATAATAGGGGAACAAGACAGGAATCACCATAGAGGGCCTCTGAAAGTCACTACCCTGCAGGACATCAAAGCAGATGATGTGACTCAGAGCCAAACTTTGGGCAGAGTGCAGGGAATGTTAGAAGAGGGAGAGAGAAAGACCTCTAGCGGACAGGAGGTCCACAAGGAGAGCAACAGAACCAAAATATCTGGGCCCAGGGACCTTTACTGAGACTGATGGTCCTCCAACCAAGGACCATTCATGGATATAACCTAGAAACCCTGCTCAGATGTGGCCCATGGCAGCTCAGTATCGAAGTGAGTACTCTAGTAAGAGGAACAAAGATTATCTCTGATCTGAGCTCAGTGAGTAGCTCGTTGATCATGGGGTGCTCGCAGCCTTGCCAGACCACAGAGGAAGAAAATGCAGTCAGTTCAGATAAGACCTGATAAGTTAGGGTCAGATGGAAGAGGAGGAGAACCTCACCTATTCGTGGACTTGGGGAGGGGCATAGAAGGAGATGAGGGAGGGAGGGTGGGATTGGGAGGGAATGAGAGGGGGTTATATCTGGGATACAAAGTGAATAAATTGTAATTAATATAAAAAATAAAAAAATAACTAAAAAAAGAATTGTACCAACTCAGTTTCATGATTAACAAAACAGAGTGAATGAGCATTATGAAATTTACTCCTGTTTAATGTGAATCTATGTCAAATATTGAAAAGTATGTTCGAAAGAACACTATATATGTTGGAAACAGTAAGAGTTTGATGAAAACCAGAGAGTTCTTAGATTTTGGGATTGAAATTTGCACAGTTTCCAAATAAGCTTTTTGGTCATAGTAGGCAAAACAATGAGATGGAGCAGAAAATAATCCTCTATCATAACTTGGACACATAGATTTTGAAGATATCCAGACAACATTCTCACGTACAGCTCAGAGCATACCTCTCCTGACATGATAACTTTGTGTCCTTGGGGAAATGCTACTGAATATTGCTAACATGCCTATCTTCCCATGAAGCCACACCTAAGTTAAGAGTTAGTTCACAAGATCTGGATGAATCAAGACAGAGCACTTCCTGAAACCATTACTCTATCATGAGAATCATAATAGTCATGTGAAAAATACCTTTACAGTGGAGCCTGGAGTGAAGAAAATCTCAATGGGCGTGAAATAGGCCTTATCTCTCCTGGCACTAAACACCAAGTGTGGCTACAGTAGCTTGTAGACCAAGCACTGAAGTCTGAAGATTCTGGAGTAGTCATAGTGACAGACCATTGTGAGGTCAACACTGTAAAGCTCATGAAGTAACTGACAAAGTGACACATGCATTTCATTTTCTTTCATACTTTTGGCTTCAAACTTATTTTAGAAATATTCTTGACCAAAAGTTCCTCAGGAATAACAGACTTTTACTGCCATATAGGCAAATATAAATAATGTATGATATATATGAGAGATGATAAATAATAGATGATAGATATAGATAGAACTTTGAAGTATATAGAGAAAACTGTAATAATATGGGTGCAACAATAAGTTGGGGTAATTGTCTAAAACATTGTGAAATTTCTATTCATGCTCAAAGAGTCTCAATTCTTAATTCTTTAACCAAGTAAACGTCTATTTGACAAAAGGTAGCATGCAGAAATCATGAATACTGTGATCCTTAGAGTCTAGGTGATGCAAAAATCTCAACATAATTTAAAGATGAATGCACTTAACTTAGGTAGAGTCAGAATGCTTCATGCATAGAGAAATAAGACAACATTGAAGACTACAGAGGAGGACACAGGCTTATTAATAAAAACTAAGTCCTAGAGCCAAATAATTTTGACTGAAACAACCTGGGAGATATTCTCAAATGTAAATATGCAGTATACACTGGTCACGTTTTAGTCATGGACAGATAATTTAAAATTAAAATTCCTATGTCTTCATTATGATTGTATTTTAGTGTTAGCAAAAAAAGTGCCTTCCGTAAACTGTATTTTCACTGATTTCTGTCATTATAGAGTACTGATTAAGAAAACAAAATTCTGTCTAATTGACAAGTTCTCCATAAAGATATTCTCCTGAATAATCCTGAGTTCCTGTGACTGATATATTGGAGTGCGGCAATTTAAAACAAATCAGAAAGAAAACTATGTGTTGATATGGCATGAAACCCGTTACTTTCCTGGTGAACATAAATAGATGTGAATAAAATTATCAGGTTTTCCTAACAATTTAAAGATGTTGGGTCCCAGAGAGGACACATATTCAGAAATGCCAGCTTTGCTCCTTCTCAGGATAGAGTAAGAAGGATTTCCGTTGTTTAGAAACAAACACACTAACAACAGAAAAAAACAACAACAAAAAAATTCATCAAGAAATTTTTTGGTATTTTTTGTCCAGAAAATGGAGTCATTTCCCTTGTCTCTGACCAAAGGGAGTTATGGCTCTCCACTGGCCTGTGGGTCCTAGCAGGGTATCAACATCTATGATGGTACCCAGTTTCCCTCAAGGGAAAGTTAATAGTATCATTTTACATCTCCAAACCCCCACCAAGATGCCTGTTCCTTTTCAATCATCCTCATACCTCCTTGTGCACTATGCTAACTCAATTTGTTCTAGAAACACCCCCTGTGTCTTTTAATCCATTAACTTATCTATTTACTTTACATCCTCATTGAAGCCTGCCTCTCTCCTCTCCTCCTAATCTCACCCTAACATCCCTCCCCTTCCATCCTCCAGGTTTCCTCAGCATGAGGACAAGCCCTTGAAAACCCACCCATCCTGGCACATAGAATCACTGCAAGACTAGGAGCACCCTCTCTCACTGAGGCCAGGTAAGACAACCCTGCTATTGAAAAAGGGCCCAAAGGCAGGAATTGAAGTCAGAAACAACCTCCTTTCTTATTGTTAGGAGATCCACATGATGACCAAGCTACACATCTCCCACATATGTGTAAAGGGCCAACCCCATGAATTTATGAAGGAAAATTTTCTATCCCTGCCCCACCATCTGCATTCTATCCTTTTTGTTGTTGTTTCTTTGGTGTTTTGTCACAGTTATTTTGTCAACTATTTTTATTTTATTTTTTAATTCTTTATTAATTACACTTTATTCACTTTGTTTCCTCCCTGTGGTTCCCTCCCTCCTTCCATCCCAATCCTTCCCTTCCTCCATCCTCTGCATGCATGCCCCTCCCCAAGTCCACTGATAGGGGAGGTCTTCTTTTCCTTCCTTCTGATCCTAGTCAATTAGGTCTCATCAGGAGTGGCTGCAGTGTCTTCTTCTGTGGACTGGTAATGCTACTTTTAATTAAATTTTTATTTTTTATATTACTTACAGTTTTTAATTTGTTTCCCAGCTATACTCCCTCTCTCATTCCCTCCCAATTCCTCCCTCCCTCCCTCATCTCCTCCTTGCCTCTCTCTAAGTCCACTAATAAATGATGTCCTCTTCCCTATCCATCTGACCCTAGCTTATCAGTTATCATCAGGACTGGCTGCAATGTCCTCTTCTATGGCCTACCAAAAATGCATTATTTTCTAATATTCTCCCTTCTCTTCCAGTCTACTTTTTTTTTTCTTGGCTCTTAACTCTTCCAGATGTCTCTGAACATTTTTCTTTTATTGTAATAACCTAAGTCCCTGTAATAATGTACTTGCTACTGGTTTGATGCTTTCTTCACTATGCCCTGCTCACAGAGTTGAACATTTAAAATATGTATCCTCTTAATTTGCTTACTCAGTCCAAAACTCATATTATACATTTCAAAGAATATACACATCATAGCTTTTACTTAGAAAACACTTAGGAATCAAATAGTGAATCAAATAGTCAGATAGAGGCAACAGCCGATGGTTGTCACACGAATCAAGCAAAAATGAAAGGATATTATAAAAAAAATTTACAAACTCAGTTTCATCATTAACAAAATTGAAAGTGAATGAGAAAGTTATGAAATTCATTCCTGTTTCATCTGAATCTATGTCCAAACAAGGTACGTTCCAAAGAATAAAATATATGTTAGAACCAATTACAGTTTACTGAAATCCAGTGAGTTATTAGAAATGGGGTTAAAACTTGACCAGTTTCCAACCAAGCTAAATGGTCATGGTATAAAAAACAATTAGATGGAACAGACAATAATCCTCTATCATAATTTGGACACATAGATTTTGAAGATATCCAGACAACATTCTCACGTACAGCTCAGAGCATACCTCTCCTGACATGATAACTTTGTGTCCTTGGGGAAATGCTACTGAATATTGCTAACATGCCTAGCTTCCCATGAAGCCACATTTGAACTAAGAGTTAGTTCACAAGATCTGGATGAATCAAGACAGAGCACTTCCTGAAACCATTACTCTATCATGAGAATCATAATAGTCATGTGAAAAATACCTTTACGGTGGAGCCTGGAATGAAGAAAATCTCAATGGGCGTGAAATTAGCCTTATCTCTCCTGGCACTAAACACCAAGTGTGGCTACAGTAGCTTGTAGACCAAGCACTGAAGTCTGAAGATTCTGGAGTAGTCATAGTGACAGACCATTGTGAGGTCAACACTGTAAAGCTCATGAAGTAACTGACAAAGTGACACATGCATTTCATTTTCTTTCATACTTTTGGCTTCAAACTTATTTTAGAAATATTTTTGACCACATGTTCCTATGGAAAACAGATTTTTACTGCCATATGTGCATATGTGATTAATGTATGACATATATAATAGATGATAAATAAATTGATGATAGATAGAGATAGAACTTTGAAGTACAGAGAGAACACTGTATTAATATGGGTGCAACAATAAGAGGAATAATTGTGTGAAATATTGTGAAATTTCAATTCATGCTCAAAGAATCTTAATTCTTAATTCTTTAATCAATTAAAAGTCTACTTGACAAAAGGTAGCATGCAGAAATCATGAACACTGTGAACCTCAGAGTCTAGTTGAGGCAAAAACCACAGCATAATGCAACGAGTCAGAAAGTTTCAGGCATAGAGAAATAAACACCTTTGAAGACTACAGAGGACGACATGTGCTTATTAATATATACTAAATCCTAGAGCAAAATAATTGTTACTTAAACAATTTGTGAGATGCTCCATAAATATTTATATTAAATATCTAGTAATCCTTGGTCACATAATAATCATGGGCAGCTATTTTACAATTAGAATGCCTGCTTTTGAAGTGAGTGAATTTTTTTAATAGTAACCAATTGTACCTCCTGCACACTGCATAGTTTCTTTAATATTTGAATTTTTACAGTACTAAGATAACAAAACTGTACCAAATTGTAAATTCTCTATAACTATCTTTACTGCATAATGTTGACTTTATATGACTGATACCTTGCACTGTGGTAAATAAAAACCAATCAGAAAGAAATTTATATATTAGAATACAATACCTAAAATTATTACTTTATATGTGAACATAAATAGATATAAAGAAAATAATCAAGTTTTTCTAAAAAAATTAAGATCCCAGGGAACGTAGATATGCTGAAATGTCAGTCTTGTTCTCCATCAACAGAGGAATGGATACAGACATTGTGGTACAATGTAATACTACTCAGCAATTAAAAACAAGGAAAGATGGCGGCGAATAGAGCGCACCATTTTGGAGAGGCAGAGGACAATAAATCTCCGAAATTGGTGAGTAGAGCAACAATCGAAACTAGAATTTGGATTTTGGGCTTTCTAAAGGAGAGGGGACACCACAGAAGCGTGAAGTGCTTGTAGATTTAGATTGGGCGCCAACTCCTCTGGGAATGAAGTGGGGCGCTTCCCTTGTCCGGGCCTCCTGCACAGGGAAACCTACACAGAGCACCAGGCAGTTGAGCGCAAAGCTCACAGCCTGGGGACTAAGACAGCAGAGACAGTGCTCCAGGCCCCTTAGCGCAGTGGACAGCTGTAACAGCCTGCTGAACACCACCCCTCCTCGGACACATGTCTGAGGAGCTCAAACCAGGGCCCCGCCTAGGGCCCTATTGCTGAGCTCTGGACCCACAGAGCGTCCACCACCACCCCCACATCCCACCTGATGTGATCCTGCCACAAGAAGTGCAGCTGAACTCATGTTCTCATGTCCCTCTGGAAATCCCTCCCCGCCAGAGCACACCCACCACCAGAAATCCTGCCCTGGGGTAGTGTGCACACCTCCTGAAACTCCACACACCAGAAGAGCATGTCTGATTGCATGCGGGTTGATGCCCCAGGTCCCGCCTCTGAGAAAAAGGTATCGGACGGGTCTGATGCTCTTTGGGTGGATGACACCAAAATGAACATCGGTACAAAGTCCCAATTTATTTCTAATATCAGAGATCAGACCTCTACTCTTGCCTGATGCGTCTAAAACAAAAAGGGGGAACTGTAGAGAGCTGCGGAATGCTATGCCTTAAAGATGGAGCTGGTTTCCGCCTTCCACCTTCCCGATGGTGAGTGCTCTCTGTCACGAACAACTCCACATTTGGCTAAGGCCGAGGATCTGGCTTGCTTCCATGTATGTGGACCTATCTGCCTTGCCCACGTGGCACTCCTGGGTTGACTACCCAGAGGCTATTTAAGCTGTGGGCTGGCTTTCCCCAGGGTCCGAGGATTGTTCAAGGTTCCTGAATAAACTGCATTGAAAAAAAAATTAAAAAAGAGAAAGCCTAAAAAAAAAAGAGAGAGAGAGAGGAAACAAACAAAAAATTACAGAACATCTAGGAGACATAGGAATCCACATTCAAACAGATGAAGGAAATGTTGCAAGGCATGAAAACAGAATTGGAATCAATAAAGAAAACACAAACTGAGAAAACCCTGGAAATGGAGAACTTAGAGAAAAGAGAAGGAACCACAAATGTAAGCCTCACTACTAGAATACAAAAGATGGAAAAGAGAATCTCAGGTGCTGAAGATACACTCGCAGAATTTGATACTTTTCTCAAAGAAAAATTAAAATTGGAAAAATCCCAAACGCAAAACATCCAAGAAAATAAAGGATGCCATGAAAAGACAAAATCTAAGAATAATAGGAATTGACAAAGAAGAGGATTCCAGGCTCCAAGGTCCAGAAAATATTTTAAAGAAAATCATAGAAGAAAACTTTCCCAACCTAAAGATCAAGATAACCACAAACATACAAGATGCCTACAGAACACCAAATAGACTAGACCAGAAAAGAAACTCCTCACGCCACATCATAGTCAAAACACTTAATCTACAGAACAAAGAAAAGATACTAATAGCATCAAGGGAAAAAGGCCAAGTAAATATGAAGGTAGACCTATCAGAATCACACTGGACTTCTCATCAGAAACTATGAAAGCCAGAAAAGCCTGGGCAGAGATCATGCAGGCCCTAAGGGACCACAGAGGCCAACCTAGACTACTACACCCAGCAAAGCTTTCAATCAACACAGATGGAGAAAACAAAATATTCCAGGACAAAACTAAATTTAAGCAATATTTGAGCAGCAAACCAGCCCTACAGAAGATACCAGAAGGAAAATCCCAATCCAACAAAAACAACTACACATAAGAAGACATAAGTTACAGATAATTTCCCAGCAAAAATCAAAAGAAAACAATGAATCTCAGTAACACCACAAACTCCACAATAATAGGAAACAACATTCAAAAGTCATTATTACCTATCAACATCAATAGACTCAACTTTCCAATAAAAAAACACAGACTAACCTAATGAGTGTGGAAACAGGATCCAACATTCTGCTGCATCCAAGAAACACCTATGCAACGAAGATAAACACTACCTCAGAATAAAGGGCTGGAAAACTGTTTTTCAAGCAAATGGACCCAAAAAACTAACAGGAATGGCTATGCTAATATCTAATAAAATAGACTTTCAACCAAAACTAACCAAAAAAGACGTAGAGAAGCACTACATTCTCATTAAAGGAAAAATCCACCAAGAAAACATCACAATTCTGAACATCTATGCCCCAAATACAAGAGTACCTACATTCGTAAATGAAACATTATTAAAGCTTAAATCACACATCGACCCCAACACCTTAATAGTGTGAGACTTCAACACCCCACTATCACCGAGGGACAGATCATCTAGACAGAAGCCAAACAGGGAAATAAAGGCACTTACAAATGTCCTAATTCAAACAGACCTAAAAGATGTCTACAGGACTTTTCACCCAAATTCAAAAGAGTATACATTCTTTTCAGCACCTCATGGAACATTCTCCAAAACAGACCATATAGTTGATCACAAAGCAAGCCTCAACAGATTCAAGAAGATTGAAATAATCCCCTGTATACTATCTGACCACCATGGACTAAAGCTGGACCTCAACAACAATGGAAATAGCAAAAAGCCTACATGCACATGGAAACTTAATAACTTACTTCTCAATGACAGCTGGGTTAAGGATGAAATAAAGAAAGAAATTAAAGACTTCCTAGAATTCAATGAAAATGAAGGCACAACATACCCAAATTTACGGGATACAATGAAAGCAGTACTTAGAGGAAAGCGCATAGCACTAAGTGCCTTTAAGAAGAAAATTCTAACATCTAATACAAACAACTTAATGGCACAACTGAAAGCCCTAGGGGGAAAAAAGAAGCAGAAACACCCAAGAGGAGCAGATGGCTGGAAATAATCAAGCTCAGGGCTAAAATCAATCAATTAGAAACAAATAAAACAATTCAAAGAATCAATGAAACCAAGAGCTGGTCCTTTTAGAAAATTAACAAGATAGACAAACCCATAGCCAAACTAACGAAAAGGCAGAGAGAAACTATCCAAATCAGCAAAAGCAGAAATGACAAGGGGTACATAACTACAGACAATGAGGAAATCCAAACAATCATTAGGTAATACTACAAAAGCTTATATGCCACAAAATTCAAAAAGCTAAAAGAAATGGACAATTTTCTTCATAGATTCCATCTACCATCAAGATCAGGTAGAAAGATTGAATAGTCCTATATCCTCCAAGGAAAGACAAGCAGTCATCAACAGTTTCCCTTCCAAAAAAAAGTCCTGGGCCAGATGGCTTCAGAGCAGAATTCTACCAGACCTTCAAAGAAGTGCTAACTCCAATTTTCTCCAAACTATTCCACAAAATAGAAACAGAAGGAACATTACCAAACTCATTCTATGAAGCCACAGTCACCTTGATACCTAAACCACACAAAGACCCAACAAAAAAAGAGAACTTCAGACGTATCTCTCTTTTGAACATTGATGCAAAAATACTCAATAAAATACTTGCAAACAGAATCCAAGAACACATCAAAGATATCATTCACCATGACCAAGTAGGCTTCATCCCAGGCATGCAAAGGTGGTTCAACAGACAAAAATCCATCAATGTAATCCACCACATAAACAGACTGAAGGAGAAAAACCACATGATCATCTCCTTAGATGTCGAAAAAGCATTTGACAAAGTCCAACACCCATTCATGTTTAAAGTCTTGGAGAGATCACAGATACAAGAAACCTACCTAAACGTAGTAAAGGCAATATACAGCAAGCCTATAGCCAACATCAAACTCAACGGAAAGAAACAAATAAATCCCACTGAAATCAGAGACAAGACAAGGGTGCCCACTCTCTCCATATATCTTCAACATAGTACTTGAAGTCCTAGCTAGAGCAATAAGACAAGTAAGGGAGATCGAGGGAATACAAATCGGAAAGGAAGAAGTCAAAGTATTACTATTTGCTGATGATATGATAGTATACCTAAGTGACCCCAAAAACACAGTCAGAGAAATCCTTCAGCAGATAAACACCTTCAGCAAAATGGTTGCATAAAAAATTAAAAAATAATCAGATGCCCTCCTGTATACCCAAGACAAAATGGCCAAGAAAGAAATCAGGGAAACAACACCCTTCACAATAGCCAATAATAACATAAAGTACCTTGGGGTGACTCTAACCAAGCAGGTGAAAGACCTGTTTAAAAAAAAAAAATTCAAGTTTCTGAAGAAAGAAATTGAAGAAGAAATCAGAAGTTGGAAAGATCTCCAGTGCTCATGGATCGGTAGGATGAACATAGTGAAAATGGCCATCCTGCCAAAAGCAATCTACAGTTTCAATGCAATTCCCATCAAAATACCAACACAGTTCTTTACAGACCTTGAAAGAAAAATTCTCAACTTCATATGGAGAAACAATAAGTCCAGAATTTCCAAAACAATTCTGTACAATAACAGATCCTCTGGGGGTACCTCCATCCCTGATCTGAAGTTGTACTACAGAGCATTAATAATAAAAACTGCTTGGTACTGGCATAGAAACAGAAAGGTGGATCAATGGAAACAAATAGAAGACCTAGAAATAAACCTTCACACCTATGAACACTTGATTTTTGACAAAGAGCCAAAACCGTTCAATGGAAAAAAGACAGCATCTTCAACAAATGATGCTGTTCCAACTGGATGTCTACATGCAGAAAAATGAAAATAGATTCGTATTTATCACCCTGCACAAAACTAAAGTCCAAGTGGATAAAGAACGCAATACAAAACTAAATACTCTAAATGGGTTAGATGAAAAAGTGGGGAAGACCCTAGAACTCATTGGCTCAGGAGACAACTTCCTGAAGAGAACACCATCAACACAGGCCCTAAGAGCAACAATTAATAAATAGGACCTCATGAAACGGAAAAGCTTCTGTAAAGCAAAAGACACTGTCATTAGAGCAAAAGACGGCCCACAGATTGGGAAAGGATCTTTACCAACCCAACATCTGACAGAGGGCTGATATCTGGAATATATAAAGAACTAAAGAAGTTAAAAGGCAATAATTCAAGTAACCCAATTAAACAATGGGGTATGAAGATAAACAGAGAATTCTCTGTAGAAAAATATAGAATGGCAGAGAAAGAAAAAAGGAGATGTTCAAGATCCCTAGCCATCAGAAAGATGCAAATCAAAATGACCCTAAGATTTTACCTTACACCCATCAGAATGGCTAAGATCAAAAACTCATATGCTGGAGAGGCTGTGGAGAAAGGGGAGCCCTCCTCCATTGCTGGAGGGATGTCAACTGGAACATCCACTGTGGAAATCAATCTGGCGCTTTCTCAGACAACTAGGAATACTGCTACCTCAAGATCCAGCCATACCACTCCTAGGCATATATCCAAAAGAGGCTCAAGTACACAAGGACATTTGCTCAACCATGTTTGCAGCAGCTTTATTCGTAATAGCCTGAACCTGGAAACAACCCACATGTCCATCAATGGAGGAATGGATACAGAAATTGTGGTACTTTTACACAATGGAATACTACTTGGCAATTAAAAACAAGTAAATCATGAATTTTGCAGGATAATGGTGGGATCTAGAAAAAAATCATCCTGAGTGAGGTATCTCAAAAGCAGAAAGACACACATGGTATATCCTCACTTATATAGACCTATAAGATAGGATAAACATACTAAAATATGTACAACTAAAGAAGATAAACAAGAAAGAGGTCCAGGGGTAAGATGATCAATCCTCATCTGCAAAGACAAAGGGGATGGACATTGGAAATAGGAGAAAACAAGTAACAGGACAGTAGCCTACGACAGAAGGTACCTGAAAGACTCTACCTAGCAGTGTATCAAAGCATATGCTGAGACCCATAACCAAACCTTCAGCAGAATGTAGGGAGTCATGTGAAGAAAGGAGGAATTAGTATATCCTAGAGGGGAGAGGGAGCCCCACAATGCCCAAATATATCTGAGCACAGGGCTTTCTATGAGACTGTTTATCCAACAAAGTACCATGCATGGATATAACCTACAACCCCTGCTCAGACATAGCCCATGGTAGCTCAGTATCCAAGTGGGTTCCCTAGTAAGGGTTACAGGAATTGTTTCTGACAGGAACTCATGAGCTTCCTCTCCTCCATGAGAGAGGAGCAGCCTTGTTAGGCCACAGATAAGGACATTGCAACCATCGTGAACATACCTGATAAGCTAGGGCCAGAGGGAAGGAGAGGAGGACACCCCCTTTTAGTGGACTCGGAACAGGGCAGGGAGGAGATGAGGGAAGGAGGGGAAGATTGGGAGGGAAAGAGGGAGTGAGCTGCAGCTGGGATACAAGTGAATGTATAAAATTATTTTAAAATAAAAAATAAATAAATAAAAACAAGAAAATCATGAAATTTGCAGGTAAATTGTGGGATCTAGATAAGATCATTCTGAGTGAGTTATCCCAGGAGCAGAAAGACACACACAGTGTATACTCACTTATAAGTGGATACTAGACCTATAAAATAGGATAAATACACTATAATCTGTATACCTAAAGATAAACAAGAAAGAGGACCTGAGGTAACATCATCAATCCTCACTTAGAAAGACAATTGGGATGGACAGTGGAAGTAGGAGATCATGTAACAGGACAAGAGCCTACCAAAGATGGCCTCTGAAAGACTCTACCTAGTGTATCAAAGCAGATGTTGAGACTCATAACCAAACCTTGGGCATAGTTCAGGCAATCATATGAAAGAAGTGGGAGCTAACATGACCTGGAGAGGACAGGAACTCCACAAGTAACAAATATATCAGGGCACAGGGGTCTTTTATGATACTGATACTCCAACAAGGATCATGTATGGATATAACCTCAAACCCCTGCTCGGATGTAGCCCATGGCAACTCACCATCCAAGTGGGTACCCCAGTAAGGGGAACAGGGACTATTTCTGACATGAATTCAATAGCTGCTCTTTTACCTCCCCTCTGTGCCACGAGGAAGGAACAGCCTTGCTAGGCCACAGAGGAGTACATTTCAGCCAGTCCTAAAGATACTTGATAAGCTAGAGTCAGATGGAAGGGGAGGAGGATCTCCCCTATCAGTGGACTTGGAAATGGGCAGGGAGGAGATGAGGGAGGGAGGGTGGAATTGGGAGGGAATAAAGGAGGCAGCTAAGGCTGGGATACAAAGTAAATAACTTGTGAATAATATGAAAAATAAAAATAAATAAAAGAAAAAGTAAAAGTTTAAAATGTTTTCTGGTGATTAGAAGCAAACAAAACAAAACAAAAACCAGCTTTCATCATAGATTTGTGAGATATTTCTTGTCCAGCAAAAGGAGTTAGTTTCATTTTTTTTCTGACAAAAGAAACATATGGTCCTCCATTGACCTGTGGCTCCTATCAGGATATCAACAGCCCTGCTTGGCTTTCAGGGTCCCTCAAGGGGAAGTTAATTTTCTTTTACATATTTTATCATGTTAAATTCAGAACTCCCACCTAGATTTCAGTTCCTTTCCAAGAATTCTCATGTCCTTCTATTCTGTGCTAACTCCAAAGTGTTCTAGAAATGCCACCACCAACTTTTTTGGTTAGGGTACAGCCTGAATTGCATTGGGGACCCCAGCATATTGGAGAATCCATGGTTGTTAGAAGAACACCAAGGACAGCTTTAGCTGTGGATAGAGCTGCCTAAGTCTGGGAGCTAAACTCCATGAATGGCAAAACAGGAGAAATGGAGATGCCTGGGAATTTTGCATCCCAGAAGAGTTACAGATGTTAGATACTACGTTTTTTACACTGTTGAATTCAGTTTTAGTGTTATTATGACAACGCCATTTCTCTATATTTTGAAGTAAGAAAGCAGTACTTATTTTTTGTATGAGTTCACAGTTGAGAGACTCTGAACATGTAAAGCAACATTGGACCTTTAAACATAAGTTAAACATAAGTTGGAGTTTTAAATTTCTGAAATTATAGAGAATGTGGAACTCCCTGTTATATTGTTTATATTGTGCCATTAAGATACTAATATGAAATTTGGGGATGAACAAGAAAAGAAAGTCATGGTTTATTAAAAGATATTTGTGTGTCAATTTGACACCAGATCAATTGTGCTGGTTTTTGTTTGTATGTTTGTTTCTTTGTCAGTGTGAAACAAATTTGAACATGTCTGTTGAAAGGGAATTTTAAATGGGGCAATCTTTATATTGGCCTTTAGACAACTCTGGGGGGCATTTATTTTAATTGATAATTGATATGGAGGATTCAGATGTGTGTAGTAGTGCCAAATCCATGCAGTTGGTCCTGGAATTTGTAAAACGGGTTTGAACCAGCCATCAGCTGTATTCCAGTAAGCAGTACTCTCCACGGTCTCTGCGTCAGTTCTGCCCCCAGTTTCTTGCTATTGATTTCCTGCCCAGACTTTCCTTCCATGCAGGACTGTAAATATCAGCTGAAATAAAGACTTTAATCCCCACATAGATTTTAGCCATAATCACATCATATTAGAAACATAGTAAGACAAACAAGTCTGCAGTGGCTATTTTATGATTTGAATTTGTATATAAGGTCCAATGCTCAAATGTGTTAAGTACTGTAAATAAAACAAGAATTCAAGACAGCTATAACCTATAGAATTTTATTCTAATTCTTATATATATTTTCTGGTTTAAAATTCTACTTTACTTTGGGTGTTTATTCCTCTACCTCCTTACCACCACTACCCACCAACCTTAAATAGGAGAGAGAAAATTTAGTGGGAAGAGGGGGCTCAGACCTCTTTATTTCCCCAGGCTAGTTAGGGCCAAAGGGTTCTTTTAGGGCTTTATATCAATCTCTGTCAACTGCAGAGGCAACTAGCAGGCATCTCCACATCTCTGTGGCCCTAACTGTTTCTCTCTGTCTGGTCCAAATCGCCAAAAGTCTCTGGTCTCTCCAAACTGCTATGGGCCACAGAGACTCTTTCTCAGCCTCATATTTAGACTCACAGAGGATTAGACCGACCACAGCCTCTTCATTCTGCACATGGAAAGTCATTACCAGCTGACAAAGGTCACACCCCAAACCAGATAATTAACATCCATGAGCAAACTATAACCCAACTAACATCCCACACTTGGGATTAAAACACAATAGCCACAAAGGACATAAAATACTTTGATGTGACTCTAGCCAAGCAAGTCAAAGATTTTACGAAAAAAAATCTTTCAGTGTCTGAAGAAAAAAGTATAAAAAGATATCAGAATATGAAAAGATCTCCTATGCTCATGGCTTGGCAGGGTTAGCATAGTAAAAATGGCCATCTTACCAAAAGCAATCAACAGATTCTATGCAATTCGCATCAAATTATCAACACAATTCTTTACAGACCTTGAAAGAAAAAATCTCAACTTCATATGAAAAAAAAAAAAAAAAGAAACCCAGAATTGCTAAAACAATCCTCTATAATAAAAGATCTTCTGGAGATATCTCCATCCCTGATCTCAAGCTGTATTATAGAGCAACAGTACTAAAAACTGCATGTTACTGTCATTGAAACTGGCTGGTGGATCAATGGATTCGAATAGAAGATCCAGAAATAAACCCACACACTTTTGGACACCTGAATTTTTACAAAGATGCCAAAAGCTTCTCTCTCTCTCTCTCTCTCTCACACACACACACACACACACACACACACACACAAACATAGCATCTTCAACAAATGGTGCTGGTCTAACTGGATATCTACGTGTAGAAAAATGCAAATAGATCCACACTGATCACCCTGCACAAAACTAAAGTCCAAGTGGATCAAAGACCTCATTATAAAACCAGACACATTAAATCAGTTAGAAGAAAAAGTGGGTAAGATCCTAGAACTCATTGGTACAGGAGCCAACTTCCTGAACAGAACACCAACAGCACAGGCTCTAAGAGCAAAAATCAATAAATGGGACCTCATGAAACTGAAAAGCTTCTGTAAAGCAAAGGACACTGTCCTCACAACAAAACCACAACCTACATATTGGGGAAGGATCTTCACCAACTTTATATTTGACAGAGGGCTAATATCCAGAATATATAAAGACCTCAAGACGTTAAGCAGCAACAAATCAAGTAATCAAATTAAAAATGGGGTCCACAGCTAAACAGAGAATTCACAATAGAGTAATATTTAATGGCAGAGAAACACTTAAAGAAATGCTCAACATCCTTATCTATCAAAGAAATGCAAATCAGCATGACCCTGAGATTTCACCTCACACCCACCAGATTGGCTAAGGTCAAAAACTCAATTGACAACACATGCTGGCAAGGATGTGGAGAAAGGGGAACCCTCCTTCATTGCTGGTGGAAATATAAAACTGTACATCCACTTTGGAAATCATTTGGTGCTTTCTCACACAATTAAGAATAGTGGTAGCTCAAGATCCAGCTCTATACCTCCTAGGCATATATACAAAAGATGCTTGAGTATACACCAAGGTCATTTGTTCAACCATGTATGTAGCAGCTTTACTTGTAATAGCCAGAAGCTGGAAATAATCCAGAAGTCCCTAGTTGAGGAATAGATACAGAAATTGTGGTACATTTAAAAAATGGAATACTACTTAGCAATTAAAAAGAAGGAAATCATGAAATTTGCATGCAAATGGTGGCAACTAGAAAAGATTATCCTGAGTGAGGGTCCCAGAAGCAGAAAGACACACATGATATATACTCACTTATAAGTATATATTAAACATATAATATAGTATAATCATACTAAAATCTGCACTCCTAAAGAAGCTATTCAAGAAGGAGGACTGTGGGTGAGATGATCAATCCTCATTCAGAAAGGCAAATGTGCTGGACATTGGAAGAGAGAGAAAACAGGGAACAGGATAAGAGCCTACCACAGAGGGCCTCTGAAAGACACTACCCTGCAGGGTTTCAAAGCAGAAGCTGGTACTTATAGCCAAATTTGGGCAGAGTGCAGGGGATCTTAGGAAAGAAGGGGGAAAGAGAAAGACTCTGGGGTGGGGGGACAGGAGCTCCACAAGGAGAGAGAGAAAAAAAAGAAATCTGGACACAGTCAACTTTTCTGAGAATGATACTGCAAACAAGAACCACTCATGGAGATAACCTAGAACCCCTGCACAGTTGTAGCTAATGGCAGCTTGGTGACCAAGTGGGTTCCCCTCTAAGGAGAATATAGACTGTCTCTGACATGAACTCAGTGGCCCTTTCTCTGATCATCTTCCCCTGAGGAGGGTGCAGCCTTACCAGGTCACAGAGGAAGACAATGCAGCTACTCCTGATGAGACTAGGATCAGATGGAAGGGGTGGAGGACTTCCCCTATCACTGATATTAGAAGAAAGAAAAGAGGAAGAAAAGGAAGAAGGAGGGAGGCTGGGATTGGGAGTATAACAGAAAGGGGGCTACAGTTGGGATACAATGTGAATTAACTGTAGTTAATAATAAAAAAGTAAAAGAAAGTAAAAAAAAGTTTTAGAAAACATATAAAGTAAACAAATTTCCATTACAGTTTTTTTAATTGATGAAATTTTTATCAGTTGATGAAAGTTCAGCAAACATCACAATACTCAATATTTCACAAATAGAAATTTTGTAGATTTTATTGAATCACTAGAGTTTGTCTTTTCTTTTTTATTATTATTATTTATTACAATTTATTCAATCTGTAACCTGCCTGTGACCCCTCAGTTGTCTCCTCACAAACCCTCCCTCCTTCCCTCTTCTTCTGCTACACCCCTCTCCTAGTCCACTGATAGAGGAGGTCCTCCTCCCCTTCTCTATGACCCAAATTTATCAAGTCTCCTCAGAACTGGTTGCATTGTCTTCCTCTGTCGTCTGGCAAGGCTGCACCCAGCAGAGGGAGGTGATCATAGAGCCTGCCACAGAGTTGATGTCAGAGACAGCCCCTGCTCCCTTTACTAGGGAACCCACTTGGACACTGAGCTGCCATGGGCTATATCTGAGCAGGGGTATCTGGACAATCTCCGCAGATGGTCCTTGGTTGGAGTATCTGTCTCTGCAGGATCCCTGGGCACAGATTGTTTTGGCTCTGTTGGTCTCTTTGTGAAGCTCCCAGTCCTTCCGTGTCTTTCTATCTCAAAAATAAGAATATAATGTTATTATTTCCAGAGGATTTTAAAGTGGTTTTGAGAAGTGGTCTATAAGTATAAGGTCATCTGTAAAAAGACTGCATTTCCCTTGTTTTTCTTATCTGGCTCAGCCTGTTGATGCCAAAGTATGGACACATTACTATTCTATTATTGTGAGACTCAAAAAGAAAGAAAGAAAGAGAGAAAGGAAAAAAGAAAGAAAGAAAGAAAGAAAGAAAGAAAGGAAGGAAGGAAGGAAGGAAGGAAGGAAGGAAGGAAGAAAGAAAGAAAGAAAGAAAGAAAGAAAGAAAGAAAGAAAGAAAGGAAAAGAAAAAAGAAAAATAAGAAAAAAGAAGAAAGGATCTTCTTCAGTTACAGCCATTTATATTGACTTATTTTTTCTTTTCCTCTTTATTTTACAAAATGTGATAACCTTCATTTCCAAAGAAAATGTAGCTTTACAACCTTAAACTTATATAAGCCACTGATGAACAACAACAAAATAGTCTTACATGTTTTATCTCAAATATTATATATATTGCAAATTAAATTTTCTGAAGCACTTTAGCAATGCAGTAGTGTAATACTAAATTAATACTAAATATATTTTACACTTCCTACCGCTACTCTTTTTTTTTTTTTTTTTTTTTTTTTGGTATATAGAGACAGAGATTCTTGGTATAGCCTAAGTTGTCCTGGACATACCTTGTAGAACAGGCTGGCCTCAAATTCAGAGATGTACTTGATTCTCACTCTCAGAACTGGCATTGAAGGCATGTGTCACCATGCCTGGCTTTTCACACCCTTTTTACACAAACCTCAGTGTTTTTCTAACAGAGTTGTTACTAAGACCATGCAGTATTTGTTTATTTTTTTCATCCCTTTCTCTTACCTTTTGAAAATTCATCTTTTTTACTTATTATTTTTTGTGTTAATTACAGTTTGTTTACTTGTATCCCAGCTGTAGCCTCCACCCTCATTCCCTCCCAATCCCATCCTTCCTCATCTCCTTCCTGCCCCTCTCTAAGTTCGCTGATGCAGGAGGTCCTCCTCCCCTTCCATCTGCTCCTTGTTTATCAGGTCTCTTCAGGGCTGGCTACAATGTCCTCTTCTGTGGCCTAATAAGGCTGCTCTTCCCTCGGGAGTGGGGAGGGAGGTCAAAGAGCCTACTATTGAGTTCATGTCTGAGATAGTCCCTGTTCAGCTAATTATGGAACCCACTTAGATACTGACCTACGGTGGGCTATATCTGAGCAGGGGTTCTAGGGTTTATTCATTCATGGTCCTTGGTTGGAGAAACAGTCTCATAAAAGACCCCTGTGCCCAGATATATTTGGCCCTTGTGGAGCTCCTCTCCTCTCCAGGTCATACTGACTCCCCTTTCTTTCATATGATTCCTTGCACTCTGCCCAAGGTTTGGTTATGAGTCTCAGCATCTGTTTTTATACACTGCTGGTAGAGTCTTTCAGGGGCCCTCTGTGGTAGGTTCCTGTCCTGTTACTTGTTTTCTCCTATTTCCAATGTCCATCCCATTTGTCAATCTAAGTGATGATTGATCATCTTACCCGGGGTCCTCTTTCTTGTTTATCTTCTTTAGGTGTAGAGATTTTAGTATGTTTATACTATTTTATAGGACTAGTACTCATATATAAGTGAGTATATATCATGTGTGTCTTTTTGCTTCTGGGATACCTCAGTCCAACTGGATGTCTACATGAAGAAAAATGAAAATAGATCCATATTTATCACGCTGCACAAAACGAAAGTCCAAGTCGATCAAAGACCTTAAGATAAAACTAGATACACTAAATCCGTTAGAAGAAAAAGTGGGGAAGATCCTAGAACTCATTGGCACAGGAACAACTTCCTAAACAGAATACCAACAGGGACTTGTTTGGGGAAGGAGAGAAATGATCTTTTGATCCCCGGGCACTCCCTCCTTTTCAGCACAGCAGGCTCACTGAGATTCTCAGCTCAGAGCTCACTGTCTGGGGACTGCAGCGGCAGGGGCTGGGTTCCTGGCCCCTCAGCTGAAGCTGCTAGCTGTACCTGCCATGGAGTCCCACATCCACAGCAACATCCTCCCTGTGTCCCAGGTCTGTAAGCAACCTCCACAGGGGCTCCCAGCCGCTGACTGTATGGCCCGACCAAACCCTAGTGACAGATAATAGGCTATGGAGCCACCAAAGTCCAGCAGACCCGCCAAACAAGCTAGGTACACCAGGCAGGCTCAGGGCCTCCCAGGTCTGGAGAGCACAGTGTGGGCCCCCAGGACTTCCCAGAAGACATCTGGACTGGCATCCCAGTCTCAAGCTGCAGCTGAACTTCCTAACCTGGTGGCAGCAGCAGCACTGACCTGGAGAAGCACATCAGTCCTGTTGCATATGACTAAGCAGGGCCAAACCAGAGAGTAGAGAGCATGGATACCCCAATGCTTGGATTCTTGCCGATGTGTCCTGCTTGAGAGTGAGTGTGCCCTTGAGTGTCTACAGAGCCCCATATCCAGGGTCCTTCTAAACTAGTGGCCAGGCATCAGACCCCTCCCACCCACAACAGAGGGACTATTGGGACATCAACAGGTCCAACTGAGGAGTAAAGGCAGATAACGCTGGAAGCTCAGCCTGAGCTGAATACCAGGAGCCTGTAGACCACTGAGGTATACAGAGAATTTGCATAAGGAAATTGCCCTGGGACTATCACCAAAGCCTGCTAAATCTACAGCTCATGCACAAGTAATCCCTTAGAAGCATGCAAGGCGGAGCCCCTCCCATACACTCAACGGTTCAATGTTCTCTATCACTCTGTCCCTCGAGGCATACTTCCACGCTCATACTTACACACACACACACACGCACACACACACACATAAGGGATAAGGGAGGGGGATAAGGGAGGAAGGGTGGGACACACATCAGGGATAAGAGGGATAGTGGAATTGGGAAGGAATAAGGGAGGGGGCTATGGCTGAGATACAAAGTAAACAACCTGTGATCAATATAAAAAAATTAAAATTAAAAAATAATAAAATAAAATAATAAAGAAAAAGAAAGTAATATTCAGGAAGGGCTTGCAGCTTCAACACTTTACCTACAAATTATTGAAAAACAAGGTGTACTTTATGTTTTAGTGGCTCTTGTGAAGCATGATGTTTCCCTAATTTCTTTCTCAGCCCTTTTGTCTTTCACATACAGTAGAGCTACTACTAATTTTTTTGAGTTAACTTTGTATACAGCAACTTCGCTGAAGGTGTACAACCACTTTGGAAATTACTCTGAAGCTCTCTCAGATAAGTAGGAAGAGTGCTTCCTGTAGATCCAGCTATACCACTCCTAGGCATATATCCAAAACATGCTCAAGTATACAACAAGGACATTTGCTCAACCATGATTGTAGCAGTTTTATTCATAATAGCCAGAACCTGGAAACAACCCAGATGTCCCTCAAAGAAGGATTGGATACAGAAATTGTGGTACATTTACACAATGGAACGATACTCAGCAATTAAAAACTCAAAATTAGAAATCATGAAATTTTCAGCAAATGATGGGAGCTAGAAAAGATTATACTGAGTGAGGTATTCTAGAAGCAAAAATACACATGGTATATGCTCACTTATAAGTGGATATTAGACATATAATATAGGATAAACATACTAAAATATGTACACCTAAAGAAGCTAAACAAGAAGGAGGACCATGGGTAAAATAATCAGTCATGACTCAGTAAAACAAATGAGATGGACATCAGAAGAGGGAGAAAACAGGGAACAGGACATGAGCCTACCACAGAGGGCCTCTGAACGACTCTACCCAGCAAGGTTTTAAAGCAGATGCTGAGACTCATTGCCAAACTTTGAACCTTATGAAAGGAAATCTTACGAAAGAAGGTAATCTTATGAAAGAAGGGGGAGATAGAAAGACCTGGAGGGAACAGGAGCTCCACAAGGAGAGCAACAGAACCAAGAAATCTGGGCCCAGGGGTCTTTTCTGAAACTGATTCTCAACCAAGGACCATGCACAGAGATAACCTAGAACCCCTACACAGATGTAGCCCATGGCAGCTCAGTGTCCAAGTGGGTACACTAGTAAGGGGAACAGGGTCTGTCTCTGACATGAACTCAGTGGCTGGCTCTTTGATCACCTTACCCTGAGGGAGAGCAGCCTTAGCAGCGCACAGAGGAAGACAATGCAACCAGTCCTGATGAGACTTGACAGAAAAGAGTCAGATGGAAGGGGAGGAGGTCTTCCCCTATCAGTGGACTTGGAGAGGGGCATGGGAGAAGATGAGGGAAGAAGGGTGGGGTTGGGAGGGAATGAGGAAGTGGGTTAAAGTTGGATAAATAGTTAATAAACTGTAATTAATATAAAAAATAAATTAGAAATAAGCAAACGAAACCAAACAAAAACAAAAAAGCCCTATTATGATGTTGAATGTTTCACATAACTAAAAGTGTTTGCAATCAGACATGCAACTGTAGAATCACCACAAAATTACTCTCTGTGTAGCTATCACCTAAAGAAAAATGATTCCAAAACGTTGCCACCATCTATGGCTCCCTTCGTTGGTGACTTATTTTTTACTGAAAAAAAAAAAAAAACCCTTGCCCTCTTTGAAAATAAACATGTGATGCAACAGAAATCTTCAGGCAACTAAGTAAAGTCTGTCTCATTTTGTTTCTTTGGTGCTGGTCTTCAATCCTTAAATGTATGCCACAATGTAGATCAGGTTTTATTCAGTCTTCTGCTCTGGGAGGTTATCAACTCAGGGAATGGAAGTTTATCATGAACAGTTTCTTCCTTGTAGAAGTTTCTGGGCTTCATTCTTGTCTCCCCAGTCCTACGACTGCCGAGATCATTTCTTAAAGTCTGGGTTTATCTGTTACCTCTGGCTAAATTCTGTCTGGCTAAAACCCCAGAGCCTTAATTGTATTTTGTCTGATAGTTGGTCCACAAATTCCTCACCATTTCTAAACGGGTCAGTTCCTTCAAAGTGATGATTCTTCAATTTTTGTCTATCCTTTCATAGTTGTTTTCAATGTGGTAGTTGGCCTAAATTCATAAATGCACCAGTGGCACTGTTAAAAGGTCAAATAAACCTTTGGTCAGATAGGTCATAGATTCCAGAGGAAAACCCAATGCTACTGTTCTGCATAAGTACATTGAAATATTGCAGCCCTGATATATTATTATACTCAAAGACCAGACCAGTCCTTGAGAGGCTTCTCCTTGCAATACATGGGAATTAACACAGACATTTTCAATGGTCCATTGCACAAAATAAGAAACTATGGAGACCTCAGCCAAAACGAGACAGGCATATGACACCCCACTCTTAAGCCCTAAAGAAGAATAAGATTTGGTGGATAACATCAAGGCAGTTTCTGGATATAACAGTGCAGATGCACAAATTAACTAACAATAATCATGACAATATACTGAAGACCTTGGCAAGCTGCAACCAGACCTAATCCCAGCCTAGATGAGACAAGGTGGATATGGAATCAAAAAACAAGCTGAGGTTCCATTTGCATTTTGTAGCCACAATTTTCTTTAATGATGTGCCCAATCACATCCCAAAGCAGGTTCTACTTCCAACAGCAGTTGAGTAATACAAATTAGAATCAATGGAGACAAAAAAATTAAGGAAGAAAGCTCAAATTTGGGTGGAAAGGAAGGAGAAGGTAGTCGTGGTCACAATAATATTTTAAAATAAATTTAATGTCTTCAAATAAAATTGTCCCATACAATCAAAATCCTGTGCTTTCCCTTTTTAGCTGAGTACCTCTTGAATTAGCATAGCAGACTCTCAGTAAAAGGTTTTTCTTCACATTTCACACTTCTGTTCCACATTATATGGTCTTACACATTAAATACCTTTATTTTGAATGTTTAACTACTTTTAATTATTCTATGATATTACAAATTCCATCGTCCAACTTAGGTGTTTTAAAACTGTTGCTTCAAAGTATATTTTATCTTTGTTCATATGATAATTATACTTCAAATATTTTAACAAATATTGTAATTTGTAAAAAGTATAATGCAATAAATGCTGACCTTCTGGTGTATGTGTGGGTGATTTAAATATTTTTATTAGCACCAGCATTCTATTGAGTGTATTTATATTTGCAAAAATGCTTTCATGCAATAAATAACAGTAATAGATTTTAGAATATGCAAAATCCTATATTCAATAAGTTGTTTGGAAGTACTTTCCAAAGTTATCCACTGTATATTCTTCCATGCAGTATGTCTCAGACTATTTAACTCCACATTTTTATATTTATAGTGCTCATTTCTTTTAGTGTGATATTTTGTTTTCAAATTAACAGCTTGAAATATATAATATTTGTATTGAACCTTTTACTAGTGTTCACACTTTAAAGTATTTCTTGGTTATAATCCCCTTTCTCACTGAATAGTTATATATTTTAACTGTTCTATTCATTGTTACAGTGGTTTCCTTTTGGTTCATAACATCTAGATACACAAACAATTTTAATATTTTGTTTTTATATTTTGGTATCATAGTATCACTCTGTAGTCATTAATTGTTTTATTTTTTTGTTTTATGTAAGTGTGTTCATACTAGTTATTTTTCACTCATGGGTAGTTTAAAAAAATTAGAGAATAAACTTGAGTACATTAAGGTAATACAGCTAAGGTAAAAGAGTACTGAAAGATAATTTTCAGTGATAGAACATGACTATAACACTACACATATTAGTCAAAAAGGGAAACTCATCAGCCTTCCAGTGAGGCTCAATGTTTATGCAAGTTAAAAACAGCATTATCCTTCTGTTGCTGGTTGGTTACCTGAGTTCACATACTATGATTTCAAACAGAACACTTCATGGTAACAGAAAAGTAGAAAAGTATATACATCTGCCACTATACTAGCACCTCACACTTAACTATATTCCAAATGTGTGTCCTTATATCCACAGATAAGGCAGTCTTTTCCCCTCCCCACAGAAACTTCTCTCTGCAGCAGACCATTGTAGAAAAGAACAACAAATACAAATGCACAGTTGTGCAGCTGATTCCCAGTGGGTACATCTACAGAACAATTCCCGCACCTCAGGCTCAGGGATCATTGCAGAAACTGGGCAGAAAATTGTAAGGTACAGAGGTACGTGGCATTTTCTGTGAGTCTGTGTCTCCTAGGAATGCCAGAAGCAACACCAATAAAGCCCACAAATATTACTGCTTTAAGCTGAACAAGGACAACAGCTATGGATACACCAAAGCGGACAAATGGAGTGTGTGTCGAGAGGCCTCAACTGCACACAAGGTAATACAAATAACTACATAACACTGAGAGCAGCCGAGATGGAATAGCTCCTCGGAAGCAGCTCTTACCTGGAAAAGAACAGACCAGTTGGTTACTAATTATTAAATGGTTAAGTGTAAAATATACACACCAATGACACTACACACACTGGGGAATAATAATTTAGGGATAAATAAACATATGCATCTTCATATAAGCACATGACAACAAATAACTTTAAAAGAGCATAAATTTGAAAGAGAGCAATAAGAGGAACCTGGGAGGATTTGCTGGGAAGAAATTAATTATATTATAACCCCCAAATGAAATAAAAATAAAGCAAATTTGCAAAAAAAAATGCTTGTATGTTATTACATCAGTCATGTAGTTCTGTTCTAAACAGAAATACTTTCTGTTTTTTTTTTAAAGAGCATAATCTTTTTTATTCACTTTAAATTCTTGTTGTAGCTCCATCCCTACTCCCTTTCTAGTTCAGCCCTCCCCTCTTCCCCTCTTTCCCCTGCTCTTTGTCTTAGAAAAGGGGAGCTCCCTTTTCCATCCACCCCAGTTCATCAAGCTGCATCAAGATTAAACATATCCTCGTTCTCTTTTGCCTGGTATGGCAGTCCCGCCGGGGAAAGCGATCAAAAAACTGGCAAGTGAGTGCTATGTAGACCCCACTACCCTTACTAGAGGACCCACATGAAGCCTACTCTGCCCATCTGCTACATCTTTGTAGGGGGCCTATGTCCATTTTGTGCGTGGTCTTTGGCTTCAATCTCAGCAAGCCACTCTGGGCCCTGGTTAGTTGGCTCTGTTGGACTTCTTGTGGAGCTCTTATCACCTCCAGGTCTTTTTCTCTGTCTTTCCACTTTTTCACAAGACTCACTATGTATCACCCAAAATCTCAAGCAACAGCACATGATGGTGAGGGTATAGAGAAAGGAGAAATCTCCTCCACTGCTTATGGGAGGGAAAACTTGTACATCTGCCTTGGGAATCAATCTGGTTCTGTCTCAGAAAACTGAGAATAGCTTTACCTAAAGACCTACTCCTGGGCACACACCTGAAAGATATTCCAGCATACAACAAGGACATTCAGTCAACCCTGTTCATAGCAGCTTTATTTGTGATAGCCAGGATCTAGAAAAAGCCTAGATGTCCCTCAGTTGAAGAATGGATTCAGAAACTGTGGCATATTTACACAATGAAATACTACTCAACTATTAAAAACAAGAAAATCAAGAAATTTACAGGCAAGTAGATGGAACTAGAAAAGATCATTCTGAGTGAGGTGACTCACACCCAGAAAGACACACATATTATGTACTCATTTATAAATGGATTTTAGCTATATAGTATAGGATAAGCATACTACAAGGCATAGACCCAAAGAAGCTAAGTGAAAAGGAGGACACAGGGAGAATGTATAAATCACTCTTGGAAAGGGAGACAAAAGATACAGAGGTAATGGCTGAAGAGAGTGAACAAGGTAGAAGGGGGGGACACAGTGATATAAGACACTGGAGGTCAGACTTGGGCAGAGTGAGGACAAGAGGACAGAAGAATTGTATGAAAAAGAGAAACAGAGTGTGGGGGTATCTCTGTGACAAGCTGGAGACCAAAGTCAGGGTAGGCTCCAGGGAGGATATGAGAAGTACTCAAGCAGAAACTCCTAGTAGAAGAGGCCATAGAGACTGAATAGGACACCCTCTAACTAGACTAGTCTCCTAGCAGAGAGAGGGGGACACCAACTCACCCACAAAAACTTCAACCCCAAATTTACTCTGCTTACAAGATGTGCAGGGATAAAGAAAGAGCAGGTAGAGCAGAGATTGAGAGAATGCTCAAGCAATGCCTGGCTCAACCAATGACCCATCCTATCAGATTGTGCCAAACCCTGACACTGTGAATGATACTCTACTTGCATACAGGAGCCTATCAGAGTTGTCCTCTGAGAGGCTCTACCCAGCAGCATCTCAAGACAGATGCTGAGACTCATAGACATACTTTCAAAGAAATTATTCATTTAATCTTTTCAAGATTTTCAAGAATTTATTCTCCATATAGATGGAGAAACTGAGGTTAAATGTAACCAACTTAATATACAGGATTCTGTTATTAATCAGAGAAACAGTATCACAGTTATGCACAATTATATGTTTTCTAATGCCTGAGAATACCTAACTCTTGGATTCACTAGAGAAATTAGTGTCCAACTTCATTTTTCATACGAAGGAGTGACTCGTGTTAAGTAGCAGATCTGGATATGAGTCTTTCTCTCTTTTCTCTCAATTGTAAGAAAAAGGTAGAAGTTGTAGAATTAAGGAGGAGGACAGAAAGCATACCTCATGGTTCAGGGCACCTATGTTCTAAAAACTCACAAAGCTTTATGCTTCATTTCCTCAGACAAATGGACAAGAGCATAAACTCTTAACTTAATCTTCAAATTCAATGTCTCATTGTAATCAATATACAATTTCAATAGAGGTACTTTGAGAATCTTGAAGTCTAAAAAATAATAAAGTCCAAGTGGATCAAAGACCTCAACATAAAACCAATAAACTAAGTTGATTAGAAGAAAAAGTGGCATGGAGATAACCTAAGACCCCTGTCCAGATGTAGCCCATGGCAGTTTAGTATCCAAGTGGGTTCCATTGTAATAGAAACAGGGACTGCCTCTGGCATGAACTGATTGGCCTCCTCTTTAATTACATCCCCCCTGAGGGGGAAGTAACTACCAGGCCACAGAAGACAATGCAGCCACTCCTGATGAGACCTAATTGACTAGGATCAGAAGGAAGGAAAAGAAGTCCTCCCCTATCAGTGGACTTGGGGAGGGCCATGCATGCAGAGGGTGGAGGAAGGGAGGGGTTGGTACGGGAGGAGGGAGGGTACCACAGGGGGTATACAAAGTGAATAAAGTGTAATTAATAAAGAATAAATAAATTCAAAAAATTATATGTAAAAAAAAAAGAAAAGAAAAAGTGGGGGAAAGCCTAGAACTCATTGGCACAGGAGACAACTTCCTGTAGAGAACACCAACAGCACAGGCTCTAAGAGCAAAAATCAATAAATGGGACTTCATGAAACTGAAAAGCGTCAGTAAAGCCAAAGACACTGTCATCAGAACAAAACGATTGGCTACAGACTGGGAAAAGATCTTCACCAATCCTATATCTGATAGAGGGCTGATATACAGAATATATAAAGAAATAAGAAGTGTAAAAGCAATAAATCAAGCAATCCAATTATCCCGAAAGGCAAAGAGGATGGACACCAAAAGAAGAAGAAAACAGAAAACAAGTTAGTAACCTGCCACAGAGGGTCTCTGAAAGGCTCTGCCCTGCAGACTATCAAAGCAGATGCTGAGACTTATGGCCAAATGTTGGGCAGAGTGCATGGAATCTTATGAAAGAAGTGGGAAATAGTAATATCTGGAGAAGACAGGAGCTCCACCAAGAGAGCAACAGAACCAAAAAATTTGAACACAGGAGTCTTTCCAGAGACTCATACTCCAACCAAGTACCATGCATG
Organism: Meriones unguiculatus; assembly: GCF_030254825.1. Lineage (NCBI taxonomy): Eukaryota > Metazoa > Chordata > Mammalia > Rodentia > Muridae > Meriones > Meriones unguiculatus. The sequence continues at coordinate 156,603,462 of NC_083350.1, forward strand.
GAGATAACCTAGAACCCCTGCACAGATGTAGCCCATGGCAGTTCAGTGTCCAAGTGGGTTTCATAGAAATGAGAACAGGGACTGCCTCTGACATAAACTGATTGGCCTGCTTTTTGATCAGCTCCCCCTGCTCTCCCTGAGGGGGGAGCAGCCTTACCAGGCCACAGAAGATGACAATGCAGCCACTTATGATGAGATCTGATAGATTAAGATCAGAAGGAATGAGAGGAGGAACTCCACTATCAGTGAAATTGGGGAAGGGCATGCTTAAAGAAGAGGGAGGGAAGGTGGGATTAGGAGGGGAGGAGGGAGAGGTTTATGGGGGGATACAAAGTGAATAAAGTGTAATTAATAAAAGTTAAAAAAGTAAAAATTAAAAAAAGAAAAAAGCGTACAGAGCTAAACAGAGAATTCTTTGTAGAGGAATATAAATGGTAGAGAAACACTTAAAGAGATGCTTAATGTCCATAGCCATCAGAGAGATGCAAATCAAAAGGATCCTGAGATTTCACCTTATACCCATCAGAATGGCTAAGACCAAAACCTCAAGTGATAGCACATGCTGGAGAGGTTGTGGAGAAAGGGGAACCCTCCTCTCTTGCTGGTGGGAATGTAAACTGGTACAACCACTTTGGAAATCAATCTGGCGCTTTCTCAGACAATTAGGAATAGTGCTTCCTCAAGATTCAGCTATACCTTTCCTGGGTATATATCCAAAAGTTGTTCAAGTACACAAGGACATTTGCTCAACCATGTTTGTAGCAGCTTTATTCATAATAGCAGCAATTTGGAAACAACCCAGATGTCCCTCAGTGGAGGAATGGATGCAGAAATTGTAGTACATTTACACAATGGAATACTACTCAACAATTAAAAAGAAGGAAATCATGAAATTTTCAGGCAAATGGTGGGACCTAGAAAATATCCTGAGTGAGGTATCCCAGGAGCAGAAAGACACAAGGTATATACTCACTTATAAGTGGATACTAGACCTATAAGATAAGATAAACATACTAAAATTTGTACATCTAAAGAAGATAAACAAGAAGGATGACCCAGGGTAAGAAGATCAATCTTTAATTAAAAAACAAATGGGATGTGGACATTTGAAGAGAAGCATCTTAGGAACCTACCACAGAGGGCCCCTGAAGAGGGTCCCTGAAAGACTCTACCTAGCAGTGTATCAAAGCAGATGCTGAGACTCATGGTCCAACTTTGGGGAGACTGCAGGGAAACATATGAAAGAAGAGAGAGTTAGTAAGACCTGGAAACAACAGGAGCTCCACAAGGAACAAATATATCTGGGCACAGGGATCTTTTATGAGACTGATTCTCCAACAAAGGACTATGAATGGATATAACCTAGAACCCCTGTTCGGATGTAGCCCATGGTAGCTCAGTATCCAAGTGGGTACCCTAGTAAGAGCAGCAAGGACAGTTTCTGACATGAACTCAATGGCTGGCTCTTTGACCTCTGCCCCCCCCCAGGGAGCAGCAGCCTTGCTAGGCCACATTGGAGTACATTGTAGCCAGTACTGAAGATACCTGCTAAGCTAGAGTCAGATGGAAGGGGAGGAGGACCTCCCCTGTCAGTGGACTTGGAAAGGGGCAGGGAGGAGATGCTGGAGGGAGGGTGGGTTTGGGAGGGAATGAGGGAGGGGGCTACAGCTGGGATACAAAGTTAATAAACTGTAACTAATATTAAAAATAAAAATGTATTTAAAAATAATAAAGAGGAAAAGTAGGAAAAAGTCCTTCTTATGCAAGGAGTGATTCACAGGTATATTTATATCTTACCTAATAAGACACATGTGCTTCAGAGCATCCTGCACTAAATGAACCAAGACAACAGAAAATGTGAAACAGTACTGAGGAAATCAAGATGCTCTATCGGCACTGATACCCAGCTCTTCGGTATCTGCAGCCAGGAAGTGAGAATGCATTTGGGTAATTAAGGATTCTATGTACATATATATGTACATATACATCTATGAATGTACATGTTGGTATTTCTTTAAGTATTTTACAAGTAAGATATAAGAAACAGAAATGGTCAAAGTCTTTTCAATTTGCCTCAGTACCAAAGCTAATTTTCAATGCTGAATCCATGGAGACTCAACTCTTTAAACACATGTGAATTTTGTGTTCTTTTCCCCAGGCTACAGTGTTCTCATGAGGAGTAAGCTTTCTGTGAGTAAAGATTCTAAAGTGCAATATCTAAACAGTTCTCTTGGAGTTTGAAATACAGCTTTTTGAAAGGAATCTGGAGATAGAAAGTCCTCTATCTGCTGCCAACCTGTGCTGTTGAGATGCATCATGAAACTTTCACAGGCCTGATAAAGACATTCTTCATACACAGAGCCTTCCAAAGGAGCAATGAAAAGACATGAACTTCACTGTAGGTCGGAATCACTTTGGTACTTAAAAAAAAAAAATAGGCTGAGTATGAATGTACAATGTGCAGAAGAAATAATGGCAATGTTCTTGCTTTTATCACAATGACAAAATTGCATCTACATGCACTGAATTTTATTTAACACAACAGTTTGCTTTCCTGCCTTGTGCCATTTATCCTTCTGTGCCTGCTCAAATGTAACCAGGCCACTTCTTTCTGGGATGCAGTAGTGGATAGGATTTCCATTTCACTGATGTCAGTCCAATGACCTCTATTAGCCTGCAACCATTATTAAAGTTGTTATAACTCAGAAAGGAAAGTCAGATTTAAGTGTTAGAACCATGAAAAAAGCATCTCTATGTATACCAGCTTGCCCCGCTCCGAGCCATCTCTGAATTTTCATTCCTCTTTTCAAATTTCTCACTTCTCTGGAAAGATTCAAAAGGAGTCCCAAAAAATTCTTGAGGAATTACTGTAAAAAATCACATAATCTCTACATCTCCCTCAATATAAGATGGGCGATTTGAATATTGTGCACATGGTGTCTGGATTACAAGAGCAGAAAGGAGTTGATTCTTAATGCCAGAGTCACCTAGACATGAGTTCTTTATTGCTTAGCAAAGGACTGCACTAAACATTGTTAAGTTGGTGTGTTTGTTTGTTTGTTTGTTTTTGTTTGTTTGTGAACATACATGAATGTGTTTGTGGTTGCATTTACTTGTGTGTCTATATGTGCATGCATGTCCTTATGTGCACGTGTGTGCACCTGTTTGCGTGCCTGTGTGTGTGGAAGGGGGTGTCTGTGTGTACATGCAGATGGCACATCCTGCGTGTGGAGGTCAAAAACAGCTTGACTCTCATCACGTATGTCCCAGGGATGGATAGAACTCTGGTCGTTGAACTCCGGTCTTCATATTTGGTGGCAAATGCCTTTCCTGGCTGACTCTTTGCAAAGGATTGTATTTCTGACTATACTTAACTCTTTCCTTCATCCCCTGTCCTTCTCTTTCTTCCATTAATGGGCTTACAGAGGTTGAAATCAACAGTCTCGACAGTGCAGTATAATACACACACATTCATATAGTGTCTCACAGGAAATCTTATCACCTGAGTTGTGAAGGGTGAGGAAAAGTTTGCAATCTTTCATCTTTCAGCTGTGTTTCTTTTTATTTTTTTATTAATATTTTTATGATGGTTGCAATGTCCTTATTAGTAGCCTAGCAAGGCTTCTCCTCCCTCAGCAGGGAGGGGAAGCTCATGAGTTCATGTCAGAAACAGGTCCTGTCCCCCTTACTAGGGAACCCACTTGGATGCTGAGCTACCATGGGCTATGTCTGAGTAAGGGTTGTAGGTTATATCCATGCATGGTCCTTGGTTGGAGAAACAGTCTCATAGAAGACCCCTGTACTCAGATATATTTGGACCTTGTGGGGCTCCCTGTTCCCTCTAGGATATACTAATTTCTCCTTCCTTCGTATGATTCCCTACACTCAGCCAAAGGCTTGGTTATGAGTCTCAGCATCTGCTTTGATACACTGCTAGGTAGAGTCTATCAGGTGCCTTCTGTGGTAGGCTACTCTCCTATTATTTGTTTTCTCCTATTTCCAATGTATATCCCTTTTGTCTTTGCAGATGAGGATTGATCATCTTACCCCTGGACCTCTTTCTTGTTTATCTTCTTTATGTGTACATATTTTAGTATGTTTACCCTATCTTATAAGTCTATATAATTGAGTATATACCATGTGTGTTTTTTTTTTGCTTTTGAGATACCTCATTCAGGATGATTTTTTCTATGTCCCACCATTTGCCTGCAAATTTCATGATTTCCTTGTTTTTAATTGCTGAGTAGTATTCCATTGTGTAAAAGTACCACAATTTCTGTATCCATTCCTCCATTGATGGATATCTGGGTTGTTTCCAGCTTCTGGCTATTACAAATAAAGCTGCTGCAAACATGGTTGAGCAAATGTCCTTGTTGTGTACTTGAACATCTTTTGGATATATATGCCTAGGAGTGGTATAGCTGGATCTTGACGTAGCACTTCCTAATTGTCTGAGAAAGTGCCAGATTGATTTCCATAGTGGTTGTACCAGTTGACATTCCCACCAGCAATGGAACAGGGTTTCCCTTTCTCCACAGATTCTCCAGCATGCATTATCTCTTGGGTTCTTGATCTTAGCCATTCTGGTGGGTGTCATGTGAAATCTCAGGGTCGTTTTGATTTGCATCTTTCTGATGACTAGGGATGTTGAAAATATCCTTATGTGTTTCTCTGCCATTCTATATTCTTCTACAGAAAATTCTCTGTTTAGCTACATACGCCACAAGAAACATACCTAAACATAGTAAAGGCAATATACAGCAAGCCTATAGCCAACATCAAACTCAAGTGAGAGAAACTTAAATCAATCCCACTGAAATCAGAGACAAGACAAGGGGCCCCACTCTCTCCATACCTTTTCAACATAGTACTTGAAGTCCTAGCTGCAGCAATAAGACAAGTAAGGGAGATCAAGGGGATACAAATTGGAAAGGAAGAAGTCATAATACAACTATTTGTAGATGATATAATAGTATACCTGAGTGACCCCAAAAACTCAACCAGAGAACTCCTTCAGCTGATAAGCACCTTCAGCAAAGTGGCTGGATACAAAATTAACTCAAAAAATCAGAAGCTCTCCTATATACCCAAAGACAAAATGGCTGAGTCAGAAATCAGGGAAACAACACCCTTCACAATAGCCACTAATAACATAAAGTACCTTGGGGTGACTCTAACCAAGCAGGTGAAAGACTTGTTTGAAAAAAAAACTTCAAGTCTCTGAAGAAAGAAATCAAAGAAGACATCAAAAGATGGAAAATTCTCCAGTGCTCATGGATCGGTAGGATTAATAGTGAAAATGGCCATTCTGCCAGAAGCAATCTACAGATTTGATGCAATTCTTATCAAAATACCAACACAATTCTTTATAGACTTTGAAAGAAAAATTCTCAACTTCATATGGAGAAACAAAAAACTCAGAATTTCCAAAACAATCCTGTACAACAACAGATCCTCTGGTGGTATCCATCCCTGATCTGAAATTGTACTACAGAGCAATAATAATAAAAACTGCTTGGTAATGGTATAGAAACAGAAAGGTGGATCAATGGATCCGAATAGAAGACCCAGAAATAAACCTACACACCTATGAATACTTGATTTTTGACAAAGAAGCCAAAACCATTCAATGGAAAAAAGACAGCATCTTTAACAAATGGTACTGGTCCAATTGGATGTCTACATGCAAAAAACTGAAACTAGATCCATATTTATCACCCTACACAAAACTAAAGTCCAAGTGGATCAAAGACCTGAATATAAAACCAGATACCCTAAATCAATTGGAAAAAAAAGTGTGGAACAGCCTAGAACTCATTGGCACAGGAGACAACTTCCTGAACAGAACACCAACAACACAGGCCCTAAGAGCAACAATCAATAAGTGGGACCTTATGAAACTGAAAACCTTCTGTAAAGCAAAAGATACTGTCGTTAGAACAAAACGACAGCCTACAGATTGGGAAAGGATCTTCACCAACCCAACATCTGACAGAGGGCTGATATCTGGAATACATAAAGAACTAATGAAGTCAGCTGTGTTTCTTAATTATCACTTTATTTAATTTCTTTGTTTGATAAGGTTACATACCCCTTATTTAAATGACAAATAATCTTATACAAGACTGGAAAACTTTTGAGAAATATCACTGTTCACATACGATTTAGGGAACTGAATAAAATATGCAATTTACATCTACTAAAAGCTAAAATGACCTTGAACAAGTTATTAAAATGTATTGTTCTATTGTCTCCGCATCTGAAAATGAGGGTGTTTCACTGTGACCTCTAATGTCCTTTCAAAATGTTATAACACTAAAATTATATCATTAAGTTTCAGTGCCCGGAAGAGCAGCTTGCCAGAATATTTTCTCTTTTGGTTTAGCATTCAGACCGGACTAGAATTTTATCACAGATACTAATGTGGGTTAGCCTCTAGTCTGAGGAAAATCATGACATGTAAGACTACAATTAGTGACAAATCAAATGATAAAATAAAGCTTTAAGTGAATATCTGTTCTCACACAAAAAAGTACTATTTTTTTAAATAGACAAAACTCAGTGAGTTGTCATTATCAGTTCCATAATGATTCAGGGCCATCACATTTGCTATTGTTATGGGGGGGTATATAAAAAGACAGCAGAAGAGCAAAGCAGAATTGGGATGTGCTACCATATTCGAAGGCCAGAAAACTAATCTCTCCCCAAACCCACATTATTTCTCAGCATTTTTTTCTGTATTTTGATTCTTACTAAACAGTAACTGATAGTTATATTCTACTATTTATTTCCAAATGGTGGTAATTGTGGGTTAAGTTGAGTTGCTGACACATATGTATTTATTTTAAGAGAAACGTGAATGAGAATTCCAGCTACTTCAGGAACCACGCAGCAGTTGTAGAAGACAGTGCAGGTGCCTGTGTGTCAAATGAGCACATGTGAGGATTTTTCCTTTGTATATCTTATCATGAGAATGTCTACACAGCACTAAAATACTTTATCTTCATAAATGAAATAATTGGTTATTTCATAATAAAATATAATGTGGGCTACATATTATAAAATGTTATGCATAAGCTTAATATCAAATATTTATGTGATTAGATTTGGGCAGTAAAATGTGATCTCGTTGGACCCTACGATGGAAAGAGCTCTTGTGATTTAGAAAAACAAAACAAAACAAAAAGCAAGCTTAGGGGAATAAGGCAGCCTGAAATATTTTATTTATGCTTTGGGGTAGGTGTGTATGCTTCTATGCCTATGTCACATGTATGTGGTGCTTGTGCAAGACAGAAAAGGATCGCAGGTCCCTGGAGCTGAAGTTAAAGGTGCCCATGGAATCCCTGGGTGCTGAGTACCAAATTCCTGTCTCTACAAATGCAGCAAATGCTCTTAAAATTTTAGCACCGAGAATGCAACATCCAACATCTTATGTGTGATTTTATTGATATTTATCTTTAAATAAAAAAATATATTTCTCAACAATTCAAATTATTCCACAATTCCCTTTTAGAAATAAGTCTCCTCATTCATACACACATGTGAGCTCAATGTGAAATTATTGAAATTTCTATAGAGGATTGCTCAAATAAACCATAAAATTAAAAATGCCACATTGAACTTAGTTACACCAAGATGAAAGATATGCACTCTTAAATATGTGACAATCTCTAAAATTTTACCAGTGCACAGATCACACTTATACATGGTAATCCAAGTGTAACTTAACTTTGTGTTTACAAACTATATAGGACAAATAAATGGCTTTTGAGGTTATGCTAATACTTCCATCTTTGTATATTCCTCTATATAATTGCTACCTTTTCCTTTCCTTTGTTTTTGAAAATATTTCTCTGTTTAGATGGCAGATGGTAAGTAATTCATGATGATCTGTATCCATTAAAAAAGTGCTACTTGTTTTTCATTTAACTCCATTTCTTTAGAAACAGGGAGATTCTTTGTGTATCATCTTTCAGTTTCTTGAAGAAAAATAACCTTCACTATTTTAAGAGAAGACATACAGAGAATGCTCCATGTCAAGAATGATTAGAATTTCTCTCCAGCTTCTGGTCTGTAGTTAACTGGCTTTACAGAAACCTGCCTGTCTGGCATCTGATAAGTGTGTTGGTGGTGGTAGGAGCTGAAGCAAATCTGAAATAAACCAGTTGGTGCTACCTGAATGGCAGTGCAGATACAGGCAACAGGCACATGTTAAGCATTCATGAATGTATTCCATGACTAGACCATTTATTCAGGAGAAGTATTAAGGTAGCATACTACCTCAAATGTTGTATCTGTAAGATTAAGGAAATATATTCAGGGCTTCAGAGATAGCTCAGCCAAAAAGGTGCTTGTGAGGAAAAGTAAGGGTCTGAATTCAAAGTCCAGAACTCTGTTAAGAAGACAAAAAATTTGAAAGCTTAAGAGTCCAACCCAGGGGAAACTGGAGACAGGAAAGTTCCTTAGATTCACCAGCTAACCTATTTAGTTGAAGGAGTGAGTGTCAAGTCAATAGGAGATCTGGTCTTAAGAAAAGCAAAGTTCATATCTTGCCTCCATTGTCACACACACACACACACACACACACACGAACTAACATACTCATGCATGTCTGTACAGCCACATTTACACACAAACAGAGACACATGCACAAAAGGAAAATAGATTAAACTGCATAGTTGCCATGGTCTTCATGGGTTGAGTTTTAATAATTGCTTCAATTTCATGAAAGCCAATTCTAAACACTTTTAATAGATTTTTGCAAACAATAGTAGCGATAAAAAGGTTCATAATAAATAATGGAAGAACAAGAGGAGGTGAAATCATTTATTTCATATACAGTCAACATATTATAACTGTGGCTAAATATCACAAAATAATTTCCTTGTCCAGAAAGCTTTGGGCTTCTCTTCTTACTCTCTCTCTGTCCAGATATTATACAATCTTTTCTGTCCTCCTTTGTAACTACTCGAGGCTTCAGAAGGTTTTTCTCTGTCTACATCATACCTTCATCATAATGATCATGCATATGTGTATGTATGCATACATATGTATATACAGGTCACATAACACCTCAATATTGTATGTATTTCCTTGTTAATTACACGGAAATATTGTAAACACAGTCATATCTTCCTTTATATTGGCATATACTCAAGAACTTTTCCACAGAGGTGGTGTTTCTCAAATGTTAATTGTATGAGTACGAGAAAGTGTGAAGAAAATGATGAATGAATCATTAAAGGATCAGACAGAAGAAACGGCTCAGGGATAAAGGTGCTTGCTGCCAAGCCAGAGTTCTGCCCAGAAAACATATGGCAGAGAGAGCCAACTCTTCGAAGATGTCCCACGATGTCCACATGTGTCAGTGACACACACACAAACACACACACAATATAAATAAACAGATAGATAGATGGATAGATAGATAGATACGATTAAAAACATGCCCAACCACTTCTTCAATATATCATAAAGAATTTAGACCTTAATTGTTCTTTAAGGTTGGTAGAATTGGAGAGTGTCTGTGAAGAGACATGTTCACTAATCAATGGCAATATTTATTTCTAATATTTGAATTGCCTTAAAGCCAGAAATATCGAAAGGATACAAGATTTGTCTGGGTAATCTAACATATTTTGGCAAGGTATGGAGAAGAAAATTAATAATTTAATCAGAGGAGACCTGAATGGGGAAAGTGTTTAAAAGAAATCTATAACCACCTATTGACAAGTTTAGAGGTTTAAATAAGAAATTTGTAAAGCAGAAAGGAGGGAAAATCTATAGGCAAAAAGAAAATCCATGATTTGGTTGTATTACATTTACAGTAAGTATTGTGTTCCATTTCTCCAGTGTGTACTGAAATATTTTCATGAACAGAATATCCTTTTGCAAAGAAAGTAAACAAGAAATTGGAGTATTTCTTTACAAAGCAGTGCTTTCATCTTTGCACTGATAGGAACACGTGAAGCGACTATGAAACTGAGTCAAAATATCTCTAAGGATGTTTGAGCCCTGCAGCTGGGAGTTAGTAGTGAAGGGTGATGACCCATCCCATCTTTTTAAAAATGTTTTAGTTAAACTAAAAAAAAAAAATCAAGATAGGCTTGATAGTATTCAGGAAAGGAGAATTTACATATACCTTTGAAGACATTACAATATAATTGATCCCTCAGGGTAATAACGAAGTGTAGGATAGGACTAAGTTAATTGTTTAAAGTTCACTTCAGGTACAAAGGAGAGACAGAGTAGAGGGTAAAACAAACACAGACTTCAGAAATTAATATGGTGACAGTGAGAAAACAAAGAACATTGAAAGCAGGGAGAAAATTACTCAAAAATCATGAGAGTGTGAACAAGATGTGACCAAGGACACTTGGAGTTTTGATAGACATCTCTGTCCAAGGTGTGGAGGGCTAGTGGTGGAAAAGAATTGAGCGTGGAGTTACTTAATAACAAAAAGCCCTGGGACAGTAACAAAACTAAACATGGAGTAAACAGGAGAAAACAGGATCTCTTCCTCCTCAAAGATGCTGAGGCAGCATGCATATGAGGTAGCTTGTACAACTTTTCAAAGTACAAGGATCTCAGCTTTGAGCCAGAGCGGGAGCCACTCTATCACCCATAGGAGTGGATCCTCTGGTGTTCTGAGCATGTGGAGATGTACTGGAGTTCTGGGACTGCTCCCAAGAGAGTATGTTGAAATTTGAACAATTTAAAACTAAGGCGCCCTCACATAAAGATTTTCTTTTGGAAGCTATTGGGAGAGTGGAATGCCAAAAGTAGAATTCATCTGAACAGAAGAAGACACTCGGTAATAGATTTGGGGGACATGGAAGAATGGCAATGCTTTATTCACTCACAGAAGCAGGTCTTAAAAACCTATAGTTATAGTTCAGAAAAAAAAAAAACTTTGAAAAGATCAAAATGAAAGGCATAGCAATTTAGGTGTATACTAAAAAAAAAAAAAGTTTCATATCAGACATTCAAAATGTTTCAGAGCTAAGCATGGAGACGTCAGATTGCTGAAGCAGGTAAGAAAGCCTGCTCTATCAGCATTCTATTTTTCTTTAAAAAAGAAAAGAAAGGGAAAACAACATAAAAATGAATAAAAACCTCCTGACTCCGGTGTTAAAGTATGATTCTGAAACTGTTCAGAACAGCCTCTGCTGAGGTGAGTCGGGGAGTAGGCTTGCTGGAAAGCGGGAAGTTAGGAAGCCAGCCAAGGCTGCGGAGGTGTTGTGGGTGGTTTCTAAAGTGAAAATTATGACACTCATTGAAGTGTAGTATTGGATATACTTCAAACCAATGGTTAAAAACAATGATGACAGAGGGAATGTGCAACATGCGAACATATGTATCTGTCGAATGGATCATTTTAAAACGAGAAAGGTATAAGCAATTTCAAAATGTTGTTACTATTATCTTAATACAAACTTGTAAACTGGCTGTTCATGGGGTAAAAAAAAGTGATTGTATCTACATTAGATCTACATTAGGCAAGAATTAGTTTGATGGAAAGTAAGCATGTGGATTTTTTTTTTTTTTTTTTTTTTTTTTTTTTTTTTTTTTGGTGAGCCACTAGTCACAAAGTTAATAACTAGTTCAGGGATAACGCTGTCAATGAACACATTATGTATGAGTCCTGGCTGCAGCACCCTCATAATGTTTTATGATTCCCTATATCCACTAACAAGTATTGCTTGAGTTTGCTTGCCTTACATTCATATCATACTTACAATGAACATTTATCACTGATCACAGAAGAATATGTTACTTTTAGGTTAGCTTATTTTCAAGCTACAGAAAGAGCAATAAGTGTCAGTGAGATGGCTCAGTAGGTAAAGACAATTGTTGCCTAGGCTGGTAGTTTAGTTTAATCCAAGAATCCATAGGGTGAAAGGGACAACTTCCCAAACTTCTGTTCTAATCTTCACTCATGAACTGTGGCAAGCACACACACACACACACACACCTTTAAACACATAAGTAAATAGCTATTTTGAAAAGATTTTAATCCTGTATATCTTCTTGTTTGCTCTTTTGCCATATTAAGTGGCCACAATATTAAGAAATTCACAGAGAATGCATCCTTGCCTCTGCATGGAAGCTTTCACACAGACCCTCACACTCTGCAGCTAAACACCTTCATAGACTTAATATCCAGATGATAATAAATCTGAGAAACGGTCTCTACAAGATTCGTTTAGCAGTGTCTACACATTTGAGGAAATGTCTTCTTTCTTTCAGGGGACCCCAGAATTGTCCAGGTTAGCTTCATTGGCATGATCTTCTTTCTTTGACATGTTGAAATCTGAGAAAACACAAGAACACCCACATTCTTTGGTAGAGCTCTTTCCACATTGGTACTGAGAGCATGAATAGCCTGACATTGTGCCATAAAGGTGTCAGAACAGATCAGATGCTTTGAACATTATTCTCCAGTAGGACTCTGTAGAAGGCCGGAGCTGCACAATTTACCACTTATGTGCAGTGGAAGTAGGACAGATGTTATAAAACATCTGCTTACAAGTATGTTTTCTGACCTGAAAAACAAAATAACTTAAATTATTTTATGAATTTTCAAAAATCAGGGTTATCAAATATTTATAATTGTTTTTGGTTATGGTACTGGATTCTAACATATAGCTCATGCTTTATTGCAACTTTTCATGTAGTCTAGACTAGCCATAAACACATGGTATCATGAGACTTAAGGGATAACTCATCAAATTCAGGCAAAAATGTATTATTTTAATGCTTTGACACAAAAATGATCAGATTGTTGTAGTTGATGAATAAGAAAGAAAAAAAGGGCTTCAGTATACATATGAAAATTGTATAACCAAGTGTTATAAATAAATATCTATGAAGCAGATTCTAAAATAATTACATCCAGTTCTTAATAGTATTCATATTTGTAATCCTTGGCTATCAGTCAAGGATTCTTTTATCAGTCTAATTATTTTTTTTTCCTAATGCTTCTAGCCTGCAGTGATTAAATTATTTGAAACTGCTAGGATTTAGAATAGCCGTGGAAACAAGCGTCCATGGATGTTTGTGAAGGAGTTTCTAGGCTAACTGAGGAAGGACAACCCACCTTAAATGGACTGTGGTCCTGGACTGCAAAAAAGTGAAAGCAGCTGAGACTAGAATTGCTCTATGTTGCTGACTGAAGATACAATGCAAACTGCCTCCTTGGGTTCTGCTGCCAGGACAACCTCGCCATGATGGACTTCATTTTGAACTGTAAACCAAGGTCAACCCTTCTTGTTTAAATTGCCTTTACCAGGTGTTTGACCCACCAATGCATGAAGTAACTAAAACAAGACCAAAGCAAATTTAATCTCTATTGGATTTTTCTATTTATTAAATTCATTATATTCTAAACGGATTAAAATGTCATCTAAACTAATCTAAATTAATCTGAGAATTCTAACTCTGTCAGATGATAGGGTCAAAATTATGTAAGATGTCTGCTCAGATATATATATACTTTTGTTTCTACGCTTTGAGGATCAAGGTTTTTCCCCAAAAAAGTTGACACTATAGTCAGCCTCTCTTAGACCTGTCATGAATTTACAACTATTCTCCTGCCTCAGTTTCCTGAGAAGTGAGTTCATAAGCACAAGTCAATATGCTAAAGTACATGGCACAGTATGTTTATGTAAACCCCTATGCTCTCCGTTTATTAGAAGTGCATAGACTGGCTAAACCAGGTTAGCCTTCAAATACACAAAATTGCAGAATAAAAGCTAGATAATACAAAACCAAACTTGGCCATTGTTATCTTATTACTATAATTAATCATAGAAAGAAAGGCCACATAGAAACAGAATGGTGGATCAATGCAATCAGATAGAAGACTGAAAAATAAACCCACACACTTACTGACACCTGATTTTTGACAAAGATGCCAAAACCATACAATGGAAAACAGATAGCATCCTCAACAAAATAGTGCTGGTCTAACTGGATCTACATGCAAAAAAATGCAAATAGATCCATACTTATCACCCTGCACAAAACTAAAGTTCAAGAAGATCAAAGACCTCAATATAAAACCAGACACATTAAACCTATTAGAAGAAAAATTGGGGAAGATCCTGTAACACATTGGCACAGGAGACAACTTCAGCAGCACAGGCTCTAAGAGCAGCAATCAATAAATGAGACCTCATGAAACTGAAAGGCTTCTGTAAAGCAAAGGACACTGTCCTCAAAACAAAACGACAGCCTACAGACTGGAAAAGGATCTTCACCAACCTCATATCTGACAGAGGGCTAATATCCAATATATATAAAGAACTCAAGAAGTTAAACAGCAACAAATCAAGTATTTCAATTAAAAAATGGAGTACAGAGCTAAACAGAGAATTCTCAATAGAGAAATATCAAATGGCAGAGAAACACTTAAAGAAATGTTCAACGCCCTTAATCATCAGGACAATACAAATCAAAATGACCCTGAGATTTCACCTGACACCCATTAGAATGGCTAAGATAAAAAACACAAGTGACAACACGTGCTGGAGAGGATGTGGAGAAAGGGGAACACTCCTCCAACTCCAGTGGAAATGTAAACTTGTACAACTACTTTGGAAATCAATCTGGTGCTTTCTCAGACAATTAGGAATAATGATTCTGCTTTTCAGTTTCTTTAGTTCTTTGTATATACTGGATATTAGTCCTCTGTCAGATAAAGGGTTAGTGAAGATTCTTTCCCAATCTGTAGGCAGTCGTTTTGTTTTGATGACGGTATCCTTTGCTTTACAGAAACTTTTCAGTTTCATGAGGTCCCATTTATTGATTGTTGCTCTTAGAGCCTGTGCTGTTGGTGTTCTGTTTAGGAAGTTGTCTCCTGTGCCAATCCAAGTAATCCAATTAAAAAATGGGGAACAGAGCTAAACAGAGAATTCTCGACAGAGGAATATCGAATGGCAGAAAAACACTTAAAGAAATGCTCATCCTCATTAGCCATCAGGGAAATGCAAATCAAAACGACCCTCAGATTTCACCTGACACCCATCAGAATGGCCAAGATGAAAAACTCAAGCGATAGATAACACATGCTGGAGAGGTTGTGGAGAAAGGGGAACCTTCCTCCACTGCTGGTGGGAATGTAAACTGGTACAACCACTCTGGAAAGCTATCTGGCGCTTTCTAAGACAAATAGGAATAGTGCTTCCTCCAGACCCAGCTATACCACTGCTAGGTATATACCCAAAGTTGTTCAAGTACACAAAAAGGACACTTGCTCAACCATGTTTATAGCAGCTCTATTTGTAATAGCCAGAACCTGGAAACAACCCAGATGTCCATCAACGGTGGAATGGGTACAGAAATTGTGGTATTTTTATACAATGGAATACTACTCAGCAATTAAAAAGGAGGAAATCATGAAATTTGCAGGCAAATGGTGGGATCTAGAAAAGATCATTCTGAGTGAAATATCCCAGAAGGAGAAAGACAAACATGGGATGTACTCACTTACATAGACCTATAAGATACGATAAACATAATGAAATCTATACACCTAAAAAAGATAATCAATTGAGCGGACATGGGGTAAGATGATCAATCCTCATTTAGAAAGACAGATGGGATGTGCATTGAACATATGACAGGAGTCTACTGAGCACATCTGAAAGACTCTAACTAGCAGTGTTTTCAAAGCAAAGACTCATGACCAAACCTTTGGCAGAGTACAGGGAATCATAAGAAAGAAGGGGAGTTAGTCTGATGGGGAAAGGATAGGAGCTCCACAAGGACCAAATATATCTGGGCACAGGGTCTTTTCTGAGACTGACATTCAACCAAGGACCATGTATGGATATAACCTAGAACCTCCACTCAGATGTAGCCTGTGGTAGCTCAGTAACCAATTGGTTTCCCAAAGTGAGGGGAACAGGGACTATTTCTAACAGGAACTCAATGACTGGCTCTTTGGTCTCCCCAACCCCGAAGGGAGGAGCAGTCCTGTTAGGCCACAGAGGAGGGCTTTGCAGCCAGTCCTGAAGATACCTGATAAAACAGGATCAGATGAATGGGGAGGAGGTCCCCCCTATCAGTGTACTTGGAAAGGGGCACGGTGGAGATGAGGGAGGGAGGGAGGGACTGGGAGGGAATGAGGGATTGGGACACGGCTCGAATACAGAGTTAAAAAAATGTAACTGATAAAAAAAAAAAAAAAGGAATAGTGATTCCTCAAGATCCAGCTATACCACTCCTAGGCATATATCCAAAAGATGTAGCAGCTTTATTTGTAATAGCCAGAAGCTGGAAACAGCCCAGATGCCCCTCAGTTGAGGAATGGATACAGAAATTGTGCTACATCTACGCAACGGAATATTACCCAGCAATTAAAAAAAAAACAAACAAACAAGGAAATCTTCAGGAAAATGGTGGGAACTGGAAAAGGTCACCCTGGGTAAGGTATTCCAGGAGCAGAAAGACACACAGGGTATATACTCACTCATAAGTGGATATTAGACATATAATACAGGATAAACATACTAAAATCTGTACACCTAAGGAAGCTAAACAAGAAAGAGGACTCTGGCTAAGATGCTCAGTCTCCATTCAGAAAGGCAAAGAGGATGTACATCAGAGGAGGAAGAAAGCAGGGAACTAGACAGAAGCCTATCACAGAGGGCCTCTGAAAAGCTCTACCCAGCAGGGTATCGAGGCAGATGCTGAGACTCATAGCCAGACTTTGGGCAGAGTACAGGGAATCTTATGAAAGAAGTGGGAGAGAGTAAGACTCAGAAAGGACAGGAGCTCCACAAGGAGAGCAACAGATCCCAAAAGTCTGGGCACAGGGGTCTTTTCTGAGACTGATACTCCAGCCAAGGACCACTCATGGAGATGGCCTGGAATCCATACACAGACATAGCCCATGGCAGTTCAGTGTCCAAGTGGGTTCCATAGTAATGGGGACAGGGACTGTATCTGACAGGAACTGATTGGCCTGCTCTTTGATCACCTCCCCCTGAAGGGGAGCAGCCTTACCAGGCCACAGAGGAAGAAAATGCAGCCACTCCTGATGATATCTGATAGATTAGGATCAGAAGGAAAGGGAGGAAGACCTCCCTTATCAGTGGACTGGGGGAGGGGTATGGGTGGAATAGAGGGAAGAAGGGTGGGGTTGGGAGGAGAGGAGGGAGGGAGGGAGCTACAGGGGGAATACAAAGTGAATAAACTGTAATTAATAAAAATAAAAATAATTTTAAAAAAAGGAAAGAAAGGCCACAGTAGCTTCCGTTGCAGTACAACATGTAATTATTACACATAGTTTGGGCTGGTGCTTTCCCTGAGTTCACAGGTATGTATGGGAAAGCTGATGTATGTCCTGAGTTTTTATATTTTACATTTTCATTTTTTTAATCAACTTACATCTTGCTCATATGAACGTCCCTCTTCTCCTCACAGTCCCACACTCCCTCCCTCATCCCCTCTTTTCTGTTTCTCAGAATAAGGAAGCCTCCTATGCTGACACCCCACCTCATCTATTCACAAGAGGGCTAAGTTCATCTTTCTCCCCTGTGGCTTTGCAGGGAAGTCCCACCAGGGGTAAATGACCAGAAACTAGGCAACAGTCTGTGTCAGTGATTTTTCCCACTACCCTAAACAGTGGGCTGACATGAAGCCTAAGATGTCTACTGGACTTATCTTCCTGGGGTAGGTGGATTATATTATGTCTATCTTTTACTGTGTGACTAAAATCCACTTATCAATAATTCTGGGTCTGTGTTACCTCACCCAGGATGACCTTTTCTAGTTTCATCCATTTGCCTGCAAATTTCATAATTTCTTTGTTTTTAATGGCTGAGTAGTATTCCATTGTGAACATGTACCACAGTTTCTTTATCCATTTTTTGCTTGAGGGACATCTAGGTTGTTTCCAGATTCTGGCTATTTTGAATAAAGCTGCTATGAACATAGCTGAGTAAATGTCCTTGTTGTATCTTTCCAGTGTATGCCCAGGAACAGTATAGCTAGGTCTTGAAGTATGACTATTCCCAGTTTTCCGAGAAATAGCCAGATTGATTTCCCGAAGTGGTTGTACAAGTTTGCACTGCCACTACCAAACGAGGAGGGTTTTCCTTTCTCCACATCCTCTCTACTGTTGGGATCAGTAAGCAGGCACTTCTACAGGCAACCCCATAAACAGGTTATCAGGCATTTGTAAAGACATCCTGACCACCTGGAACTACCTGCACATGTCCCTGAGTCACCCTATAAGAGAACTGGAGCCCTCCCCCTCCTCTCTCTCTCTATCTCTCTTCCTCTCTCTTCTTCTGCTCTCTGGCTCTGTCTCTCTCTCTCTCTCTCTCTCTCTCTCCCTCTCTCTGTAACCCCCTTCCCTTAATAAACCTCCCACGTGGAACCGATCTCGTGGTGTGATTTGTGGACCCGCGTGTAACCTCCACAGGCACACTGGCGCATATGTTTCCTAACATCCACCATATGTTGTTTCTTGAGTTTTTGATCTTAGCCATTCTTATAGGTGTAAAATGCAATCTCAGAATTGTTTTGATTTGCATTTCCCTGATTTCTAAGGGCACTGAACATTTCTTTAAGTGTTTCTCTGCCATTTGAAATTCCTTTGTTGAGAATTCTGTTTAGCTCAGTATCCTAATTTTTTAATTTTTAGTTTTATATTAATTACAGTTTATTTAATTTGTAGCCCACCTGTTGCCCCCTTCCTCATTTCCTCCCAATCTCACCCTCCTCCCCTCATCTCCTCCCTGTCTCTCTCTAAGTTCACTGATAGGGGAGGTCCTTCTCCCCTTCCATCTGATCCTAGCTTATCAGGTCTAATCAAGACTGGCTGCAATGTCCTCCTCTGTAGCCTAGCAAGGCTGCTCCTCCCTCAGGGGTGGGGGTGGCGTCAAAGGGCCAGCCACTGAGTTCATGTCAGAGACAGTCCCTGTTCCCCTTACTGTGGTACCCTCTTGGATACTGAGCTGTCATGGGCCACATCTGAGCAGAGGTTCTAGGTTATATCCATGCATGGTTCTTGGTTGGAGAATCTGTCTCAGAAAAGACCCCTGTGCCCTGATATATTTGGTCCTTGTGGAGCTCCTGTCCTCTCCAGGTCTTACTAACTCCCCCTTCTTTCATGTGATTCCCTGCACTCTGCCCAATCTTTGTTATGAGTCTCAGCATTTGCTTTGATACACTGCTAGGTCGAGTCTTTTAGAGGCCCTCTGTTGTAAGCTTCTTTCCTGTTACTTGTTTTCTCCTATTTCCAATGTCCATCGCATTTGTCTTTCTAAGTGAGGATTGATCTTTTTACCCGGGGTCCTCCTTCTTCTTTAGCTTCTTTAGGTGTACAGATTTTAGTATGTTCATCCTACCTTATAGGTCTAGTACTTTTTAATTGGATTATTTTGTTTGTTGGTGTTTAATTTCCTGAGTTCTTTATATTAAGGATATTATTCCTTTGTCAGAGGTAGGAATGGTGGAGACCATTTCCTAAACTGTAGACTGCCAGTTCATTCTATTGATAGTGTCTTTTGCTTTACAGAATCCTTTCAGTTTCAAGCGGTTTCACTTATTGATTGTAAATCTTAGAGCCTGAGCTGTCAGGGTTCTGTCCAGGAAGATTTCTCCTATGCCAATGAGTTCAAGGTTCTTCTCCACTTTCTCCTTTAGCATATTTAGTATCTCTGGTTTTATGTTAAGGTTTTTGATTCACTTGAACTTAAGTTATGTGCATGGTGATAAGTATGGATCTATTTGCAATTTTCTACATGTAGACATCAATTAGCCTGGCACCATTTGTTGAATATGTTGTTTCTATAACACTACATATTTGGAAAATTGGTTTTCATAATATTTCCCCTACACAAACTTAAACTAGATAAGAACACTGGGCTGACAATTTTCTATTCAATTCTTATGACATTAATGCATCTAATGAAGTGAATAATTTCTAATACTTCCCCTTTGAAAAATAGGGAGAGAAAGTATGTGTAATTTTCTAAGTTGCATTTAAAAAAAAAAAAGCACTGAATGGTTGAGGGACAGCTTTGTAGTTACAAGAGAGTTTGATGCTCTTTGAGAGACCCTGAGAACCATGCTCAGCTCACATGGGAGGGAGCTCACAACCTTGCAGTTCCACAGAATTGACACCCTCTTTCATCCTCTACAGGCACACACATGAATGTCTCACACATAATAATACACAGACATTAAAAATGTAAAGGAAAAAATAGAAAGAAATATCCACAAATTACTGTCAAAAATCTGATTATCTGGTTACATCAATTGAAATGTTTGTCTGAGAAACATCAATTGTTATACATTTAATTAAAGTAACACATTGTAAAGAAACATAGATACAACACAACCTATAAAGATGATGCTTACATCATCTTTCTCTAAAAAAAAAAAAACCTTGGTCTTTTCTATATAAAAATAAAACTTGATGTTTTCTCTGTCCTTAACAATAAAGGATACTAGTTAGTCAACACTAGGCACAAAAAATTTAATCTGAATGGAACACAAACTTAACCAAGTAAGTGGATTCAGTGAACAGGTGGATAACCTTTCCTGTGGCTTTAAAGGATCTCAATAGAAACCAAGGCAGCATGCCTATATCAACTGAGCAAACACTGTTAAATTTAAACATATTTCAGAAAGTTTGTTCAGAAAACAGGTATTATAAATCAGGGCAGTTAAAACTCCCCTTCCAAATGCCATTCTATTGTGTGCTCACTCAATTTGTCAAACGAGCTAGTACTTTACTTCAGTCCAGTCATATTCTTGGAGATCCATGAATCAAACAGTTCTCACAATAACTTAAGATGTTATCCAAGCTAAAATTCAAAGCTTTCATATTGCTGTCTTTAAATAAATCCATAAATCAGTGTATAAAATGCCATGTTCCATTTCATATACCACAGACAAGAATAGTGACTTTACATAAATAAAAATTCTTTGGAGCTCTCAAGGGACAGAATGTCCCAAGTGCTGAATCTATACATTGAAGCACAGATTATGAAATTGTTCTGGATGATAAATAAAAACAAAGAGAAAATTCGGAGGAGAATTGATAAAACCCCCTATGCTTCCTCCTTGATATATAAAAAATACACATATCATTGTATTTTACTGGCATGGGTTTACACACTTCTTGAAACTTCTGACCATAGCATGTAACTTCCAATTTACAGGAGAAGCAGTAGACAGTATAAATAAAAATCACAAGTCTTGCCATATGAACACATGTAATGCAACTGTCTAGTATACAGATACTTAAATTCAGAACATGGCTGCTCTAGCAAGAGATCATATCCAAAGACCTTCTATTTCTGTGTGATCCAGTTGGAATACAGACACGAATTTAATCCAGGGACACGTAGGCAAACAGATCTCTGAGTTCAAGGCCAGACTGGTATAGATCAAGTTTCAGGTAAAGAAAAGCTTAGGTCCAGATGAAGTGGTACACGCCTTTGATCCCAGCACACTGAAGACAGGGGCATGCAGATCTGGGTTCAAGTCAGTTCTCTTCAGTCAGTTTGGTGAGGTTGTGAGTTGAAAGGCAGTGCAGCTGAGTTGAGTTTGTGACAGTTGAGTGTGTGGAATTCACAGACAATTTTACTGGGAGAGTTTTACAGAGGCAAGTTTAAGAAAGAAAAAGCTAGGCTCAGGTAAAAACAGAATGAGCCAGAGGAGGTAAGATCAAATTGTTACAGTTAGTTTGAGGCCAGTCAGGGTTATTCAGTCAGAAGCTGAGGGAAATTGGTTTGAATCAGCCAGCTAGGAGAGGAGTTTGAGCCAGAACAGCTAGTTGAACCAGCCAGCCAGAGTTCAGAAAAAGATGAAAATGTGAGCTTTTTCAGCAGTAATTCTCACAAACTGAAAACATTCCAGGCCTAGATTAGGTTATACGGAAGCTAGAAGCTTCCAGGACTAGGCCTAGGTTAGCAGAAAGAGGCAGTAAGCCTCTGAGACTACAATTACTTCTAGCAAATAAAAAATACTCTTACAGTCTAAGGCCACGGACATCTCATTCTCTTATTTAAGAAACAAAGTCAGAGCTTTTATTTAGAAGCCAAAATTTAAATAAGATGACACTTAATAGCCATGTGCTGGCATTATGTTACTTTGAAGTTAGGCATACAGTATTTCTGCTAAACAACCTATGGCATAATACAAATGACATTTTACATTACTTGAAATGTAAAATGACATTTTACATTACTTGAAAATAATAATAAATTACTTGAAAAAATAATAAAAATTATTTTCAAGTAAACACATTAAAGGTTGGAGAGATCAGAAATCAGGTACCAGCACCCATGTGGGATAGCTCACAGCCACCTGTAACTCCAGTTTTGGAGGGAATCTGATGCCTGTCTCATTCTGCACAAGCAGATATATAAGCACTGCATACACATTCACAGAACTACACGATTAAAGAAATCTTTAACAAACAAACAAACAAACAACAACAAAAACATGACCAAACATGATTGCCATAGACCTAAGTAAAGATAAAATTCTGATATAAATTATCATATCAGGTTTATATTTTTCTTAACCCCAAACAATATAAACAAATCTTTGCTCGATTTATCAGTAAAATTTAGCATGTTTGGGAATTACATCCAATTAGAATAAAGTATATGATTCATTATATATAACACTAATAAGACACCATTACCATTTATAATACATTACTCAATAAGATTTGTCCATCAAAGGTTTTGCTAATTATATTAATTTAATTACTCAAATATTTGTGACTATTTTTTGTAAAGTTTTTTTGATAACTGGGATATCGAAAATATTAGTATTTTTTCCTGGAATCTAGAAATATGCAACTAGCATTCATATCTGTTATATGAAATCTATGTAAGCCGATCATAATAGAACTTCTGTAATTGATGATGCTTTGTAACACAGAACATTGATGCCCTCAAAACAGTAAAATGCTTCAGATTCTCAGTATGAGAGATGAACACTTTCTAGGTTACAGACAGACAAAAACATTACATTGAATGCTGGTAGTCCTAATGAATATAGCTTAAGCCACAGTTCCAGAGTGAACAGAGACATAGATGCTAGCAATCTCCTTTCTCTTATGCATACATGCTTCATAATTTATTTGACTTCAGTCTTTCCAAACTATCATCATAAAAAAGAATAGCAAGATTTCTTTGTTCTCACCTCTCATGCAACAGAGAAAAGATTCTGCAATTCATATACAGTAATCAGCAAGTAGATTGAAATCTAAATGTCAGTTCCTATTGTCATGCAGTTAGAATATCTTTCACAAAATAAGAAAAACAGGCACCAAAATCTAGGTACATAATCAGCAGATTAGGAAAAGAAAAGAAGCAAACACAGTGAAATTCCTGAGCCGCTTAAGTGTCTCTGGAGCCAACAGTGTGTGAGCAGATCAGAGGAGTGAAAAAATTCTCTTAGCATGTGTTGTTCTGTGGAACTCAATAACCATCTCACTAGAACGTTGAATACTTTAAAGATAAAAGAACACATAAAAGTTTATACTTACCACAACCTTTACCTAACTAATGAATATCCCAACCTGCGTGATATCACAGGACACTCAAAGAGGAATGGAGACACATACAGCTACCAATCGGGAATATTAAAATAGGCTTAATTATGTGAAGCAGAATACTAAGTTTCTCATAGAGAAGAGAAACATACTTATAGTACCTCCAGCAGACAAAGAAATGGATTTCGCATTCCCTGTGTGGAACCTTCATGTCCTTTAGTACCAGTTCTCTACAACTTAGAATTGTTACATTGCTCAAAGATGGAGAATGAAGTAGTAGATGGAATGCCCATTGCAAAACCATTCACAATTATTCAGGATGGCATCACTGAGGTTAATTTGCTAAATTGTTCCTACTGAACAAACTGATCACTAATTTTAGAAAAAATAAGAAAAAAGAAATTAATATAATCAACTATGCTCCCAATAGAATCAATTATATTCCAATTAAGATATTAATGCAATTTATAAAATTGTCTATTGAATAATTGGATGTGGTAGAGTGCAGTCAGGGAAATCTAATTGCTCATAACTGTTTCCTCTTTTGGTGACTCATGTGCACTTTATTTCCCTTCTGACTTAATTCTCAGGAAGATCTTGAGGATTTCAGGTTCCTTTAGATAATACAAATTCCTATTTAATATATTTTACCTCTCCTTAATCTCTTTGGCTTCTCAACTGATATGCATCTGAAAGAAGAGGACTCATCTCCCTTTCTCCACTTTTTCAATAGCACAACACCATTGGGAATTCTATTGATGATAATTTAACATAGGCTGAAGCCTGAGAATTAAGAAAAGAGTGTGGGTGAGAAGAAAGTAGCACGTACTTGAGTGCCAGCTTCCAGAGGGAGAGCAGGCGAAAGTGGGAGACACCCACATGTGGGTGTGGACTCCTTAAGGAAGAGAAAGCATATTTTCGCTTTCCTTTTTTTCTTTTGAAATTGTTAAATTAATTAATTTATTTTACAACCGGATGGTATCCCCTTCCTGTTCTTCTCCCTGTCCCACCCACCCTCCATCTTCCCCCAGTCCTCAGAAAGGGGGAGACCTTCTCCCTTACCAACTGACCTGTGGCCTGGAAAGGCAGCCTAAACCAGGGAAGTGATCACAGAGGAGGCAACAGAGTCCATGTCAGACACAGGACCTGATTCCCTAACTAGGTAACCTACATGAAGACTGAGCTGTCTATAGGTTACATCTGAGCAGGGGTCCTGAGTCCTCTCCATGCATGGTCCTTGGTTGATACATCAGTCTCTGCAGGTCACCCCGCTCCCACATTTGTTGACTCTGTTGTCTTCTAGTAGAGTTCCTGTCTTCTCTGGGTCCTTCTATCTTACCACTTCCATAAAACTTCCTGTGCTGTGCCCAAAGTTTGGCTGTGAGTCTCAGCATCTGCTTTGATCCTTTGCTGAGTGGAGTCTTTTAGAAGACATCCATGGTAGGTTCCTGTCCTGTTCCCTTTCTTCAACCACTTCAGGTGTATATTCTATTTGCCCTTCTAAATGAGAATCAAGCAGGCTTCCTTGGGTCCTCCTGGGATTTTTTTTAAGCTTTTTATTATTACAATGTATTCACTTTGCATCCCAACTGTAGCCCCCTCCTTCATTCCCTCCCAATCCCAGCCTCCCTCCCTCTTCTCTGCCCATGCTCCTCATCCAGGCCACTGATAGGGGAGGTCCTCCTCCCCTTCCCTCTGACCCTAGCCTATAAGGTCTCATCAGGACTGGCTGCAGAATACTCCTCTGTGGCCTGGTATAGCTACACTCCCCAAGGGAGGTGATCAAAGAGCCAGCCACCTTGTTATTTAGCTTCTTTAGGTCTGTGGATTGTAGTATGATTATCTTGTATTTTATGGCTAATATCTGCTTATAAATGAGAATATACCATGCTTGTCTTTCTGGGGTTGAGTTACCTCACTTGGGGTGATTTTTTTTTTCAGATCCATTCATTTGCCTGCAAATTTCATGTTGTCCAAATGAAACAGAGAAACTTACATCAGTTCCACTGAAATCAAGGGCAAGAAAAGGCTGCCCACTCTCCCTATATCACTTTAATATAGTCCTAGCTAGAGCAATAAGACAACTAAGGAAGACCAAGTGGGATACAAATTAGAAAGGAAGAAGTCAAAGTATCATTAGTCACAGATGATATGATAATATACACAACTGATGCCAAAAATTCTACCAGAGAATTCTTATGGCTGGTACAAAATTAACTCAAAAAAGTTAACTCACTTTCTTGATTGTTTGCCTATATTGTGGATTGGAGGGAGTTTCCTTGTTTGGAACTAAAGAAAGAGGAATAAAGGTAGCACAGAAAGTGTCTTTCCTGCCTGGAAAGGCAGCAACCACATTACTTATATTTTAATTGAGAATCTGGAAAAGTCTGTTACATTTTTATGAGAGTCAGATAGCTCAAGGTGCTACTCATGTGGCTCATGATTCTTGGTATCCCACATGGTTGTTTATGTCACCACCATGCCCTAATTTTAAGGGGCATTCTAAACTTCTTGTGATGTCCTTTCAGTCTTCTTCCCTATTGGCATTCTTCCTCCTTCTAGCAAATGAAAATCAGTCTCTGTGCCTAAAATCAAATATAAATGAAACTGTCTCTTGCCGAACACCCCATCTGTTCCTGCTCTGCAAATACACCAACTTTGACTTTAGACGTGAATATAGTCTTGGTTCATTTGCAAACCACTCATATTAGCTTAAGTTTGGGAAGAGATGCTTTCTCACCACAGGAGAAAGCAGGGAAACCATATTACACCACTAATTCCTAGTGAGTCAAGATGCCCTCCATTACAATGTTCAGGTGCACATTGAGTATTATCTCATCTCATACAGAATGTTGGGTCACAGATGGAATAAGGTTTTCCTTGTATTTTAGGATTTATATTCTATTTTACAACATTTCAGCTGGAGCTTAAGGACCACTGTCCTATGTAGTGTTCCTATCGCTATGGTGAAACACCAAGACCAAAATTCATCACCAAAGGAAGGCAAATCAGGAACTTAAGTAGGGCAGGGACCTGGAGGCAGGAGCTGATTTAGAGGCCGGGGAGGAGGAGGGAAAAAGTGTAGGTTATTAGCTTTACCTCATGGTTTGCTCAGATGACGAGGGGTAAAAAAAGAAAAAAAAAAGACTAGGTAGAAACTTACAACCACTTTGTAGTCCTGAGTTACAAAGTTGCCTCTCTTTCCTTATTTAAAGGACTAACACTAGGAAACAATAGACGTTATCATAATTCACACACAGCAAATGTCCCACAAAGAACTAATAAAGCCTAGATACTGGGTTCTGAGTTATGTCTTCTTTAACTGAAAAAAACACACGATCTGGCCCTTAAAATATATCTGTAAGGATGAGCTAGAAGTGTTTCCTCTCTATAACAAATTCGAGTTGATAATGGTAATTGACTTGTGTTGAAAAAATAATGAAAGATTATGAAGTTTTATATTCTCACATAACTATATTAGAAAGCTAAGACTCACTTGGTGGTCATAATTACCATAATTCATATAATTTCTGCAACTTTATGAAAATGTATGCCTTTCATTTGGTAACAATTACTCTTCCCCTGTGGTTCTCTTGCTTCAGTAATGGTATTGAATTTCCAAGAAAAATTACATTTATTAACATATTATGCATGTACACAAAACAAACACACACAGACTACACCTTACCTGTTGTTTTGGTCATGTATCAGAATATCATAGAATGACAATTGCCTAGTAAACTTTCACAGTTTCCTAGTTTAATAAAAATGAGCTATGAAATGTATCCCTCCCAACATCCACCATTAAATTGCATATCACTGAAACAATGTCTAAAGGCCATTCCACAAGCAACATGAATTACCATGCACAAATGTTAATATGCATGAGATTGATAAAGTGAACCAGATTTGCATTCCATACATAAAACTGTCAACCCTGATTTTCATGATAAATCATGAAGAGAATGAAGGGGCACTCACACGTAGACACTCTGCACATATTTTCTGAGCTTACAAAGGAATTGCCTCTGTGTGTCTGATTCATTTGCTGTACTAATTTCTACAATACCTAACTTTTTACCAGAAGGCTAATATCATAATTGTAATTTAAAAGTATCACACTGAAAAAAAGATGGCTATGGAAATTATATGAAATGTGGCTTTAATATTTTAAATGATTATTTTTTAATGTATTCCATTTTTATAAAACCCTTACTAAAGAATAAAATAAAATATATGGGAAGTCATCTAACTCTCATCTTCTAAGAATAAACTGTCTGCCATACTGTAGATTATAAATATTTCTTATTATCTAATAATATACCTTATTGTGGTGGTTTGAATAGAAATGGCCTCCACAGGATCATATGTATGAATGATTGAAATTTTTGGCCCTTATGGAGTGGTCCTTCTTTAGAAGTTATGGCATTGTTGGTGTGACCTAGTTGGAGGAAGTGTATCTGAGTGAGCTTTCAGAAGCTCAAGCCAGGCCCAACTCAAGCTCTCTCTCTCTTTCTCTCTTTTGTCTGTCTGTCTGTCTGTCTTTTTCTCACTCTGTCCTCTCTCTCTCTCTCTCTCTCACTGCTACCTTCCAATCCAGCTACAATGTTTACCTGCATGCCATGTTCCCCATTATTGGTATAATAGAATAAGCATCTGAAACTGTAAGCAAGCCCTAATTAAATGCTTTCTTTCTATCAGAGTTGCCACGGTTATGGGGTCCCTTCACAGCAATAGAACACTGACTAAGACAACTATATTTTTAACAAGATAATGTATTGCATCCTGTATGTGTTGTGTAGACAGCTCATGAATTACATAAACCACACCTGTAAAAAAGAAATCAGTTTCTATTCAGTGTGTAGCAAGGAACCCTCATTATAACCATATCAGAATGCCCTAGAGTGATGTCAGGTTTTATTGCAAGCCCACTGCCAAGCCTCCCATCAGTTCTCAGCACCTTTATAGTCCCTTTTTAACCTGACATCACATTATTTCTCTTCATAGCAGCCCTCCCTCATGGTGCCCATCTCTTCTACCGCTTATTTCTCCTCCCAGTAGCCCTCCTCCCCACCCAGAGGTACCACTTTTACCTCTGACATTGTTAGTTCTTGGTAGATATTCCAAGCATTAGAAAAGCAAAACCTCACTTGGGACAATCTTTTCTAGTTCCATTCATTTGCATGAAAATTTCATGATGTCCTTCTTTTTAATAGCTGAGTAATATTCCATTGTGTAAATGTACCATATTTTCTTTATCCATTCTCCAGTGAGGGTCAGATCTAGGTTTTTTTCAGTTTCTGGCTATTATGAATAAAGCTGCTATGAACATAGTTGAGCAAGTGTCTTTGTGGTATGCCGGAACATCTTTTGTATATATGCCCAGGAACAGTATAGTTGGGTCTTGAGATAGAACTATTCTCTACTTTCTGAGGAACAAACAGACTGATTTCAAAAGTGGTAGTACAAGTTTGTATTCCTACCAGAAATGGAAGAATATTCTCCTTGTATTTTATATCTTCAGTATATTTATTTATATCTGCAGTACACCTTTAAATAAGGAATGGTGATACCTCCAGAAGTTCTTATATTGTACAGGATTGTTTGGGTCTTTGGGTCTCTGAATTGTAACATGGTTACTCTGTACTTAATGGCTAAAATCCACTTATCAGTGAATAAAACAAAAAAAAGAATTTTAGACCAATTTCCCTTATGAACATTGATATGAAAATATACAGTGAATTTCTTACAAATGGATCCATGAACACATAAAAACCATAATCCACTACAATCAAGGAAGCTTCACCTCAGGGCTGCTGGGGTGGTTCAATATATGAGACATATATTGAAAAAAAAAGCAATGAGGTTTTTTGTTTTGTTTTGTTTTGTTTCAAATGAAGTTGAGAATTGGTCTTTCAAAAACTCTAATGAATTGTGTTGGAATATTGATAGGAATTGCATTGAATGTGTAGATTTCTTTTGGTAAGATGGCCATTTTTGCTTTGTTGTTCCTATGTATTCAAGATCATGGGAGATCTTTCCAACTTCTGATATCTTCTCCAATTTATTTCTTCAAAGACTTGAAGTTTTTATCATTCAGGTCTTTCACTTGATTGGTTAGTGTTAGACCAAGATATTTATATTATTTGTTGCTTTTGTGAAGGGTGTTGTTTCCCTAATTTTTTTCTTCACCCTGTTTATCATTTATTTGTATAAAGGTGGCTTACTGATTTATTTTTATTTTTATTTTTACTTATTTTTGTATCCAACCACTTTGCTGAAAGTGTTGATCAGCTGTATGGGTTCCCTGGTAATATTTTTGGTATCATTTATGTATATTTTCATATCATATGCAAATAGTGATATTTAGACTTCTTCCTTTCCACTTTGTAATCCCCTAAACTCCTTTAGTTGTCTTATTACTCTAGCTTGTCCTTCAAGTACTATAGTGAAGAGATACAAAGAGAAAGGTCAGCCTTGTCTTGTCCCTGATTTTAGTATAATTGTTTTAAGTTTCTCTGCATTATATTTGATGTTGGTTATTGGCTTGCTGTATATTGCCATTACTGTATTTAGGTTCGAGCCTTGTATCCCTGATCTCTCCAACATTTTTATCAGAAAGAGGTATTGGATTTTGTCAAAGCCTTTTCAGCATCTAATGAGATGATCATTTGGTTTTCTTCTTTCAGTTATTTTATTTGATAGATTAAATTAATGGATTCTCATATATTGAACCACCCCAGCAGCCCTGAGGTGAAGCTTCCTTGATTGTAGTGGATTATGGTTTTTATGTGTTCATGGATCCATTTGTAAGAAATTCACTGTATATTTTCATATCAATGTTCATAAGGGAAATTGGTCTAAAATTCTTTTTTTTGTTTTATTCACTGATAAGTGGATTTTAGCCATTAAGTACAGAGTAACCATGTTATAATTCAGAGACCCAGAGAACCTAAGTAACAAGTAGGACCCAAGGGAAAATGCTTGAATATCATTGAGGCAAGGAAATAAAATAGACATCTGGGGTGGATGGATGGAGGGAATTGGTGAGAAAGGGTGGGAATGTGTGTGAGAATGGTGGGAAAGAGAAATGGAATCAGTTTGGAGAATATTTCTGGAATAAGCAAGAATCTAGGAAAACAGAAACTCCCAGGAATCTATGAGGGTTAGTTACTCTAGGTGACCCTAAGACTCCATTTTTATCACCCAAGTGCCAAGTTTTACCAATCTGAAAATTCTCAACCCGTTTGTATGTTTTACCTATCATCTCTGTTTTACTTCTCATCGAAAGCAATATGTGCTTTGAAGCCAATAGTGTCAGTTAAGCTTCTCGCCTGGCATACATTCTTCTTAGAATTTAATGGTGTGCACATGCATGCTTTATCAGCAGCAATGAATCCAGGTGATTTATTCTTTTCAACACAATTGCTGACTGCTTACCAGGTATTTGTTTTAGACTCTTGAAATGCACCTTAGAACACAAATAAACAAATGTCTTTCTTTGTGGAGCTTATGCTAAGATAAACAAACATTGCGAAAGAATAGAGTGTCAGGAGACAGTAAGTACTATTGAAATTAGTTAAATGGTGTAAGGAAATGTGGCATCGTGGGAGGCTGACATGTAGGGTGATTCAAAGCAGGTGAGATTACTACCATGGTTGATAAATGATTTGCCTTGGTTGAAAAAACACAGCCACAGGGAAGAACTGACTCCCACAAGTTCTCCCCTGAGCTCCTGATTGCTGTGGCAAGTGCGTGCCCACGCACCTACAGAATACATAAATAACTTTAATTAAATATAATCTGATACTGTTTTCAAGTTATTTGGTGTTAGGGAAATGTGTTTGCTCTGTTTTAGACAACCAATATGAAAACAGTGTGGTAAGGTTAAAAACAAAAACAAAAATAGCAAGAAGACCTGCAGAGAAAGTTGAAAACAGCAAAAGTCAAACAAATGATTTTGATTTAATAGTCTTCAGCCAGAAGTGTATGATAGAAACTTGACTTGCCTGTCAGTAAGTATCAAGGCAGTGTCTGGATAGGCATGTTCTTGTCCCTACTAATGCTAGCCTGCATCCAGATTTATGAGGACTAGTTATTACTGTTTCAATTTAAACACAAGGTTGATGAAGCAAAGGATACTTGAAACAAATCTATTGCATTTATTGCTCAACAGAAAAGTTTTTGGATAGATATTCTATTTGTTTTGTTCTAGAAAAGTGGTTGATTGGATTAGGAGAGAAAAAAATCTTTCATCATTACTCACAGCCCTGTGTTACCTATTCTACATAAACCCCATTCCATTTCTTCTGACATTTACAAACAATAATTATTTCCCAAGAAAGTATTTTCTCCAGGTGAGTGAAAAAGAATATAGAAATGAAAAATAGACGCTAAGAAGCTCTAGGAGATCACCGTGGAAACCACACTGTATCACAATATTACAAACAAATATAATCCATAAACAAGTATAAAAAAGGAAGATTGACAAGTGATTGTTTCTGCTTATGGCAGTGATAAGATGCGTTTTCTTTCATTTGTTCTGTCTGCCACAGGTAGACTTTTATATTCTGATTTCGACTCCTAGGGAGATGATATGAAAAGAAAACAAACCAGCTGCACCCCTCTCTTAATCTCTCTCACTCTTTTTTATTTTAATTTTATTTTTTAATATTAATTACGGTTTATTCACTTTGTATCCCAATCCCACCATTCTTCCCACGTCTCCTCCCATGCCCCTCTCCAAGTACTTCCATCAGACCCTAGCCTGTCAAGACTCATCAGGACTGGCTGCATTGTCTTCATCTGTGGCCTAGTAAGGCTGATCCCCCTTCAGGGGGAGGTGATCAAAAAGCCAGCCACTGAGTTCGTGTCAGAGACAGTCCCTGTTCCCCTTACTTGGGAACCCACTTGGATACTTAGCTGCCATGCTCTACATCTGTGCAGGGGTTCTTGGTTATCTCCATGCATGGTCCTTGCTTGGAGTATGAATCTCAGAAAAGAGCCTTGTGCTCAGACTTCTTGGTTTTGTTGCTCTCCATACCACCCTGAATGTGGCCAATCTCGTCTGATCTCTCTTATTCTTGAGTGGAGTAACTTAGAGAATGGCTCTGATTTCTGTGCCCTACTCTGACTAAAATTAACAGCATAAATAAGCACAGTTTGTTTGAAGTTAAATATTTATAAGCAATGCAAATTAATTAGTGTGATGTTTATAATTGTTGAAACACAAGGAACAGCATGTAATAACCCAGATATATATAAAACTTGACTTCTCTCTCAAAACTTGACATATATGTTTGTGTGTATGTATAAATAATGATCATAGTCTGCATTATTTAAATAGCATTGCTACACAGCAGAAGTATCTTTCCTTATCCATTGGTCATTTGTAAATAATTTGTATATTAACTGCTTGATGATTTCCCACAGTGTCCAATGGGCATAATGAGGAAGATGCATTTTCACATTTTTTAGAGATCTAAAGAAATGTTTAGGAGTACTATCTCCAGATACGGCATGGTCCTTTAATATGTCAAATCTATGTCAAGGAAGTGGTTTCCTTTTAAATCCTTCATCTATCTATTATTATGAGTAGCAATAATAGTGTTTGAAGTACTGCAGATTGAACCTTATCACTCTTGCATGAGAGGCAGACCCTGAACCACAAGTCAGCCTCCTTTAATCCCTTTGAATTCTTTCCTTGTACAACAACTCTATTGGTTTTATTTCGGTCATTTATACCATAGGACATTCTGAGATAAAATTTGAATGTATTTCCGTGTAGCTTTCACCAAGTGTTTCTTTGACACTCCAGCCTCCTTTATGAGTTTTTTTTTTTTTTTTTCAATGCAGTTTATTCAGGAACCTTGAACAATCCTCGGACCCTGGGGAAAGCCAGCCCACAGCTTAAATAGCCTCTGGGTAGCCAACCCAGGCGTGCCACGGGGGCAATGCAGATAGGTCCACATACATGGAAGCAAGCCAGATCCTCGGCCTTAGCCAAATGTGGAGTTGTTCGTGACAGAGAGCACCCACCATCGGGAAGGTGGAAGGCAGAAACCAGCTCCATCTTTAAGGCATAGCATTCCGCAGCTCTCTACAGTTCCCCCTTTTTGTTTTAGATGCATCAGGCAAGAGTAGAGGTCTGATCTCTGATATTAGAAATAAATTGGGACTTTGTACCGATGTTCATTTAGGTGTCATCCACCCAAAGAGCATCAGACCCGTCCGATACCTTTTTCTCAGAGGCGGGACCTGGGGCATCAACCCGCATGCAATCAGACATGCTCTTCTCTGGGTCGAAAGCGGCTGACCCTGAGTGCAGTGCTTAGCCTCGCATCCTGAGCATATCATTTTAGCTTTTTATGGTATCCAACCATGCTTGGGGAGAATGTCCTGCTTCAATGGCTGTAAAGGCCTGAATGATCAAGGCTGCATCACACTGTTGTGAGACTCTAATCTTGCATATATACCACAGGCAAACCAAGGAGACCAACACCAGAAGGCCTGCTAACGCTCCCATGCCCACCCATTCCTTCAGATGATTCATGGCTGCAGCAATCCATGTTGATAATCCTGTGGCTAGTCCTGTGTCCACTCTGGTAGAATTTACTGTGACAATGGCCACTCTCAGCTGCTCCATCGTAGTATCGAATTCTCCAGTCCAATTACCTAAAATATAGCTCGACAATTGTTTAGACAGATTTGCAGCACAGGAAAAATTCTCATGTTGTATGCTAGTAACACAAAGTCCAGCATACTTTCATTGACAGCCAGGTTGAGCGATTTGCCATAGGGTATCAATTTGCTCCTGCAAGAGGTCAATCCTCTGATTGAACACCATCAAGCTTCCTTTTAGTTGAGCATTAATTCCTTTATGTACAACTAAGGCATGAGCTACATTGGCTAAATGATTATTCAGGGTCTGAGCAGTCTGCCCAGTATGACTCATGGCTAATGCCCTGGTGGTAGCTCCAACAGCCGCCAATGAGATGGTAGTAACAATGGTGGCTGTAGTTCCAAGATCCCTTTTCTGTCTGAAGAGAGTCATAGCGTGAGGGGCATCAATGGGCACAGGCACCCAGTGAGGCATGCGAGTAACCAGGGCATACCTAAATTTACTAGCATTCCAGCATTGGGCAAAAAAGCAAGTATCATTACCACAATTACTTGGCTCTATCTGGCTAATAATGAATAAAAATGGGGGATATAGACAAACAGGTGTGGGCTTATAGGAAATATTATGAGAAGCCTTAACCCCTCGTTGGAACATCCTGCGTCAGTTCTAGAACTAGCAGTGGTGGTGTCCGAGGTCTGAGTAGGTTCAGGAGACCATTGCCCCCAGGGGCGAGACGTGCTCCATGCCAATTGACTAACTCCATGTTTTCCTCCAAATTTGAAAGTCATTTAAGGTTCTTAAATTATTTTTTCCCTTTTTTTAAATTTTTCATCAATTACACTTTATTCATTCTGCATCCCCCCCATAAGCCCTCCCTCCCAATACCCCTCCCAATACCACCCTCCCTCCTCCCTCTGCTTGCATGCCACTCCCCAAGTCCACTAATAGGGGAGGTTCTCCTCTCCTTTCTGATCTTAGTCTGTCAATTCACATCAAAAGTGGCTGTATTGTCCTCTACTATGGCCTGGTAAGGCTGCTCCCCCCCAGAGGGAGGTGATCAAAGAGCAGGCCAATCAGATTATGTCAGAGGCAGTCCCTCTTCACATTACTATGTAACCCAATTGGACTCTGAACTGCCCTGGGCTACATCTGTGCAGGGGTTCTGGGTTATCTCCATGAATAGTCCTTGGTTGGAGTATGAGTCTCTGGGAAGTTCCCTGTGTTCAAATTTTCTTGTTCTGTTGCTCTCCTTGTGGAGACCCTGTCCTCTCCAGCTCTTACTATTTCCCAGTTCTTACCTAAAATTCCGTTCACCTGCCCAACAGTTGCCCATCCGGCTCAGCATCTGCTTTGATAGTCTGAAGGGCAGAGGCTTTCACAGGCCCTCTGTGGTAGGTTCCTAGGTTGTTTCCTGTTTTCTTCTTCTTCTGATGTCCATCCTCTTTGCCTTTCCGGATGGGGATTGGACATTTTAGTTAGGGTCCTCTCTCTTGCTTAGTTTCTTTAGATGCACAGGTTTTAGTGGGTTTGTCCTATGTTGTATGTCTATATGAGTGAGTATATACCATGTGTGTCTTTTTGCTTCTGGGACAACTCACTCAGGATGATCCTTTCCAGATCCCACCATTTACCTGCAAATTTCATGATTTCCTTATTTTTCATTGCTGAGTAATATTCCATTGTGTAGATGTACCACAATTTCTGCATCCATTCTTCAGTTGAGGGGCATCTGGGTTGTTTCCAGCTTCTGGCTATTACAAATAAAGCTGCTACAAACATGGTTGAGCAAATGTCCTTTTTGTGTACTTGAGCCTCTTTTCGATATATGCCCAGTAGTGGTATGGCTGGATCTTGAGGAAGCACTATTCCTAGTTGTCTGAGAAAGCGCCAGATTGATTTCCAGAGTTGTTGTACAAGTTTACATTCCCACCAGCAGTGGAGAAGGGTTCCCCTTTCTCCACAACCTCTCCAGCATGTGTTGTCACTTGAGTTTTTGATCTTGGCCATTCTCATGGGTGTAAGGTGAAATCTCAGGGTTGTTTTGATTTGCATTTCCCTAATGGCTAGTGAGGTTGAGCATTTCTTTAAGTGCTTCTCTGCCATTCGGTATTCCTCTACAGAGAATTCTCTGTTTAGCTCTGTTCCCCATTTTTTAAGTGGATTACTTGGTTTGCTGCTTTTCAGCTTCTTTAGTTCTTTATATATACTGGATATGAGTCCTCTGTCAGATAAAGGGTTGGTGAAGATTCTTTCCCAATATGTAGGTGGTCGCTTTGTTTTGATGACGGTGTCCTTTGCTTTACAGAAGCTTTTCAGTTTCATGAGGTCCCATTTATTGGTTGTTGCTCTTAGAGCCTGTGCTGTTGGTGTTCTGTTCAGGAAGTTTTCCCCTGTACCAATGAGTTCTAGGGTATTTCCCACTTTTTTTTCAAGCCGATTTAGTCTGGTTTTATGTTGAGGTCTTTGATCCACTTGGACTTCAGTTTTGTGCAGAGTGACAAGTATGGATCTATTTTCATTTTTCTACATGTAGACATCCGGTTAGACCAGCACCATTTGTTGAAGATGCTATCTTTTTTCCATTGTATGGTTTTGGCATCTTTGTCAAAGATCAGGTGTCCATAAGTGTGTGGGTTTATTTCTGGGTCCTCTGTTCGGTTCCATTTATCCACCATTCTGTTTCTATGCCAGTACCATGCAGTTTTTAAAACTGTTGCTCTATAGTACAACTTAAAATCAGGGATGGAGATACCTCCGGAAGATCTTTTATTGTAGAGGATTGTTTTAGCAATTCTGGGTTTCTTGTTATTCCATATGAAGTTGAGAATTTTTCTTTCCAGGTCTCTAAAGACTTGTGTTGGTAATTTGATGGGCATTGCATTGAATCTGTAGATTGCTTTTGGTAAGATGGCCATTTTTACTATGTTAATCCTACCAAGCCATGAGCATGGGAGATCTCTCCATCTTCTCATATCTTCTTCTAATTCTTTCTTCAGAGATTTGAAATTTTTTTCATACAAGTCTTTGACTTCCTTGGTTAGGGTTACTCCGAGGTATCTTATGTCATTTGTGGCTATTGTGAAGGGTGTTGTTTCCTTAATTTCTTTCTCAGCCCTTTTGTCTTTTGTATACAGGAGGGCTACTGATTTTTTTGAGTTAATTTTGTATCCTGCCACTTTGCTGAAGGTGTTTATCAGCTGTAGGAGTTCCCTGGTAGGGTTTTTGGGGTCACTCACATATACTTTCATATCATCTGCAAATAGTGATAATTTGACTTCTTCCTTTCCAATTTGTATCCCCTTGATCTCCTTCAACTGTCTTATTGCTCTAGCAAGGACTTCCAGCACTATGTTGAAGAGATATGGAGAGAGTTGGCAGCCTTGTCTTGTCCCTGATTTCAGTGGGATTGCTTTAAGTTTCTCTCCGTTCAGTTTGATGTTGGCTATAGGCTTGCTGTATATCGCCTTTACTATGTTTAGATATGTGCCTTGTATCCTTCATCTCTCCAATACTTTGAACATGAATGGATGTTGGATTTTGTCAAATGCTTTTTCAGCATCTAGGGAGATTATCATGTGGTTTTTTTTCTTTCAGTTTGTTAATATGGTGGATCACATTGATGGATTTCCGTATATTGAACCACCCCTGCATACCTGGGATGAAGCCTACTTGGTCATAGTGGATAATATCTTTGATGTGTTCTTGGATTCAGTTTGCAAGTATTTTATTAAGTATTTTTGCATCAATGTTCATAAGGGAGATTGGCCGGAAATTCTCTTTCTTTGTTGAGTCTTTGTGAGGTTTAGGTACCAAGGTGACTGTGGCTTCATAGAATGAATTTGGTAATATTCCTTCTGTTTCTATTTTGTGGAATAGTTTGAAGAGAATTGGTGTTAGCTCTTCTTTGAAGGTCTGGTAGAATTCTACGCTGAAGCCATCTGGTCCTGGGCTTTTTTTGGATGGGATACTTTTGATGAGCGCTTCTGTTTCTTTGGGGGATATAGGTCTATTTAGTTGATTTACCTGGTCCTGGTTCAGCTTTGGTAAGTCAAATCGATCAAGGAAATTGTCTATTTCATTTAGATTTTCAAATTTTGTGGCATATAGACTTTTGAAGTAAGTCCTAATGATTGTTTGGATTTCCTCAGTGTCTGTAGTTATATCCCCCTTTTCATTTCTGATTTTGTTGATTTGGGTGGTGTCTCTCTGCCTTTTAGTTAGCCTGGCTAAGGGTTTGTCGATCTTGTTGATTTTCTCAAAGAACCAGCTCTTGGTTTCATTGATTCTTTGAATTGTTTTATTTGTTTCCAATTGATTGATTTCAGCCCTGAGTTTGATTATTTCCAGCCGCCTACTCCTTCTTGGTGTGTCGCTTCTTCTTTTTCTAGGGTTTTTAAGTGAGCCATTAGGGTGCTTGAATGAGCTGTCTCGAATTTCTTCTTGAAGGCACTTAGTGCTATGAACTTTCCTCTTAGCACTGCTTTCATTGTGTCCCACAAGTTCAGGTATGTTGTGTCTTCATTTTCATTGATTTCTAGAAAGACTTTAATTTCTTTCTTTATTTCTTCCCTGACCCAGCTGTCATTTAGTAACAAGTTGTTCAGTTTCCATGTGTGTGTAGGCTTTTTGTTATTTCTGTTATTGTTGAGGTCCAGCTTTATTCCATGGTGATCAGACAAGATACATGGGATTATTTCAATCTTCTTGTATCTGTTGAGGCTCGCTTTGTGACTCACTATGTGGTCTATTTTGGAGAAGGTTCCATGAGGTGCTGAGAAGAAGGTAAATTCTTTTGTGTTTGGGTGTAAAGTTCTGTAAATGTCTGTTAGGTCCATTTGATTCATGACCTCTGTCAGAGACATTGTTTCTTTGTTTAATTTCTGTTTGGTTGACCTGTCCTTTGTTGAGAGTGGGGTGTTGAAGTCTCCCACTATTAATGTGTGTGGATCTATATGTGCTTTAAATTTTATCAATGTTTCTTTCACAAATGTGGGTGCCCTTGTATTTGGGGCATAGATGTTCAGGATTGTGATGTCTTCCTGGTGGAATTTTCCCTTGATGAGTATGAAGTGTCCTTCCCCATCTCTTTTGATTAATTTTGGTTGAAAGTCTATTTTGTCAGATATTAGAATGGCTACTCCTGCTTGCTTCTTGGGTCCGTTTGCTTGGAAAGTCGTCTTCTAACCCTTTACCCTCAGGTAATGTCTATCTTTGTGTCTTAGGTGTGTTTCTTGTATGCAACAGATTGCTGGGTTTAGTTTACATATCCATTCTGTTAATCTGTGTCTTTTTATTGGAGAGTTGAGTCCATTGAAGTTGAGAGAGATTAATGACCAGTGGCTGTTAGGTCTCTTGAATTTGATGTTGGCTGTTGTCATCAGGTTGTGTGCTTGGTTGCTTTTTGTTTTACTGAAGTGAGGTTATTTATTTCCTGTGTTTTCTTGAATGTAGCTAGCTTTCTTGGGTTGTATTTTCCCTTCCAGTGTCTTCTGTAATGCTGGATTTGTTTGTAGGTATTGTTGAAATTTGTTTTTGTCATTGAATATCTTGTTTTCTCCATCTATGAGGACTGAGAGTTTTGCTGGGTATAGTAGCCTGGGCTGACATCTGTGTTCTCTTAGGGTCTGCATGATATCCGTCCAGGCCCTTCTGGCTTTCATAGTCTCTGTTGAAAAGTCAGGTGTGATTCTAATGGGTTTGCCATTATATGTACTTGGCCTTTTTCCCTTGCAGCTTTTAGTATTTTTTCTTTGTTCTGTATACTTACTGTTTTGATTATTATGTGGCGGGAGGATTTTCTTTTCTGGTCAAATTTGTTGGGTGTTCTGTAGGCCTCATGTATTCTAATTGGCCTCTCCTTTAGCTTGGGAAAATTTTCTTCAATGATTTTATTGAAAATATTTTCTGGGCCTTAGAGAAGGGAGTCTTCTTTTTCCTCTATACCTATTATTCTTAGGTTTTGTCTTTTCATATTGTCTTGCATTTCTTGGACGGTCTGTGTCAGGAATTTTTTGGATTTAACATTTTCTTTGACAGATACATCGATTTCTTCCATTGTATCTTCTACACCTGAGATTCTTTCTTCCATCTCTTGTAGTCTGTTGGTTATGCTTACCTCTGCAGTTCCTGTTTTCTTCCCTAGATTCTTCCTTTCCATTATTTCTTCCATTTGTGTTTTCTTTAATTTTTCCAATTCTATCTTCAGGTCTTGAGTTGTTTTGTTTACTTCCTTCACCTGTCTGATTGTACTTTCCTGTTTTTCTTTTAGTTCCTTCAACTCAGTTTCTATCATTTCATTCAGTGTTTTAAGCATTTCCTTTCTAAAGGCCATAAACTGTTTGGCTGCAGCTTCCTCTATTTCTTTACGGATGGCAATATTCTGTTTGAGTTTATCTTCCTCTATGTCTTTACGAATCTTATTTGTTTCCTCTGTTATCATCTTCATGAGCATACTTGTTAGGTCATCTTCTTGGATTTCAGTTATGGTGGGGTGTCCAGGGCTACTTGCCCCTGGGTAACTGGGTTCTGGAGATGCCATATTGCTCTGTCTTTTGTTGCTTGAGCTTTTATGCTGGCCTCTACCCATTGTGCTATCTTAGGTGTTTGGGGTTATTTTCTGGTGGTTCCTGGGGATCCTTTGGTGGAGAGAATCCCTTTTGCAGAAAGCTGGTTTTTCCTGAAGGATGTCTTCTCAGCTTTTTGGGTATAGTCCCTGGATGGCTGGTGTTTTTTCAGGAGTTGCTCACCTCAGGGATATAGACCTGAGTGGTAACTGTGGTCTTTGTTAGTCGAGAGGGTTCTCCTCTCACCCAGGGAAGTCCTGAGGGCAGCTGCCCTGTTTCTGGGTTTCTTGTTGCAAATTTAATGATCAGCTGCTGTGACCCAGTTGGACATCAGGCTCGCCTCAACTGTTTGTGCTTGTGTCTGGAGCACAGCTGAGTGCTGGCGCCTCGGCCCCACTAGACTGCTAGACTTTTTCTAGGGAAGGATTGGGTGATTTAGTTCAGTACAGTTTCCTTCCTTCCCCGTGGATTCTCTGGAGACACGGACTCCTAGTGTCTTTTTTTGCCCTGGTGCACCCTGCTCAGTGTCCGCCAGCTGGCTGGCCGCAGAAACTGCCTGTGTCTGGAGCACAGCTGAGTGATGGCGGCTCAGTCTTCGCCAGCTGCCTGGTGCACAGAAACTGCCTGTGTCTGCCTTTGTGGCCTTTGGGAGCCTGGGTGCCTCCCTAAGCTGGGTAATTTTCCGGGGACCTTTTCAGGTTGGGGGTGTCAGCTGAGTGCTCTGAGATCAGACCAGCTGTTTCCCTCCCTGTATGTTTGCACCGGACAGTGAAACTCATTCGCTGGTGCCCTGGTGCCCACAGTTCTATCTCAGGTGGTGAATCAGGCATGCAGGCAGAGCTCTGTGCTGGAGCCTGGGTCCCCGGCTCTGGCTGTGGGCTGGCTCCTGGAGTGCCCGTGGACCCCGAGTCTTTTCCAGGGGATGTCTGGGTGACCTAAGGTTGGTCCCAATCGTTTCCTGCACCGTTGGGTTATCTCTCGACTGAAAATTCCAGTCCCTGATAGTGTGGTGCGCATGGTTCAGTCTGGGACTGTGACAAGAGACACTGGCTTGTGGCTCTGGGCTGGGGCTGGGGCTGGTGGCCGGCAGCCAAGCGTCTGGCGGAACCGGGATCTCTTCCGCGGTTTAGCCGGGTGAGTTAAAAGCTGATTGAATCCCCCACCGTGGGGTATCCTCTCACCTGGGAAACACAATGACTGTGTTTTATGGCCGAGAGTTCTGATTGCTGGTCACTGTGCTGGTCCTGCTTTGCTGCTGTTCAGAATGAGAGTCCTCCCGGCTCTGCCATCTTGCCCCTCCATTTATGAGTTTTGAATCTGTGGAGATATCTAGGAAACGGTTATAAGATCGTCCGTGTTCTCAACATACATTTCTGCAGGTCTCACTAAAGTTTTGCTACAATATTTCTTTGTGAACTTAATCAAATTTTAAGTGTACAAATTCTCACCACCTAAGTAAGGTATCTGCTAGTATTTTATAACAAATAAGTAATTCATTGTTTGACTCATAAATATCGTGAAATTCCGCATTGGTTTCACCCTATAAGTGAGTTCCCCAGTAAGGGGAACAAGGACTATTTCTGACATGAACTCAATGGCTGGCTCTTTCACCTCTCCCCCACCTCCGAGGGAGGAGAAGCCTTGCTAGGCTACAGAGGAGGACATTGCAGTCTGTCCTGAAGATACCTAATGAGCTAGGGTCAGATGGAAGGGGAGGAGTACCTCCCCTAT
This sequence comes from Meriones unguiculatus, assembly GCF_030254825.1. Taxonomy (NCBI): domain Eukaryota; kingdom Metazoa; phylum Chordata; class Mammalia; order Rodentia; family Muridae; genus Meriones; species Meriones unguiculatus. The sequence goes on from NC_083350.1 coordinate 156,645,910, forward strand.
CAGTTGGCTTGGAAAGGGACAGGGAGGAGATGAGGGAGGATGGGATTGGGAGGAATTGGGGGAGGGGGCTACAGCTGGGATACAAAGTAAATAACCTGTGATTATATAAAAAAATAAAAATTATAAATAAGAATATGTAAAACATTCACAGAAGTCAAAATTTAAAAGTCATAGATGAAAAACACAGGGAAATCTTAAGGACATTCTATTACTCTCCAGTTAGTTTGCCCAGACTTGTTCCTTGGCACTTAACATTGTTAGTATATTTACATGGTTTACTCTTGGCTTGATTTGTACAAATACAAATATTTTTCCATTTCTTCTAAAACTCTTATCTTGCTGAACACAATATTCTGCCCCCTTGTTTTTATTTCATCAGATAATATACCTTATGCTCATAAAATATCTCTCTATGGGAAATTTTCTTTCTTTTTGTTCTTTTCAATAACAATATTATAACTTATTTTACTATCTCTGATGATGGACATTTACAGTTTTTATTTTTTACTGACATGACAGTTACTTTCACTGAATCTATCAAATTCAATCTATGCAGAAAGATATGAGGCTCTTAGAGGTAAGATTTTCCACCATGTATTGAAGACACCTGTTTTAATGTATTGCTACTATTATTTTGGGGACTCAAAACATGGCTCTGTGATTAAGGGTACAAGCTGCTCTTCTGGAAGACCCAGGTTTGATTCTCCAATTTCCAGTACTCATCTGTGGCAGCTTTCAGGAGGCTTTAACTCCTGTTCCACCAAACATGAGGCCCTCTCGTGGCTTTTTCAGACAGTACAAATAAACATACACACACATACATACCTTCATAACCATACATGCATATATACACATACAAACACACATACATGAATAAATACATGTACACACATATGTGAATCCTTTCAGGCAATAAAGAGATGGCTAAGCAACCAGCAACACTGGCTTGACTTCCGTGGTTCCCAGGTTAAAGTCTCAGAAGTTACATGATATTTTACAAGCATGTGCAGCTCCAGTTCCGTGGAATTTGATTCTCTCTTCTTGTCCATAGACTCCATGTTGGCACACAGTGTACAGGCAAGCAAATCACCCATAGATATAATAATTTAAAAGGTTTTCTTCAATCTTGAGCTAGTTTATAAAAGTGATGTGCTGTGTGTTATCTCCTGAAATCATAATGCATATACTGCTGTAAGTTGTGTTTAAGGAAATATTCAAGCTTCACATTCTCTATGATCGTGCTTGTCTTATAAGCAGTTTTAATACCACGTCTTCAGTATAAGACTTTACATCTGCTATATATTAAACACAGTGTTTAATATCTGCATGGACTTTTAGTTCATCTCTTTATACCTTCTTTATTTATGGTTTAAGAAAATGCTATGTTACAACTGATGCTATGTAACTCATTTTACTAACTGATGGAGATGTTTCTTTTCCACCTTTGTTATTCTGCTCTTCTCACTACTTATCAGGCAGCAATCCTAATGATGTCACTGCTATTAACATTTGGGCACTCATTTAGCTACTTTGTTTTATTTGTTGTTGTTGTTTTCTCCAACACACTTAGATTTTTTCTTTTATTGTGTATTTTTCAGTCGAGTTCAACTTTTACTAAACCTTTGATAAGAAAATCAATGGTGGTAGATGGGAGACAACAGTAGGAAACAGATATCTAATGGCTTAGGTATTGTTTCCTTTTCCTAATAAAGCTTAGTAAGAAACATGGTTAGTAAAAAAAAAAAAAAAAATCCCAGGAGAAATGGGAAAAAATAGAAGTTGTTCCCAAAAGGATTTTAAAATTGGAAAGCCTGGGCAAATGCCCAGCCTCCTCTACTCATCACTTTTGGCTCTAATGCAGTAGAATATCTTCCATTAAACACAACCATGTCTGGAAGAGAGTTTTAACACTTTAACAATCAGATTTAAACAAAGTCTTTGAAACGAGAAAAAACATTGGGAACACTCAAACATTTTGACATACTAATCAGATTTTCACTGTCAAAATCATGGTAATTTTCCCAGTATCATGCAGGACTTAATAAGATATTTGAGTAAGAGTAATGTGTGTGTGTGTGTGTGTGTGTGTGTGTGAGTGTGTGTGTGTGTGTGTGTAATGAAGCCCTGTGTGTCACTCAGGACTTTTTTTCCTCTGTAGTAGAATATGCTTCAAATATGAAATCAATTTTAAGAGCCTGCATTCTGTGTAAATTAGTTTTATGTCACTCAGATGCATGGTCACACCTTATTTAAAAAGAGATTAGTAGCCCATGTATATTTAATGAAGTTAACGTCAATTTCAGACCACTCACCCTCATTCTTCATTCTATATTCTGTTTCATTGTTCCATTTTTTTTTTTCAACAAGGCCTTTAAATCTGTCAAAGAGATTCTAAACCTCTGGACTCTATTCATTGCAGTATTCCTTTTCAGAAGTAGCCACTGTTGAAGGGGTTCTATTACCCATGGATGTCTCTCACACTAATACCCGGAATAAAGTGTGAACAAAATATAAGATCCAAAATTTTAGTTTTTATCTTGCATTTACTAGTTTCTTGAATAAGGTTGGTTTGATTTCTACCTTTGTTAAAACTTTAAAATATCTGCCAATGAGCAAAGAGTTGAAAAGAGAGCCACACTTCATTACTTCAGACAACAGTTCTTATTCAACCAAGTATAATAAAGCAAGTCATGAAAGTAAGCATCATTGTGAGGATTTTACATCCCCCTTAAGCTTATTTATTTGAATAATCAGTCCATTATTTGGGAAGGTTGTGAAACATGTAAGACATGGAGCCATGCTGGAGAATGAATGTCTCTTGGCTTCCTGTTATGGCATTCTGAACCCATATGTCCTCCACCGTTATGGATGCTCTTTCTGGAAGCAGAAGCTAAAATAAAGTATTCTTTCGTAAATGACTGATGGTCATGGTGCTTTAAATTAAACTTGGATGATGACAATTCTTCAGAAACAAAGCTTTATCTGTGAGCAACTTTCAGAGGCTTGATACTCAGAAGGAATCGTATAATCCTACATTCTAATGTCGTTCTTTCCTGAGCCTCAAAGTTGTCTTGTCAACCTATAAACAATCATTTCCCCAGCAGAAACAGAGACAGGATGACATGCTTCTTTCTATTCAGCTGTGTAACTGAACTCTGTAATTACTGAGAAATATAAGTTAAATATAAATTAACCAGGTAACTTTTGTATGAGCAGCTTTCCAATGTGTGGTGCAAACTAAAGAAAAGCAAGACACTTCCTTTTTTTTTTTCTTTTTTTATAATTTTTATTTTTTTTTTATATTAGTCACAGGTTATTTACTTTGTATCCGAGCAGTAGGCCCCTCCTTCATTCCCTCCCTCTCCCTCATCTCCTCCCTGCCCTTTTCTAAGTCCAATGCTCGGGGAGGTCCTCCTCCTGTTCCATCTGGCCCTCTGAATAAACTGCATTAAAAAAAAAATGTCAGCCCTGAGGGAGGTGCAGTCTTGCTAAGCCACAGAGGAGGACATTGCAGCCAATCCAGAATATACCTGAGAAGCAAGACACTTTCAAAGTGAGCTAACTCTGTCAATACTCCAACAGGACAGATTTAAGAATAAAGAGTCTAAATAGACATCTATTTGGAAATGTAGCAACCTGATATGAATTACGAGTTAGTCTGTAAAAGTTTCTTTTATCTTTCTCTGTGTTGTTTCTTGTGTTGTGTTGCATAAAGATTATGTTTGCGGGGGAGTCAGTTAGATAGCCTTGAAGAGTCGGTTCTGTTATGGCACAGGGTTGAGGTTTGATTCTGAGCAACTACCTCAGGTGGATCACAATCTATTGTAACTCCAACTCAAAGGGGACCCAATGTCTCTGACCTTCTTGGATACCTACACTCATATACATGTCCATAGACACATTCACATGCACATAGGTAAAAACAGCAAAGCAAGTCCTCAAACTTATATAATCATGCTCTATTACTCCTTATGAATAACCAATGTCAAAGTTAACTGAAAATCAATTCATCATTAGTATAATTAATCTGAAGAGTATTCTATATTTATTTTAAAGAACTTTATCAAGAATAATGACCCTGTAGACTTTTGCATTATTATTATTCTTTGTTCTATAGGTGAATCAATGCTATTTAGTAATGTTTTATGTTGAATGTGATTTATCATATTATGTTACTAGACCCATTCAAGAACAATAGATTTTAATTCATTGCTTGTCCTGGATCATGTCTCTCAATTTAATTTGTATTGATCTAGCTATCATTTTGAAGATAAATTTGTTTCATGCAATTGTTTTCAATAAATATATTGAGCTTAATTTATATTGATCTCAGTGTTTGAGTGATTCTGCAATAAAAGGATAGAACAATAACAATAAAATTCAGAATCATGTTTTAGTTGATTCCATTTTTATATTATCTTAAACAAAGAAATATTCATAGGGAAATAGAATATTTACTTCTTATATATCTAGTCTTAACTTCTAAGTAAACATCATGGTAGAAAGACTCATTAAATCCTTCCAATGGTGCCTAAAGTATAGTGTATAGAAGAGAGACTGAATGAACAAAGTCATCTGAGAATGTTTTCTCGTGGAGGATGAAAATGAAGATAATATTTTTTGTAATAGAAAAAATGCTTAACTATGTTTTTACAAACATAGTTATATAATGTATGTTGCTGACAACTTTGAAAAATTGTCTCTTTAAATGTATCGTGTTTGATGCAAAAATAACTCCTTTTTATAGCTGTGACATTTACAGCTCCTACAAGTCAAAGTCTAGACTCACAGAATTGATCTGAATCATTTGCCTACTTTATAAATAAAAAGTGTAAATTAAAATGAAGTTTTTAAATTTAAAAAATTTTTAAAGAAAATATTTCTTTCAAAAATGAGATAGAAAGACTTGGAGGGGACAGGAACTGCACAAGGAGACCAAGATAACCAAAACATCTTGGCACAGGGGTCTTTGCAAAGACTGATACTCCAACCAAGGGCCATGCATGGAGGTAAGTGAGACCCCTTGATCAGATGCAGCCCATGGCAGCTCAGGCTCCAAGTGGGTTTCCTATTAGGAGAGCAGGGGCTGTCTCTGACATGAACTCAGTGGCTGGCTCTTTGATCACCTCCCCGTGGGGGGAGCAGCCTTATAATACCACAGAGAAAGACAATGCAGCCAGTCCTAATGAGACCTGATAGGCTAGGGTGTGAGATGGAAAGGGAGGAGGACCTCCCCTATCAGTGGACTGAGGGAGAGGCATGGGAAGAGAAGATGAAATGAGGGGGAATTTGGTGGGGATGAGGGAGAGGGCTACAGCTGAGATACAAAGTGAATAAATTATAATAAATAAAGAAAGAAATATCATGTAAAAAAAGAAAAAATGTGTTAATTCATAACAGATTTACATAATAATTGTAAAACATTTATTGAACATCTATATATCAGAACAAGGAAAGGTTATTGGATAAAAATAAATAAATAAATTCTCTGCTATGGAGTTTTAGGCAAACTAATGATAAATGATGTTTACCAGCTAAACACACACTAATATTATTGCAAAGTGTTTGTTAGTTGTCTGGGTACATGAACAGGGAACTGGTAAAACCTGACAGTAGGTGACTTAATGATCATATAAATCCGTAAATATGTACTGAGATGGAAGAACAAGAAGAAGAAGAAGAGAAAGAAGAAGAAGAAGAAGAAGAAGAAAAAGAAGAAGAAGAAGAAGAAGAGAAAAAGAAGAAGAAGCAGAAGAAGAGGAGAAGAGAGCTTAAACAATTGTTGATTCTACTGTGTTTTTTTTTCTGCGTGTTTTAGCATGTAGAACTCAGGAAATAATACATAAACACTGAAGCATAGTTAGTGCCCACCTTCTTCTCCCCCTTTCTTCTTTTCTATTATTCAATTATCAAAAAATATTAAAAAACTAATAATCACATCCAATTCTGACAATCAAGGACACAGAGAAGCTCAAAACCTAACACATTGCTGTTTGGAATGAAAAGTGGAGTGATAAATTCAGTCGGTAAAACATTCCTTTAGTCTCTTCTAGGTCGAATGGCACAGCAATGGCACATTCAAGAGGTGGATTCACACTGGCTTTATCTGTAATACAAGTAAACTGAAAACAGTGCAGATATCCTTCAGCAGGTGAAGGGTTAAAATTATAATGCACATACAGAGTGAAATATGCATAGTAATGAAATAGATCAGCTTATTAAAACAGCAATTTTACTGGAACTCAAGAGATTTACTTGATTTAAAAACAAAATAATTTGTTGGTTTAAACAGTAATATTCCTAGCTTTCAGATTTTAGCTTGTACATTCTTCAGTATGAGAACAGGTCCTTGGATAAATGGATGAACCAATAGCTGAGAAAATAAATATATATTCTCATCTGCTTTTCTGTTGTCATGATAAAATAGGGACCCAAAACAACTTGAAGAAGGAAAGGTTTTAGCTTACACTTCCAGGTAACAGTCTATCTATGTGGGAATCAAGGGCAGGAACTAAAAAGGTAAGTGAAGTAGAAACTGCGGTTGAAATCTGCTTATTGGCTTGCTCTAAAGCTCACACTAAATAATCTTTGTTATGTGTCCAAGACCCCCTGCCCAAGAATGCAATTGTGCACAGAGAGCTAAGCCCTTGCACATCACTCAACAATCACGTACATGCCACTCAGACATGCTCACAGGCCAATCTAGTCCAGGCAATTTTTAAATTGAAGTTCTCTGTCCTTTTCTTTTTTTTTAATTTTATTTTTCTTATTAGTTACATTTTGTTAACTCTGTGTCCCAGCTGTATCCCGCTCCCTCATTCTCTCCCCAACCCCACACTCCCTCCCTGGTCTCCTCCCTGCCCCTTTTCAAGTCCTCTCTCTGTACTTAGATGTGCCAAGCTCAAAACCAAGATTAGCATTTGCAGTATATACATGGAGCTGGGAACATATTGTTTTACCAACTGATTAGATATCTCATCACCATTAACATGCACAATCTTGTAAACAGGACAGGTGATAACTAAAGAGTCACCAGTGAACAAAACTGCACCAATTGAGGACACAGAACAAAATAGTTCTGGATTATCATATTCTGCTGTGGAGTACTTATTTTAGTTGAAGGAAATATCCTCAAAAGTTAACGTTTGGTTCCATATAAGAACCTCAACAAGAGTGGTGATTGGATCATAAGGGCTCTAATTTCACTTCATTAATCACTAATATACTGTTTGATGAGATAATAAAACTAAGAGATAGGGTCAAGTTGTATGAGGTAGTTTACTTTAAACATGACCTGGGAAAGACTCACTAGTCCAGAGTTCATGTGTGCTCTCTCTATCTCTCCTTTATCCCTCCCTCTCCCTCTCCTTCATACTGCCTCTCCTTTTCCCTCTTCCTCTACATCTCCCTCTCTCCTGGCAACCAAAATAGGAATGTTTTTGTCCCATAATGTGTCTTCTGCCATAATGATTGGCCTTGCTTGAGGCCCCAAGCAGTAGAGTCAATGGGCCAATCTGATATTGTGAACTAAAATAGATTTCTCCCCATTAACTTTTTTTCTCAGGTGGTTTACTATGTTCATGGAAATCTGCCAAATACTGAGGTGCTGTATGCATGCAAAATTTTCTCATTGGAAGGCACTCAGTCAAAGGTTTTCATGATATTTTGGGGTTATTTCTTACAAATACATAATAGTTTACAGATAAATATTAATTAATACTTGTTAAAATATTGTTGCATTTTCAGTCATGAGACTAGATTCAGTACATAGAGACACATGGTTGTGAAGATCTTCCTATAAGAATGAGAGAATATTACAATCAGAAGACTGGATATAGAAGAGATCATGTTCTTTGAGCTTGTATACATGGAGTTCAATAGTCATGAGTTCTTTTCCATCCATATCCTAACCAGAATTTTTTTAGAATAGTATCTATTCTAGATAGAGTGAATAGATATCTTGTTATACTTTCATTTTCTGACAGATAGTAACCATTCTTTCAAAAATTATTATTTTTTGCATTTTCAGTTAAGATATAATTATACCACCGTACTGGCTAGTTTTTTTTTTTTAATTTTTCATCAATTACACTTTATTCATTCTGCATCCCCCCATAAGCCCCTCCCTCCTCCCATCCCAATCCCACCCTCCCTCCTCCCTCTGCTTGCATGCCACTCCCCAAGTCCACTAATAGGGGAGGTTCTCCTCTCCTTTCTGATCTTAGTCTGTCAGTTCACATCAAAAGTGGCTGTATTGTCCTCTACTGTGGCCTGGTAAGGCTGCTCCCCCCCCCAGAGGGAGGTGATCAAAGAGCAGGCCAATCAGATTATGTCAGAGGCAGTCCCTCTTCACATTACTATGTAACCCAATTGGACTCTGAACTGCCCTGGGCTACATCTGTGCAGGGGTTCTAGGTTATCTCCATGAATAGTCCTTGGTTGGAGTATGAGTCTCTGGGAAGTTCCCTATGTTCAAATTTTCTTGTTCTGTTGCTCTCCTTGTGGAGACCCTGTCCTCTCCAGCTCTTACTATTTCCCAGTTCTTACCTAAAATTCCGTTCACTCTGCCCTAGTTTTACATCAACTTGACACAAGCTATAATCATTAGAGACAAGGGATTCTCAAATCAGAAAATGCCTCCATAAGATCTGCTGTAGGACGTTTGCTTAATTACTGATTGATGGTGGAGGGCCCAGCTCAATGGGGGTGGTGTTATCCCTGGTCTGGTACTCTTTGGTTTTATAAGAAAGCAAGATGAACCAGTCACTGAGGAGCAACCCCATAAGCAACATCCATCCATGGCCCCTGCATCAGCTCCTTCCTCAAGGTCCCTTGCCCTGCTTGAGGTTCTGTCTTTCCTGCTTTGGGTGATGAACTGATACAGGAAACTGTGAGTGAAATAAACGTTTTCCTCCCCCAAGTAGTTTTAGTCATGGTGTTTCATCACAACAATAGAAACTAACTCAATTACTTGTCCCATTCTCGTCCCTCTCCCCAGCCCATCTCATGTTCCTTCCCACCAATCTCTTCTATTCCCGCCACTCTCAAACAGATAGCCTCCTTGTCTTTATCATTGTCTTTATTATTGTTGCACACACACACACACACACACACAAACACACACACACATACACACACCATACACACACGCACGCACACTGTTTCAGAGTTGACCACTTTGCATTGAATACCAACAATCAGGGTTCCGTGGATTGCAAGGAGCTTAGCCCCAATGATAAACTTTCTTTTCCTTTTTTTACATTTGTTGACCATTTGCACCATTTGCTTTTCTTCATTTGAGAAGTGGCTGTTCAAATCACTTGTCCACTTTTAATTGGTTTGATTGTCTTTATTATTTTAGTTTTAAGAAATATTTTGTGCATTAGCACTCTCTCACATGAATGACGACAAATAGTTTCTTACATCCTGTAACCCATCTCCTCATTATTGTTTCTTTAGCACTGTATAGGCTTTCTAATTGGATTTAATCCAACTTCTCAATATTTGCTTTGTTCATTCTGCTTGGGTTCCTCTATGGAGATCAATTTCCTTCACTAATATCTTATATTTTCTTTCCTGAGTTTCAGAATTTCAAGGGCTTCATTTAGACCTTAGATGTGTTTTACTCTGGCTTTTGTAAAAGGTGAGGGATATGGGTCAAGTCTGAATTTTCTGCAAGTGAATATCTAGTTCTCAATCTATGAATCATTGGACAGGTGGTCTTCTTACAGTGTGTGTGCTTGACATTTTGTCAGGAAACTGTTGACTACCATTGTGCAGGTTCATTGTTAGGCTCTCAATTGTGTTTTGTTTGTTTATGTCTTGGTTTTGTTGTCAATATTTCCCTATGTTAACCATTATATCCTATTTGGTTTTCTGAAGACCCTAGCACTGCTGCATTTACTTAGGATTGCCTTTGTCGCCAGACATTTGCTCTCTTATCCAGAAAACAAATGTTTGCTCAAAATTGTAAAATGTTTCTTCTGTACTTCCTGTTGCAGTTCTGAAGATCTCTGTGCTGCTGGTGCCTTCATGGAAATGTCATTAACTCTCAGATAGCTTTGTGTGGTGTCAGGATGTTGACAATGTTAATTCTTCCTATCTATGAATACGGCTAGCTCTCTCATAGCTTAGTGTTTCTTTTTTTTTTTTAATTTTATACAGAGATTTCACTTCCTGGATATTTAATATTTTGTGCCTGCTGTAAATAGAGTTTTCTTCTCAATTTCTGAGCAAATTCAGGGGTTATAGAAAGGTTACTAATCACTATGTGCTGACAGAATATTTTTCTATTTTAGCAAATTAGTTAGCAGTTCTACTAGTGTTTTGATGGAGTCTTTGGGTATTTAATGCACAAAAGCATATAATCTATTCACAAATGCTGAAATTATAGTTCAGTGTTGAAGAACTTGCATACACTATTTGAGATTCTGGCTTCATTCTACAGAAAATTTAAAGATTTAGAATATTTAGATATTCAACATAATGGAATAATTATGATTGAAGGGAAAGAGAATGCAATTAAATTTTAATCAAGCACTAAGCTTTATTAACAACAAATATTAAGCATGGTAAACACACTAATGGGACAATGCTGAAGTTTTAATTAAGTCTGAATAACAGTACAATGTATTAACAGCAATCATTTCTCCAGTTATATCTGGGACTAAAATTAGAGAAATGGGTTACTAAATTGATCTAGTAGCAGCACAAGGGAGAGCGAGGCTGAAGGTAGGAATAGGAGAGCTTCCTGGCCCTAATCAGAAGACAGAAGCATAGAGTGAAGTAATATCGTTATACTGAAAATGTATAGCGTAAGACTGTTAAGCATTGGCTGTGCTGTCAGGAAGTCTTCATGTTATTATATGAGAATGGAAAATCATATGTCAACAGGAAGTAATTAAACATCAATAACCTGATTCATGTTAGGGAAAAATGAACTGTAGATAAAGGTTATTTATTAGAAATGGACACTAATATTAAATTTAATTTTACATATTTATATTATGGTGACTGGTGCTATTAAAATGTAGAGAAAATATTTTTCAAAGACAGTTTTAGGAAGCAGTAACAGCAACAACAAAAGAATAAACAATATATTAGGCAAACAAATAAAATTAATGCAAAATAAAATATAAAGTCTTAAATCATAATTTTTCAGAATCTAATTCACATAGGTTGATGAATATGGTTAGTATGTATTTATACTTAGAAATGGTTATTTGTAAAAAACATATCACTTAAGGGATGGAGAGATGACTCAGTGGTTAAGAGCACTGTCTGCTCTTCCAGAGGTCCCAAGTTTGATTCCCAGCAACCACAGGGTGGCTCACAACTATCTAGACTGGAATCTGGTGCCCTCTTCTGGCATGCAGATAGAGCACTCATCTGCATAAAACAAATAAATAAATGAATCTTGAAAAGAAGGAAAAACTTTCACTTAAATAACATGAAATTATATATATATATATATATATATATATATATATATATATATATATATATAAAACAGGCTCAATTTGAGTGAAAGGAAATAGAAGGAAAGAAAATACTGAAAGTTAATAGATGGGATAATATCTCAGTTTACTGGGTTCATTTCTTTCAGCTTGAGATTATTTTGTGAGTAACTGTCCATACGCATACAAAAATTCTTTTTACTGAAACACGAGGAAGGAAAAGCAAGTGGTCCATCCCTTTTGAGCAAAGCTAAAGATCCATGAGCCCTATGACTCAAGCTGATACAGTTATATGAATGTGGATGGTTTGAGGACACACAGTCTCTGCTCTCAGACTCAAGAAAGACTCAACTATTGAAAACAAAAATTATTTTATTTTGCAAAATAAAATAATTGCAAAATTAGTGTTGCAATTTATCTCCAGAGGGGGGAAAAAGACAGAAAAAAAAAAGCAATTGTATCAACAGGAGAGAATCTTAGATAGAATGGTCAGATAAGCCAGTTGCTTGAACCAAAAACATCTGCTGTAACAGCCTGATTCTAGTCTTTTATCTTTTACACACTTAGCTAAAAGAATCAACTACTTCTAAAAATATGATCACTATTTTTATATGAGTCATGGAAAAAAGATTTTTCAAATGTTTAAAATCACTTCCAACCTCCTGTACAGATATTACTTTTGTACTTAATGATTTTTAAATTCATATTTTTATATAAACTGAGGTTGTATTTTCTGCATATTTGTATTTTTCAGTGCTATGAATCTATAGCAATGTGGAAAAAATGGAAAGTAAAAATAAATTATATTTTCTTCTTGGTATCTTTGGAAACAGTGATTATCACAAACTGGTTTGTGTAAAGATGATTATGGCCACTGTTACATTATTGATATAAATATATGAACTGAATGTTGTTAAAAATGTTATGCAAAGAGGGAGTGAGATACAGCTGGGGTACAAAATGGATACATTATAATAAATAAAATAAAAAGGTCTACAATAAAAAGTACCACCAGACCCTTGTCTGGTAAAAAAAAATGTTATGCAAAACAGTGTTAGTGTAAAAATATTATTATTAATATTTAAAGATAACACTTTATATTTTCTGTTACTAGGCATGCTTTTGTATTTTGACTTTCAATAAATAAAATTTAGAACTATATTCATTTATGCCAATTTTTATCATTGTTTTAGAATTATATATGCCTTTAATCTCCAATTATAGCATATAAAAGGGAAGCATTAATGAGAAACATTCTAAAGCATTTTATTTTATTATTTAAATCAAATTTTTATTTTTTATATTAATTACTGTTTATTAACTTTGTATCCCAGCTGTGTAGCCTCCTCCTTTATTCCCTTCCCTGCCTCCCTCATCTTCTCCCATTCCCCTCTCCAAGTCCATTTGTAGGGGAGGTACTCCTCCCCTTCCATCTGACCCTAGCTTATCAGGACTGGCTTCTTTGTCCTCCTCTGTGGCCTGGTAAGTCTGCTCCCCCCTCAGGGGTGATGGTGGTCAAAGAGCCCTCCACTGAGTGCATGTCAGAGACAGTCCCTGTTCCCCTTACTAGGGTACCTGTTTGGATACTGAGCTGCCAAGGGCTACTTCTAACCAGAGGTTCTAGGTTATATCTGTCAATGGTCCTTGGTTGGTGTATCAGTCTCAGAAAAGACCCCTGTGCCCAGATATTTCTTAAGCATTTTAAAGTGCATGTCTTTTTGTCTTTTTGAACCTAGTGATACTAATCTAATTGTCAAGATTATTTTATTGAGTTGATTCTGGAAATAGTCTCTGATATGTAGGCTCCTCTTTTTCTCTCCTGATAGCACACTCCAAATCCACAGTAGATGTTCAAAGCAGCCAGTAGAGGTCGCTCTTAGAATCACCTGATCAGTGGTGCCTGCTTCTGTCTCAACCCTCAGTGGGAACCAAGTCCTTGGCCTTCATGTGCAAGAGCACTTCAACACAAGAGCAGACAACCATTTGCCAAGATAATTTGTAGTTCTCTCGATCACTCTTTCTTCTTAATCTTTATAGATGTGCTCAAGCTTTAGTGGTACAAGGGCAAAAAAAGAAAAAGAAAAACAAAACAAAACAAAACATGAAAGGATGACTATTCAAAGATATTAACAATGAAACTTGAAATAACTCTCTAGATTTGGAGGTTTTGGTTGTTGTTGTGGTGGTTGGTTTGTTGATTGGTTGATTTGGTTTCTGACTTTTTGGTTCTTTTGTGGTTATTGGTGTGGTGGTGGTGGTTTCTTTTTTGTTTTGTTTTTTAGGAACAAGACACAGGGTCTTCCTATGTGACTCTAGATGTCCTGAAACTCATTATGTAGGGGAGGCTGACCTTGAACTTAAAAAGTCTGTATGACTCTGAATTTAGAATGGTAGGATTAATGGTGTTCAACCACACACAAACACACACTATTGGTATGGTTCAAATTTCTCAAAGACTGGCTAAGAGAAAATAGCAAATATCAGGACTAGAAGAGGTTGAACAATCTTTTGTATGTGTAGATAGCCTGTGCAAGGTATAATTTAAAAGAAAACAACTAATGCATGATGCTTACAGGTTTTTTTTTCTATTGATGTTTTTATTTCATTTAGTCCATATGTATTCTTTCGAAACTATTAAACTTTATATTTGAAGATCATAGTTCTTCAGTGTTGAAATATCATTATTTTCAGCTTCGTTATTTTCCTTTAAGATTGTTAATTTTTGCTTTTAACTACTATCTTTTCATCCAATTATTTTTTTAACACACCTTTAAAATCTGCTGCTAAGCATAAAAAGGACATGCTAGAAGCAGGACTAATTATTTGCATAAAATAGCATGGTTCCATCAAAACTTGCTGCTGATATTTAGATTTGAATTTGATAATTCAGCTTTTTGGTTCAGGTAGTTATTTCTAATCATTTTCACAAACTAAAACATTGTATCCTTTAAACACATCTATTTTTCTATGAAGTTTTGTTTTCAACTTTAGAAATAAATCTGTTGCCCTAAGACCTCTCAACTCATATTCAAATTGTTTATGAGCATAGGTATACAGTCAGAAAACAGTCTATAAATTGGGTAGATAAAATAATGTGTGTTTAAAATATCTTCTTAGTGTGTATATATTGGATGTTTAATATGCACACTGTATGTACTTGCCCAAGGGCAGAAGTGCAGAAAGGACTGGTATGCGACGTGAGGCACCAGTTGATCTCTCAGTTCAGTAAGAGTCATCTTGTTCTCCTTCCCATCTTGTTCTACTCAAGATCCCGGTGGATTTGATGGCACATTTTATACTCATTAAGTAACTTTCTTTACCAATTCGTTCTCTAAGACTCCCTAGACGGAATGTTTGACATTATTACTGGGAAGCCACTGGTTGTGCAAACTTAGAAAGTTAAACATCCTGCCATGTGAGCTACTTTAAGAATAGGCCACAGAGGAGAGCAATGCAGCCAGTCCTGAAGAGACCTGATAAGCTAGGGTCAGATGGAAGGGGAGGAAGACCTCCCCTATCAGTGGACTGGGGAAGGAGCATAGGGAGAGAAGAGGGAGGGAGAGTGGGATTGGGAGGAATTGAGGGAGGGGGCTACAGCTGGGATGCAAAGCTAATAAACTGTAACTAATATAAAAAATTAAAAAAATTAATTAAAAAGAATGCCATTAATACATCCCACCAACACCTCAGAATACATTGCTCTGTTTTATGTCTGTTGCACTTTGCTTTTATAGCATTCACTTTATACAATCAAGCATTATAGGTGAGCATATTTCATGATGTGTAATTCTCCTGTATGACAAAGATATAGGACTAATATGGTAGGCCCAGGTTGGTCTAGCAGAAAGTTTGTCTTTCAGTTCTATCATTTCATCTGTTCTTATATGTGTTATCGTGATTTTCTGCCTCTGAAAGTCCTCAATTATCAGGAGGGTAGTTTTGTTGCTGTTGTTATTGTTTTTCCTAAGTGTGAAGCTCTTGGAATCTTCATTCAGCATTAGACCCCAGCAGGCCATAAAAAAATCTCAGAACCAGTTTTCAGAGCAGGCTTGAAGGAAACTTACCAGACCTCTGCCATACTGTCTTTAGGCATTCACTCATGAATATCAGAAAGCATCAAATGATTAACTGTGCTTCAACGTTTTGTCCATAAGAGCCTCATAGATCTATGCAAGGTCAATGAGGATCAGCAAGATTTTAGAAAACTCCAGAAAATGCTTAACATGTTTCTTTTCACTTTGATTTCTGCATGAATATCTCACCTACTGAAAGGGCAATCAGAATAACACCATGTCTTATTGCTGTCATGTTGCTATCATGTGTCTTGTAGATCGTGAAATATTATTATTAGTTCATCTTATCCCATCTCATTGGCTACAGACCAGTCACGCCCTTCTGTTCAGGCAACTGGTTTCCTGCAGTGTCTTAATATTGAACTTCTCTTCCAGAATCACACAGTCAATCACTCTTGATTTCTCACAGGAATTCTCTGCCCATTTGTTACCAATATTCACATTACACTTCCTGAAATACAATTTCTAAAAAAAAAAAAATACATCTAGAAAAATTCCAGTTAGCTATTTTCTCTCTGCAATGTTCTGAACTAGACTTCTTACCAAGCATTTTGTTTTCTGCCTCCTTTTAGAGAAGCAAGCAGCTTTGTACTGTTTATAATAGTATTTATAATTGATTACTTGTCATGGATTTTCATGCCTGGTTATCTGGTAATTACTGTTATATTTTTGAAAGACTTAAAAACTAAATTAAAGCATGAACTACACAATTATGAGGACGTCACAATGTAAGGACCACAAATGGACTCTATCATTTGTGACTAACAGCTGTTTCTCTTTAGAAATACTTTCCATACACTCCATCCACACTGACAACCAAAATAAAAGTGGGAAGTTAGAGGCCAGCAGTGAAGCAGGATAAACATCTTCCTCTGCTTATTAAATCTGAATCACTTCATAATGAACAAATATAACCAACCAATGAATACTTGTATATTTGAAAGAAATGTGCACAGTGGTTTTAGAAAAACAGAGCTAGAAAGAGAGAAAAAGCAATGAAGGAGGAGGAGGAAAATGTCCCTCCAAGAGGAAGAGGAATGATGGGTGGGGGAGAGTCTGAGGAAAGGATGACTGGTAAGTACAAGTAAGAGAGAGAATCAAGAGCCTGGAAAGGAATAAATAAGGAATAGAAGATGAAGAAAAAAAAATGTAACGAACTTTAAGAAAACTATTCATCATTAATGTTGTCCAAACACATTTTTCACATTATATGTGTTTGATGATAGAATACTATTAATAAAGCCACTTTTAAATGGAAGCAAAATTATGTGGGATGTGTTTATAATCACAATTATTTTGGCTTCAGTAAAGTTAACATTGTTCTTAGAACATGTGGTAGCAATGTTCTTATTTGAACACAGTTCTTGCATCCATAAGGTTTTATTTCTAATTATTGTCAGAATTATATAAATGTTAACATTTTAATTAATATTAATAAGCTTTCTTTAGTTTTCTTCTTTTAAAATTTTTGGCTTTCCTGGATTTTGGTTACTGTTGAATATGGTATGAAATGTAATATTTTAATAGCTTTTTCTGGGCCAGAATTATTCATTTTATAATATTCAACAATTTAACATTATTCTGTTTCCTTCAACAGTTATTGAAGTCTTTTTTCTGTTGTATACTATGTTCCTTTCATTAGACTTATTTATGTGTTATTTGTACTGACCTTATAATTACTGATAACTTTGTTGCCGTCCCACTTATTTTTTTTGCTTTATTTTAATAAGCTAAATTTTAATAAATTTTGATTGAAATAAAGCAAGAGCTCAGTATTTTTAAGTTATAATGAAACAAAAGTAAAAAAAACACAAGCAAATCAACATGGTGAAAAAGAGAATATGCTGGTTACAGTTTTATTGTTGTTGTTCTTATTTTAATGAGAAATCAATCCTAATGACTCTCAGAATAAGAGGGTGTTTGAAAAGACCATTGAAGTTCCAACAGGAAAATTAGTGCTAGGTGATGTTCCATAATCAACAATGTAAAGAGGAAGACAATGCATACAGTCCTGATGAGACCTGATAGGCTAGGGTCAGATGGAAAGGAAGACCTCCCTTGTCATCGGAATTGGGGAGGAGCATAGGGAGAAAAGAGGAAGGGAGGGTGGGCTTGGGAGGGGATGAGGGAAGGGGGCTACAGCTGGGATACAAAGTGAATAAATTATAATAAATAAAAAAATAAAATAAAAATATTCTAATTAACATGTATTTTTAAAATAAATTTTAAAATGGAGAATAAAAGCATAATTTTATTTCTCCAAAAGGTGGAAATTCCCCAATTAACGTACTGGATGCTACTAAGGAAAATCCAAATATAATGGTTGAGAATGATGAGTGACTGGAGAATTTCTTCACATCAGCTCAATTAATGACAATACAGCCAGCTTTGAGCAGAATCTCTCCACAAAGAATTACAATTTGAGAAAATATCAGAATACCAAACATATTCTTTTATAGAAGAAAATATTTCATCTGTAAGAACAAATCCTAATTCCTGAAATAACAATGAATAAGCACAATGCATAGCTTCATTTGGTATAAGACACAAATACCAGGAAGTTTGAAAATTCTTGTGAAATTCCTCTTAAAATACGGAGCATGTCTTAGGGAAGAAGTAAATATACATACCACGGACCGCCCTATTCCAAGTGAAAGAGCAACAGAATCCAGATGTTTGGACCACTCTATTCCAAATGAAAGACCAACGGAATCCAGATGTTCGAATAAACATAAGTAAAATACCATAAACATACAACATTCAGAAAGGAAGTTCTTCATGTGGTTAGTGAATACAAACCAGGAAACACAAAGTTTGAGAGAAAGTAGATGAGAAGCTAAGTGTAGAAAGAAAGATACTCAGAAAGATATATGTAGCATGGGCACTGCAACACATAAATCAAGGCTCTTCTGCTACGGGAAATCGTTACCAGATGTGGTAGTACCCGGAGGCAGGGTGTACAGAGGGTAAGAGGAGACGCTATAGAAAAAACAAACAAACAAACAAAAACACTACAGAAAGATAAAGAGAATCAAAGTGTGTGTGTGCACACTAATGCACAGTCTAATAAAAGCTCTAACAAATGTAATATTAGAAAATAGTTTTATAAATTTACTAGAAATAGCCTAACAGCACAGACAAAGTAAATACATGAAATAAATAGTTTCTTTTCCACTCTGAAAATGAGACAACAAAGCTAGCGGCACTCATAAGAAGAGATGAAATGGTGAGGAGCCTCAAAAAACTCAGGGTCAGCTTCTGCCTTGATTAAATATTTCAGACTTTGCCATAAAACCCTGCAATCTCACCAAGCTGAGGAAGTTGAGTAGATGCTCTAAAGAGAACTAAGGGCTGATTTGCAGGCTTGTGTCCTAAAGTAGAGAGAATTCTGCAGACAAAAATCTAGTGCTGTTGTGGATGTAAACATGTTTTTGTTTTAATCCCAGGTGTGGGTTGTGGGACTGATTCAGATTGTCCACAGCAGCAAACTATTTGCCTCATGCCAGATTTGAGAGCAGTCCTTGGCCAGATGCAGATAGTTTAAATCGAAGGACTCAGGAGAGAGAATACATGCCACAGCCCAGAAAGTGTTGGGGAGCTTCAAGGGAGAGTAAGGCTGTTGCTGCTTTCTGCTTGTGGCTCCTAGTTGCTGTTGATGCAGTGAGACAAGAATTTGGATATCTTCTTTAGGACTAGATTTTAGTATGTTTATTCTATATTACATGGCTAATATCCACTTATAAGTGAGTATATACCATGCGTGTCTTTCTTCTCCTGGGTTACGTCACTCAGGATGATCTTTTCTAGTTCCATCCATTTGCCTGCAAATTTCATCATTTCCTTTTCAACGTGGTTGTTCAAGTTTACATTCCCACCAGCAATGGAGGAGGGTTTCCCTTTCTTCACAACCACTTCAACATATGTTGTCCCTTAAATTTTTTATCTTAGCCATTCCGATTGGTACAAGGTGGAATTTCAGAGTTATTTTGATTTGCATTTCCCAAATGACTAAGGACATTTAACATTTCTTAAAGTGTTTCTCTGCCATTCATTATTCCTCTCGCAAGAATTCTCTGTTTAGCTCTGTACGCCTTTTTTCTTTTTTTAATTTTTATTTGTTTTAACTTTTATTAATTACACTTTTTAGAAGCTAAACAACACAGAGGACTCTAGAGAAGATGCTTAATCCTCATTCAGTTGGGCAAACAGGTAGACATCAGAAGTAGAAGACAGGGAACAGGGCAGGAGCCTTCCATAGAAGGCCTCTGAAAGACTCTACCCAGCAAGATATTAAAGCAGATGCTGAGACTCACAGCCAAACTTTGGCCAGAGTGTAGGGAATCTTATGGAAGAAGGGGGAGATAGATTTGGAGGAGACAGGAGCTCCACAAGGAGATCAACAGAGGCAAAATCTGGGCCCATGGTGAGGGGCCTGCAGAGACTGATGAATCAACAAAGGATCATGCATGGAGAGCACCAAGACTCCTACTCAGATGTAGTGTATGAGCAGCTCAGTCGACCTGGGAGTTCCCTCCTAAAGGGAGCAGGGAATGAACTTGGTTGCCTGCTCTTTGGTGCCCCCCTTGGGTGAGTGAGTGGCCTTACTAGGTGACAGAGAAAGAGGATCCTGACAGTGATGAGACCTGATAGGCTACGGTCAGATAGTAGGGGAGGAGGACCTCCCCTATGAGTGGACTAAGGGAAAGAGATGGCGGGGGGGGGGGGGGGGGAGTAGAAAGGGTGAGAAGGGGAGAAGATGAGGGAGGGAGCTACAGCCAGGATACAATGTGAATAAATTGTACAATAATAATAAAAGAATTTGGATATCTCCTGTAATTGAGGATTGAACTGGCAACAAGGAACCTGATGACCATAACCAGCAGGAAGCAGATAAGAGAACTGTTACCCTACACTAACCTTTTCCGTTTTGTACCTCCTGTTGGGGTGTTAATGGGAATTAGGGTGGAGTGGGGAGAAAGAGATATAAGAGATGTAAATGAAAGAGTTGTTTTTGTTTTGTTTTGTTTTGTTTTAAGTTTGCCAACATAGCTCCCTATGAATAGCCACATCTTAGTGTCCTGGAAATACAGAACAGTCCATTCTTGACAAGGAATGAGTTGAGAAGAAGGGGAAGACTTGGCAAAAACATCATCAGAGGCTGAAACAGAACTCACTTGTATGGAAGAAGATGAACTATTAAGAAGTCTTGTTCCTGCAGTGTATAGATTAATTAACACTGCACAATGTGCCACATTGAGCCAGTTTCTCAAGTCTCCAGTTCTTGACACTCTCTGTAGTTATCTTCCATTGGATTCTGCATTTTAGTTAACTATCTTTACAATTACATTCTCATAGGATGGGGTTTAATTCTTTCCCTTCGTAACTCCTGTCAGACAATGTTGTCTTTTTAGGTTTTATCTTTTTTATTTCCACTTTTTTCATAAGATTCCCTGCATTCTGTCTTTTTTTTCATGCAATGTATTCTGATTATGTTTTCTTTTTTCTTCTTTAACTCCTCAGAGATCTTCCTCACTTCTCCATCCACTCAGATCCAATGATGATGGTGATGATGATGAAAATTACATAAAGAAATAAACCAGAATAGGATGAAACAAACAAACAAACAAGTAAAAAGAGCCAAAGAAAAATCACAAGAAACACATATGAGTGCTGAGACTTATACACATAGAAAACTGATTAAAATAAAATTGGAAACCATACTACATACACAAATGTCTATGGATAGGGAAGCTGTGTGAGAAAACAGACAAAGAAAGAAAACAAAACAAAACAAAAGCAAAAACAAACAAACAAACAAAAACCCAAGAACACCACTAAGTTTGTTTTTTATTTGGCCACCTACTGTTTGGCAAAAGATCTTTCCTTTAAGTGTAGACTGAATGAGAACAAGTTGGAAGAAACCAAGTTTTCCTTTGAAAGCAGTTATCTTTAATAACTGTTTATTTTTCGAGCTAGGAGTTTTTCTTTTGATCCAGAGACCCTAAACAGATATTAAAATTTTCTTTCATCACATCATTTCCGTAGTTCTGTAATTTTTTTTTTACGTTTCAAGTTTGATTTAAATCTTTTCCATCCAGTTTTTTATATTTTGTAACTGAGTTTTACCTTCACCTTCATTTTAGCTTACCACTTAGTGAACACTGCATAAATATTTCATTATATAATTTGTTTAGCTTCTTATATATGTTTCCCCTGTAGTTTATATTTTCCTTATTAAAATTCATTTCCTTTAAGCAATGTGAAAACCATTTTCTGATTTAAAGATGGTTCACTTTTTCTGTTATCTCTGATTTATAGAGATTGTGCATAATACTATCATACTGGGCTTCTGAATTTTTTAGTTGGTTTCTCATTGTGCTGATTAACTTTTAACAGCTTGACAAAGCTAGAGTCATCCGGGAAGAGAACAAACCTCCATCAGATGGGCCTCTATGAAAGTTATTAGGAACTTCTTGATTGATGGTTACTTTGAGTGCACAGAACAATCTGTGTGGTGTCATGCACACACAGGGCAGGTGGCCCTGGGCTGCATAACAAAGCAGACTGAGCAAGCCTAAGGAGTAAGCCAGTAAGCAACACTCTTCCATGACCTCTGATTCAGTTCCTGCCTCCAAATAACTGTTTTAGCTCCTGTCCTGACTTCTGTCAATGATGGGCTAGAATAAGGGCATGAAAGACAGGTAAACCAGTTCTTCTCTAAATTGCTATTGATTGTGGCATTTATAAGAGCAATAGAAATCAAAATAAGGCAACTGTTAATTAATTACCTTAATTGGTAATAAGATAATTTATAATAATTTATTTAATATTCTCTTTAGATGAAAACTACGGAAGTGTATCACAGTTCATGTGCAGAATAAAATGAGATAAGAAGCTCCAGCAGGGATAGCAAAAAGAAGTTGAATTCTTTCTTTCTCCATCCTGGGAAGTTTTCATGTCCCAGACACGCATTGTACAGATTGTGGCCTTCCTGCATCACTAGCGGATAGATAACCACGGGAATTCTTAGGCTCTGTGATTCTCTTAGTGTTCTATTCAACTTATGAATATCTTTAACTAATATGTCATATGTACATGTATTTGTCAATTTATAAATTTTAGCTTACCTATTCAGAATGGAGATGTTTAGATTATCCTTCTTTCTTTATACTTTTTAAGATTCATCTTTAATTTTTTGAGCATGTGTATGTGTATGTTATGTTACTGTATGTAATGTATATGCCTATAGAGCAGTAGATGCCAGGAGAGGGCCTAGAGTTCAAGATACAAGTTGTTGTGAGGAGCCTGACGTGGGTAGTACTATTAAACTTAGGTTCTCTAGAAGCTTGTGAAGTGTTCTCAATCCCTCAGCCACCTTTACCTCCCCTCTCACCTCACCCCATCCCCTCCTTCAAGGAATTGAACCCAGGGACTCCTGCAAAGACTCTACCATTACACTATAACCCCAGGTCCTTATTTTTATAATTTTTATTGCCTATTATCTTTATTTGCAACTAGCCAATGCTCTTGGAATCACTATTAAAATGCTTTGAGGTATAGCTTTTGAAATCTCGGGCCACACAGGTGAAATGGATCAAGCAGATCTGTTAAGCAGACACTGTAAATGTAAAACCTGTGTGTGTGTTTGTTGGAGACCTAAAGCCTTGATGTGTTTTCACAGCTTGCTTCTCTCTGCTTGTTATTCCTTTACACAGAGAATGGGAATTAAAATGCTGCATTTTTTTATGTGTAGAATTTTCTTTTTTTATGAATGATCTCCATGATCATTCATAAAAGATAATCATGCCTATTTTCACAGAGGATTAGATAGCTTCCTTGCTCACCTGCATGAGCCTGCATCAGCACCCTTCCCTTTAGAAAATCAACCCTCCGGCTTTGAAGACCACACACTGGTAAAAATCACGAAGGCTGCAAATTCTTCAACGGCAGCACGTCGGCATCATCAGCCTTTTCTCTCTCAGAATTTTCACTTCCATTCTTTGGTTTTGATTAGGCCTCAGTTTTCTTGCTCTATTTCATCTGTACTGGACTCTTCCTAAGAACTCTGTGAGCTAGGTTCTCATGGTTTTGAATAAAAGAATGCATACAGTTAATTAGGTCTTCATGCTAAGGACAGTAGCAGCAGCAGCAGGTCACATGAGGTGTGCTCTGATCCACAGTCGTCTTTCTACTCTCTTTTTTATCTCTTCCACATTTATTTTTTGGGCTACCCTTTGTTTTCTCTCCAAAAACTGTCAAACAAGATTAATCTTTTCACTCATGGATGAAAGATTTTCCTTTTCACTACTTTTTTTCTAATCACTAAAATCCTTCCTTAAGCTTACACTTTTTTTTTTAACGTAATTTTCCAGTGTCTCAAGAGAGGGTTCAATGTTCCTAAGTGCTAACTTCTCTTGAAGTTTGGTTCCCTGCAAACTCATGGTCAATTACAGCCACCTGTAACTCCAGGTCCATGTATCAAAAACCTTCTGACTTCCGGAGGTTCCTATACACATGGGGTACACATCAATTCTCTCAGATAAACAGCTATCCACAAGAATAAATATGCTAATATTTTAAAATAATAACAATTTCAATTAAGAATTAGAAAAATGTCTCCTCCCCCCCCCGATTTGCTTGTTGAGACAGAGTTTGCTAATTGCCATGCTTGACCAGGTACTAGCTATTGCCAATTGGCCTCAAACTTACACCAATACCCCTACCAGTGTGTGCCAACACACTCATATCAAAATTGTTCATCTCAGTGAAGATTATGTACAGCTTCCTTTGAAAGACGTACTTGCTTTATTAAAGGGAAAGGGAAGGGAAGGGGGTACAGTTGGAAAGGATGGGAGGGAGGAGGAATATTGTTATCTTTCATTTACAAATACAAGGATACATCGTTATTATAGAAACCACATCTTCATCACACTCTCGCTTGCGTGGAACAGCAATTTTTGTGTTTCCTGAAAAGTTGAGTATTTTCTACCAGCTGGAGGCGCTACTCGTTAGATATCTTGGATCACAATACAGTAGTTGTCTAGGACTGGCATCCTTCCAGTGACTGTCTGTTTGGGAGTTATAATTTGATTGTGTTTCTAGACACACAGTAATAGTGAAGTCTTGTGTTGTGCATTAGTGCAACTGTAAGAAAGCCTATTTTATACCTTTGGGATGCTGAGTTTTATGTTGCCTGAATCCTAACACCATTAAAATTAGAATAACAATAAACATTGAGGCATATCTCTCACCATGTGATAAGGTAGACACACACCTGCTTCTCCATCAGGGACATTGCTGGTCCCCTCCTTGTTTCTCTTCAAGTCATAAATGCAGCCTGAGACCCAGCCTGATGCCCCTGCCAGTTTCTGCTCTGTTCCGTTTTCCTCTGGAGTGTGGGCTTTTACTGAATTTGAAGGATCTGCCTGTGTTCCTCACTTTTCCCCACATGCTTCCGTGCCCTGTGCTTTCTGCACTTCTACACTTTTCCATTCTAAATTTCACCTCTGCTGCTCCAGGGATGGTAGACCTACTGGTGAAAATTCTGAGGGATATCTTTCACCTAAAGATTTCTGTAACATCTTTAAGGGAGGCTACAGTCTTTTCGAACAGCTCTGGATTTTGTTTGTACTAAAGTTGTATCTATTTGTCCTCTTCTCTTTCTGACTATATATGCTGGGTATAATTTTCTGCCTATT
Organism: Meriones unguiculatus; assembly: GCF_030254825.1. NCBI lineage: Eukaryota > Metazoa > Chordata > Mammalia > Rodentia > Muridae > Meriones > Meriones unguiculatus. The sequence continues at coordinate 156,671,137 of NC_083350.1, forward strand.
CTTTAGATGTTGAAATGTCATGTTTTAGGCACCATACTTCTCTTACAATTCTGTATAGGCCTTTTCCGCAAATAAGTCTACTCAAAACTTTCATGGACACCTACCAAGGATTTTGCTAATCCTTGAACGATTGCAGTAAATTGTATCCATTCTTTATTAAGACCAGATTAAATCACTTCAAATTGAAGAGTACCAATTACAGTTTGCTTTTTTGTTGTTTTTATTTTCCAGTCTCAACTGGACTCTGTTTATAATTTGTTTCTCTCATATCAAGTCTTTAAACAGTCTTCTGGAGAAGATTCAATTAACAATCTTTTTTCCATAAGAAAAACATTACCATTTGCAAATTTATATTAACTTAATGAATGCACAATTAGCACATTTTCCCACCTACATATAAATTTAGTTCAACAAAAATACTGTTGATTTTATATTCCTTATATAATGGCAGAGAACTAATTGTGTATGTTTAATGATTCATGTATGCAATAGTTAAATTTTATTGTAAAAAAAAATGCATTTATTATCTATGCCTCTTTCAGAAAGCCTAAACTGCAATATAGTTTAATTAGTGCTCACAATTACTTCTAGAAATGTCCCTTTAGACCACTGTCAATGTTTTATTTTCTCTCTTTCACATTATTTTTTCTAAGTAAAATTATACCTATTAAAATCTATGGTTGAGGAAAGAAGAAACACTGTAATCAGTTCTGAGGATTAAATTAAGTAGTGTGCAATAATAATGTTCACTTGAAAGAAAATCATTTGTACCTGCAAATTTTCATTTGACTATGTTAGAATATGCTCTAAAGCATAATGAGATGATTATAATGCATTCCACCTCAGTAAAATACTCCAAGTATGTAATTATAAAATAGTCTAATGAGATTTCTGTTAATTCAGCAATCGTTAAAACCCAATATATCAAACAATGTCCTGCCTAAATGACTCTCTGTAGAAGTATAGCATCAACATGGGGACACTGTACCTACTTATTGCCACTATTCCTGTGTTGAATATCTGTGTTTAGGGGCCATTGTTTTTACAAAACTCATTTTTTTCCTCTTGAAGCACAGTAAATGTCTTTGTATGCTAATATTCTTGTCATTTTATTTGATCTTCTGCTACTTTTGTGCTGCCTTAACAATGCGTGGCTTCTGCATAAAACAGAATTGCATAAAACAGACACTGCTTAAAACTGATATCAAGGCAATGAAGAATCTTTTTCTTTCTCTAGGAATGTCTTTTTCTTCAAACTTTTAAGTTCCTTGCCAAGTCATTGAGGAATTTCACTCATCACTGACATAATTAAATATAATGGTTATTTGGGTAAAAGTATATTATTTTGCAATTTGGTACAAGTGAAAAATACATTGTAAAAATCAAAATGCACTTCTTTTAGATTTTCAAATTTTGTGACATATAAGCTTTTGTAGTACGACCTAATGATTGCTTGGATTTCCTCGGTGTCTGTAGTTATGTCCCCCTTTTCATTTCTGATTTTGCTGATTTGGATAGTTTCTCTCTGCCTTTTAATTAGTTTGGCTAAAGGTTTGTATATCTTGTAGATTTTCGCAAAGAACCAGCTCTTGGTTTCATTGATTCTTTGAATAGTTTTATTTGTTTCTAATTGATTGATTTCAGCTCTGAGTTTGAGTACTTCCAACCATCTGCTCCTTTTGGGTGTATTTGCTTCTTTTTTTTTCCTAGGGCTTTCACTTGGGCCATTAAGTTGCTTGTATCAGATGTCACAAATTTCTTCTTCAAGGCACTTAGTGCTATGAATTTTCCTCTGAGCACTGCTTTCATTGTGCCTCATAAATTAGGGTATGTTGTACCTTCATTTTCATTGAATTCTAGGAAGTCTTTAATTTCTTTCTTTATTTCTTCCTTAACCCATTTGTCATTGAGCGGCAAGTTGTTCAGTTTCCATGTGCTTGTAAGTTTTTTTTCTAATTCCATTGTTGTTGAGGTCCAGCTTTAGTCATTGGTGGTCAGATAGAATACAGGGGATTATATCAATTTTCTTGTATTTGTTGAGACAAATGAAAAATTTTCTTGATAGACTCCATCTACCAAAATTAAGTCAAAATCAGGTAGACAGATTGAATATTTCTCTATCCCCCAAGGAAATAGAAGCAGTCATCAACAGTCTACTTCCAAAAATAGCCCTGGGCCAGATGGATTCAGTATAGAATTCTACCAGGCCTTCAAAGAAGTGCTAATTCCAATTCTCTCCAAGCTATTCTACAAAACAGAAACAGAAGAGACATTACCGAACTCATTCTATGACACCACAGTCACCCTGATAGCTAAACCACACAATGACCCAACAGAAAAGAGAACTTCAGACCTATCTCTCTTATGAACATTGATGCAAAAATACTCAATAAAATACTTGCAAACCTACTCCATCACATCAAAGATATCATCCACCATGACCAAGTAGGCTTCATCCCAGGCATGCAAGGGTGGTTCAATATACACAAATCCATTAATGTGATCCACCATATAAACAGACTGAAGGAGAAAAACCACATGATCATCTCCTTAGATGTCAAAAAAGCATTTAACAAAGTCCAACACCCATTCATGTTTAAAGTCTTGGAGAGTTCAGAGATACAAGGCACATACCTAAACATAGTAAAGGCAACATACAGCAAGTCTGTAGCCAACATCAAACTCAATGGAGAGAAACTTAAATCATTCCCACTGAAATCAGGGACAAGACAAGGCTGCCCACTCTCTCCATATCTCTTCAACATAGTACTTGAAGTCCTTGCTAGAACAATAAGACAACTAAAGGAGATCAAGGGATTATAAATCAGAAAGGAAGAGGTCAAAGTGTCACTATTCACAGTGATACTTTATATCATAGTGTATGATATATGATATATATGATATATATTGATATATATTGATATATATATCATATATTGATATGATAGTGTATATGAGCAATCCCAAAAATTCAACCAGAGAAGTCCTTCAGCTGATAAACACCTTCAACAAAGTGGCAGGATTCAAAATCAACCCAAAAAAATCAGAAGCCCTCTTGTATACCCAAGACAAAAGGGCAGAGAAAGAAATCAGGGAAACAACATCCTTCACAATAGCCACTAATAACATAAAGTATCTTGGGGTGACTCTAAACAAGCAGGTGAAAAACCTGTTTGAAAAAAAAAAAAACTTTAAGTCTCTTAAGAAAGAAATTGAAGAAGATATCAGAAGATCGAAAGGTCTCCTGTGCTCATGGATTGGTAGGATTAACATAGTGAAAATGACCACCCTCCCAAAAACAATCTACAGATTCAATGCATCAAAATATGAACTCAATTCTTTACACACCTTGAAAGAAAGATTCTCAACTTCATATGGAGAAACAAAAAACCCAGAATCTCCAAAACAATCATGTACAACAACAGATCATGTGGAGGTATCTCAAGCTTGATCTCAAGCTGTACTATAGAGCAATAGAAAAACAAACAAACAAACAAACAAAAAATCTGCATGGTATTGGCATAGAAACAGAAAGGAGGATCAATGAAACCAAACAGAAGAGCCAGAAATAAACCCACACACCTATGAATACTCAGTTTTTTACAAAGAAGCCAAAGCCATTCCATGGAAAAAAGACAGCATCTTCAACATATGGTGCTAGTCCAATTGTATGTCTACATGCAACAAAATGAAATAGATCCATATTTATCACCCTGCACAAAACTAAAGTCCAAGTGGATCAACAACCTCAACATAAAACCAGATACTCTAAATCGGTTAGAAAAAAAAGTGGGAAAGAGCCTAGAACTCATTGGTACAGGAGACAACTTCCTGAACAGAACACCAATAGCACAGGATCTAAGAGCAACAATCAATAAATGTGACCTCAATTTCTGCATCCATTCTTCAGTTGAGGGGCATCTCTGCTGTTTCTAGTTTCTGGCTATTACAAATAAAGCTGCTACAAACATGGTTGAGCAAATGTCCTTATTGTGTACTTGAGCCTCTTTTGGATATATGCCTAGGAGTGGTATGGCTGGATCTTAAGAAAGCACTATTCCTGGTTGTCTGAGAAAGCGCCAGATTGATTTCCAGAGTGATTGTACAAGATTAGCAGTGGAGGAGGGTTCCCCTTTCTCTATAACCTCTCCAGCATGAGTTGTCACTTACTTGAGTTTTTCTTCTTGGCCACTGTGATGGGTGTAAGGTGAAATCTCAGGGTCGTTTTGATTTGCATTTCCCTAATGGCTAATGACATTGAGCATTTTTTAAGTGTTTCTCTGCCATTAGATATTCCTCTACAGAGAGTTCTCTGTTTAGCTCTGTTCCCCATTTTTAATTGAAATACTTGGTTTGCTGCTTTTCAGCTTCTTTAGTTCTTTATATATACTGGATATTAGCCCTCTGTCAGATAAAGGGTTGTTGAAGATTCTTTCCCAATCTGTAGTCAGTCGTTTTGTGGTACAGCTACACAATGGAGTATTACTCTGCAATGAAAAATAAGGAAATCATGAAATTTGCAGGTAAATGGTGGGACCTGGAAAGGATCATCCTGACTGAGCTGTCCCAAAAGCAGAAAGACACACACGCTATATACTCACTCATATAGACATATAACATAGGATAAACCTACTGAA